>NC_091129.1:83518911-83841411 GCF_040183065.1 Periplaneta americana | reverse complement strand
ATGAGATATAGATGAACCGTTTCGAAAGTTTTAAGTAGAAGACACATTAGTGACCTCGTAAGATTGCACTTCATTCGTCTTGATAACGACTACATTGAAAGGCATGCAAATTGACCACTTAAGGTCGTAAGGCTTCGTCTATTGGTGGTCCTGACGTTTTATGACAAAGTTCCATGATAACGAAGTACTATACTTTAGATAACTACTTCCACAAGATTGAGACTTCATAAAGTGCAAATGTTTTATAGCCACATCTAATTGACGTGATGATCTCTCATTAATTGATACGTTATTAATGAAGGTACTTTCCATATACCGTAAAGACTGCGTGACTTAAAGTTATTTATCGCCACAGTTTCACATAGTTCACAATATTAATATAATTGAAATTGTAAGCTTGGAAAAGGGGGAAAAATAGGCGTTGAAGGTGAGGTCATTTAACGTTATTTATGCCTTCCTGCGCTCTCCTTTTTCCTTCACCAGCATGTCTGAGCCACATTTCATTATATTATACCAAAGGTTTATTATGTAGCTTCCAATATGGAGTCACGGAACAAAATTGAACATTTCCATCTCTTTAAAATCCTCGCCCTTCTGACTCCAGTTAAACAAGACGCATGTAATGCCATTATCTTCTTCTCTAGCGTGAAGATTTATTGAAAATGGTATTGATGGAGACCAGAATTTCATTTCAGTTCAATGCAGGTGGCGTTAAGGGGAGGCTCTTCTTCTCTCCTGGCATTATACTGTAGAACTGGAAATGTTGAACACGACCAGACAGTGCTCTCAACTTGTCAATTTCGAGTTATTATTCAAGCAGAATTCTATGACTCCTTAATAAGGAGTTCCCTACATTATTCTTACGTTTTTATTCGTAGACTGCGCAAAAGCGTTTGATGCAATGATGTAGAAAAACATTTTGAAAGCGTTAAAATCTAAAGAATACTCTGTCCAATTAAATGAATGGAACTTAATATTATATAAATGAAATGAAAGAGCTGGATAGGGAAAAGTATAATATTACTTCGTGTATTTCATTTTAAAGTACGATATTGAAAAGTATGTAAATAATACAAGATGCTAAATTTAAGAAGTATACATTTTATTGAACAAAGGGTGTAACACTAATGATAATGCATTAAAACGCGTTTTTTACTTGATTAGTTAATGACGCTGTATCAACTACTAGGTTATTTAGAGTCTACGGAATTGGTAAACGCGAGATGATATTTGGCGATATGAGGCCGAGGATTCGCTACAGATTACCTGACATTTGCCTTACGGTTGAGAAAAACCTCGGAAAATCCCAAGCAGGTAATAAGCCCAAGCGGAAATCGAACCTACACCCAAATGCAACTCCGGATCAGTAGAAAAACTCGTAACCGCCTCAGCCACGCCGGTGGCTGTTAAAACTTGTTAAGTTAACAACTTTTAGTAGTAATGTACTGTGTTAACCATTGAAACTTATATGGTACTGTAACTTTTCGACTAGTGTCGACGTGGTTTGCGCCATTATTAAAACATTATATTAATAGCGAGGTTTTTCGCGGTCGTCCGGCTTCTTCTTGCCGAGTGTCGTTGCAGGAGGATGTGCACATAGTGGTGGAGCTGTGATTGTGATTGTTAGTATTGTGTCAAATTCAATTGAATGTTGAGGATATATTGTGTTTGAATTTCTGTATGTTTATATATTTCGTATTATTCTAGTACGTTTAGTTTTTTCTTTTCGGTTCAGTGTAAAACTTTCATATCCACGCAAGAACACATCACCAACTCTAATCACAAATACAACAATGTAGTATTTCAATGTTGTAGCTATATTTGAAAATTCATTTATGATACGGTATTTCTTAAAATATTGTCTCTCAAAGTGTGATCTAAAAATACCTATAGTCCTCGACAATATGTCAGATCATCCACGGGTTAAGTGATAGAAAAACAAGTGAAAAAAATTAAATTAAAATAAACTCACCTAAAAAAGATGTAACTAGAGAATGCGAGTCAGAAATTAAATTTTTACGTTCAGTAAAAGATAGTAGTCTAGCTACAGAAAAAAGGACAGCAAAAGAGATCATGATATGCGGACTAAAATAAAAATAACAGAATCATTAGTCCAAACAGTTAAAATTATAAATTCCAAAGTATGCAAAAAGATAGTAATTTTAGAAGACGGAGAAAATTTGAATTAATTAAGGTTCAGGCTGATATGTACATCTATTATCAGACAGTACATCTCACTTGACGATATGTGTCAGAGGAATAACAATTGTTTGTATACATCTGAAGTCTAATTAGTGAAAGGAACTGGCCACCCTACTCCATTATGTCCTGGCCTAGTTGCCTCATAAGTGGTGCCTTGTTGGTTTCACTTGTGAGCTTCAGATCTGTCTTTGGACAGTTGACTAAACAACATCAACAGCAGCAAAAACACAATTTTATTGTTTGAAATTCCTATTCGATCTGAGGATCTTCCGTTTTCATAATGTGCAGAATGTGGCTTAGATCGTTTTTCCCCTATGATCTTAAAATTATTGTATAATTTCTTTGACTTTCCATCTTTCATTTCAATTTCGCAGCTAATCTATACTCATATAACTCACAAAAGGTTAATATTTCTTGAAATAAATCATAATTAAACCCTCTGAAACGTTATGACTACGAAATTACATCACATTTTATTAACGTGTAGGAAAGTTAACTTAATTAGTCAACAAGTTCCACGTGGTAATGAAATTACTTGAAAATAATTCATCATCAGTTATCAGCCTTCACTATTAATTCACTTTTAATTCTGCTTTGTCAGTACAGTTATAAATATTTTAGATCGTGTTGCCGTAGCGTGCTTTAAGAGAATTTGATCAGACATGCTAAGACATATCGAATTCCTACTCCAACTCCTGTACATCTTGAAGCTCACATGGGGTTGAGTATATTTTTGGCAGAAGCAGTAAAATAGAATAAAATATTCCTGAAATATCAGAGGTTTATTATCATGTATATCTTGCACCGCGATGCAATCCTACGTCATAAACTCAAAGTTTTAGATCGTGCCAAACTTTTTATGATCGGAAACATCCATATTTTTAACACTGAAAAAGTTTTCTGTTGGGAACATAGAAAAAAAAGAGTTGTGTACATCCTTGGGAATAAAATAGGGGATGAATGTTGATTTACAGATAGGGCTTCAGTTGACACTTGCTACATAACAAAATAAAATGTAAGGTTTATAACAAACCTTGTATCACATAAAATGCGGGCTTTTTATCTGGTTTAATCTCAGCAATGCATTTCAAGTGTAGACAAGTTTGTAAATGGGTAAACATATTTCAAGAGGATCTTTTTGTGAGAAAAAAGAAATGCCAGAAAAAGAATAATACTACTACGCAAATTAATGTTTTCTGAATGTGAGAAATTTATTCTTATATTTGTAACGTTCAAAGAGAAGATTTAATTATAACAATTTTAATGTACGCATATATCCGATATTTTTTAATGTTACGTTATGCTACATTTTGCTATTAAATTCATTATATGCGCAACTTGCAAAAATAAAATGTTTATTTTTATCACAAATATGTGCATATAGCTTTATAAAAATGTAATAAACAAATGAGCAAAGCAAGTTTTATTTAAACATTGCCAAAGAATATATGAAATAAAGCAAGTAAAGAGGAGTAAGATTAATAACTGAACATGAAAAGGAAAAGAATGAAGAGAAAAAATGTAATATAAACAAGAATCACATTAGAAAATGTTGGACTAGTATAATATTAATCATCCATAGAGTTCAATGAAGACTATATAATTTTCATAACTTGCAATAAGAAAACAGCTAATCATAACACAGTACCGCCATCTATATTTTTGTAAATCAATTAATATTGTATTGTATTAGAGTACTTTATGTCTTCTAACCTTTATATATTTTCTACTAATCATGTAATAATCAACTAAATCTCACCGAGTTATGATTACTATGGATAATTTTACTAAAATACGAAAATATGTAAACGTGCACAAAAATATCCCACTCTTGTTGAAGTAATTGTTTGAAAATATACAATAACATTTCTATTTTTCTCTTTTATTGTAATGTGCACACTATTTTCTGATTTCAAATCCTAAAAATCGTGCAAAATTAAATATTTTTGTAGAGATCACGAAATATCACTCCCTCCCCCGTTGGTACTGCATGTTATTTAAAATATCATGCTAATGTTAAACTCACCACAAATATAACAATATTTATCTGGGGAGTTCACATAACCACGGCTAGCCATGTTTCACAAAACGCTGCGACGACAGAGGTTACAGCATGATACAGCCTTCTAGACCTTGCTAAAATATTATGTTTTATTTAACGACGCTCGCAACTGCCGAGGTTATATCAGTGTCGCCGGTGTGCCGGAATTTTTGTCTCGCAGGAGTTTTTTACATGCCAGCAAATCTACTGACATGAGCCTGTCACATTTTAAGCACGCTTAAAAGTCATCGACCTGGCCTGGGATCGAACCCGCAACCTCGGGCCTAGAAGGCAACCAGGTCGACTCTAGACTTTGCAGTGACCACTAACAAAGACACTGTTATATGAATGCTATAAACTCTCAGATCCCCATTTTATATTAAATCATACAAACATTAATTTCAATTTTGTGACAGGAAAAACTGTAAATAATGTGGCATTTTAAGTGTTGTTTCCTCTTTCAGTATACAAAAATACACCGTGTCCCGCTTAGAGGGATCGCGAAATAAGTGACAATTTCAAGTGTAAATAAATAATGGTTTATTAAATTTATTAAAATACCTTTTTACATAACTTGATGTAAAAACTCTCCGAGTTTCGGAAAATTCAAAATACAACGCACTGTGTACGCCTTGAGTTGCTCTGCAGACATCTAAACTGTATTCAACATCTCGCCAGTGTTCTGTAGCGTATGAGGAGTCACTAGCGCAATTGTATTTGTGATGCGTTGCCTTAATTCCTCCAAAGTGTCAGCTCTGTCTCTTTGGTACATAGCATTCTTCACAAAACCCCAGAAATAAAGTCCAAGAGGGTCAGATCGGGTGACCTTGATGACCAGGCAAGGGGTCTTCGTCTTCCAATCCACGTATCGAGGAATTTCTCACCAAGAGCTCACGCACCCGTTGATGATCAAGGGCTGGGGCCCCATCCTGCTGAAAAACCGATCCTGGGAGAAATTAGTCAACAACAAAGCTCTGAAACATGTCCAGATACACATTTCCTGTGACTATGATCTCTGCGAAGAAGAAAAATGATAAAACGACGGGTTCTTCCGCTAGTCACGGCACGCACTGAACTTTCTGTTGTGGTGTCCACACGTTTACCATAGCGTGTTCTCCTACAAAATAGCGCCAGGCTTGTTTCAGTACCCTAGCAAAACCAAATGAATGTTACGCATAAACAAACGAAAGTTACGCATGCAGCTGTTTTCAAACTTTGTTGCATAAACTTGGACAGTTTCTCTATCTTGTCAGATGTAAATCTCAACGATATTTTTTATCTGGTTTTAAGTGGTCAGCATTTATTTCTCGATCTCTCTAAGCGGGACACGGTGTACCTATGAGACTGCTAAAATTTTCAAAAACGTTTTTTTTTGGCGGTCATGTGTTTTGAATGCAGGATGAAGAGATAACGATCAAATAGGATTTCCGCATATTTACAACACTTATGAAAGAATAATGAGTTAGCCACCACTGATTGAGCATAACAGAGAATGCATTCCTAATTTAGTGGACACATGTATTGCTGTAGCGATATCAGCTGCAATATTTACGTGAGTTCGTTTTATTTGTATTCCATGTTGACATCGTTAGTATAATTAAGGTTGATTAAAAAAGTGAAGCTCGCCTGCATAGGGCCATATCGGGACAGAAGTTAAGATAAGCCTCGTCCAATCTAGCGATAAACATCGTAGCATAATAATGTGACATACCATTAAATAAAACACTGGCTCTTGTGGTCAGTGACGGATACAGGAATCCCTCAAGAGGAAGGATAACACTTTTTCTTAATAAATAATGTCCCTCATCTGTAGTGTTTAGACTCTAGAGTCCCTGCATACTGAGAGTTAAAACTTTCATCCCATCAACAATTAAAATATGTACTGATTTCTTAGCATTGAAAAGGTAAAAACAAATATCCTAGAGAATAAAACCATACGCCTGTATATTGTATATTGTATATTGTACAAGTTTTATACATAATTTTATAAGGTATTATCTTAATATATAAAAGTAAATGTGGGTATGTATGTATTTATTTTTATTTTAGTAGGTTATTTTACAACGCTTTATCGACATCTAGGTTATTTACGTGAATGAGATGAAGGTGATCCTAATGAAATGAATCCAGGGCCCAACACCGAAAGTTACCCAGCATTTGCTCATATTGGTTTGAGGGAAAACCCCGGAAAAACCTCAATCAGGTAACTTGTCCCGACCGGGAATCGAACCCGGGCCACCTGGTTTCGCGGCTAGACGCGCTAACCGTTACTCCACAGACGTGGACGAGTATGTATGTATGTATGTATTAATGTATGTATGTATTAATGTATGTATGTATGTATGTATGTATGTATGTATGTATGTACTCTATATAAATCTACACGCTTTGACCGATATGTGCCAAAGTTTGTACATTTAACCTTCATAACCAGGAGAAAAACATAGGCTACATTAAAATTGTGAAAATGAAAGTTAAATTAATTAAACAATTAAAAACTAAAAATAAATATGTTGAAACTTTCATGTATAATATTAAAACGTAAATTTCTGCAGTCAATTTTTCTTTGTTATTATCTCTTATATTCAACATCGACTTTCAAGACGCCATGGAAATTACAACACGAAAGTAAAAATAACATTGTTGATACATCATGAAGGTCAAAATGTAGACAATTTATGCAATAAGTATCTTTACGCAGTCCAGGACTGTATCAAAGTCTAGTATATACAGTCACGAAGCTCAATACGTAGGGGATATGCATCCATAGATAGTTGCTAACCACTAGAATTGCTACTATTGCCTCATTACAGACAATGTGAAATAGTACCGTCACCGTCTATTGTACCTAGTACCCTCAACAACTCAAGCTTCGTGACTGTATATACTAGACTGTGACTGTATTATGAATTTCTCGATGCAGTTGTACACAGTAAGCAGGCTGTGTTTTATCCAACTGAATTTTTTAATTATTTGAAACCGCAAGGATTGCTACCACATAATTTAATACTTAATACTGGATCGCCAATAGTACTATTGCGAAATACTGACCCACCAAAATTATGAAATGGAACAAGAATTAGTGGTCCACACCTGCGGAGTAACGGCTAGCGCGTCTGGCCGCGAAACCAGGTGGCCCGGGTTCGAATCCCGGTCGGGGCAAGTTACATGGTTGAGGTTTTTCCGGGGTTTTCCCCTCAACCCAACATGAGCAAATGCAGGGTAACTATCGGTATTGGACCCCGAACTCATTTCACCGGCGTTATCACCTTCACTTCATTCAGACGCTAAATAACCTGAGATGTTGATAAAGCACTGTAAAATAACGGACTAAAAATAATAGAACATTGAAACAATACTAAGTGGGCATATAGGGACCGAGGGGTGTGATTTTGTTTTACTGAACTTCAAGACAATGCTAACTAATTTAAAGTTTGTGTGACTGTAGCCTGTACATATTTTCGTTTGGTTTTACTTTGTTTACAGTTTGATTTTTTATATTATTTTATTTGTATTTCTGGTGTTGTGGAAGAGAACGCCTGGTGGCCTTAACGACGCCAAAATAAATAATTCAACAGATATACATTTAGAGTAAAAGTTGATAATATTGTAATACACAATTGAATATAATAATATAACAGTTGAGTCACAGGATCAAAACATCACCTACCTTGTTGCATAAAAAAAGGAGTGCGTTATATGGCAGTAAAAATTTTAATAGCCTCCCTATCGATATAAAATGAAACTCAAAACATAAAATTATTTAGGACCAAATTAAAGAAGTACCTAATTTATCACGCCTTCTATTCTGTAGGTGAATTCATGACATTCAATAACACTTCATGAAATTGATGCTAAAACTATGTGTTGTACTAGTAGACTATATTGTAAATCTCGTCTGTATATATTTCATCTAGACTGTGACTATAAAGTAAGACTTTATAATAGTATTAAGTTTTTTGACTTGTTCCATATTCTAGCTGTAAGTAATCTATGAATACCATGAAATGATAATAAATACAATACAATACAATACAATCAATAAACGCAACGGCTTTGATTCTAGTAAATACAAGTTGACAGAATTTCTTTATTCCTTACGCGAAAACTGTTCACGCCATTGAAATACGCCAGAAGGATAAATTAATCTTTATTAGATTTCCTATCGATATGAAAAAAATCACGAATAGCAATAGTTACCGAATAAGATATTGTTAAACATTTGGGAAAAAAATTTAAAAAAAGAAAACTATGAACTTTCCACCAATATGATATTATATTTTTTGTTACACACAACATGAAGTATTCGCTCTGAAAATCTGGAAGGCTATTTCACTTACACCCTGTATATGTTTTCAGATAGGATTTCAAAAATGTAATCCGCGCGAGTACTAACGCTAGTGTTTTTAACACGGGAGAATACAAGAGCATTTTTGGATTTACATACTTATAATTTGATTTATTCCTATAAGTCACTCATAGGTCATTTTTACACGTATTTTCTATTGTTGCAGTTGTTATGTTGTCCTTAAATATAAATGATTACGTGTATATATTTAATAATACAGAACATTGACTTCTTGTCATGTGAAATAGACATGTACTTGAACCTAATAGTGACTTAAATTTTACGAGTAGGAGATAATAACAATGTAGATTGTAGTCTATCATAAACTAAGAAAGTCTCTCTCATAATACTACTTATTATAATGGTATTGACAACACCGATTTAAACATAAAATTTCAACAAGAATTACACTGTTATATAACAATCAGTTTAATACAGTCAGTAAAGTAATGTTACTATTATATATAAAGTTGTCAACGAAGAATGGGAGCGTCTTTGTCCGCTTTGCAACGAAAAGGACTCCTATAAACAATTTTATTACAGTGTGTCGAATTGGAACATGTACGGAGAAAATATCTACCACCCTCGATGTTAAGTCAGAATAGGAGTTCGCTTGCATATCTTGATCTCATCGGGAATAGAGAATGGGAACAAAAGGCTGGATTGTTCCTCTTGAAGGCGAGAAAGATTATAACTTCAGCTGTTGAAATTTGTGACGCGAACTGAGGAAGGGATAATAGTATCTGCCCAACTGTACACTTTTATGTCTTTTAGGTTAGGATATATTATATAATGTGTTTTATTGTGCCATTTTCATTTTAATGTGTGTGTTCTTTTAGAGAGTAGTTGGATATAGCCATAGGTGGGAGGAACCTACAAAGGAGGACTTGTTTTGGGTACAAAGCACGTACAGTCAGAAGACCCGTGCATTGGATTTTAGAGAAGATTGTGATAATATAAAATCTGTATAATCTGTAAGTATAATATTAGTCAATAAATCCATCTATCTAGCTATATATGCATATAATTATTTTAAAGTTACATATTCACACTAGTAAAAGAATTGATTATTTTAAAAAATGAGACGGATTACAATGTAATCCGCGGGAGTACTGGTGTCACAAATTATGGCGCGAGCAATTAAGGGTTGAAAACGTACCTATAGCCTGGAAGAGATGCTTCTCAATGACTGAGGTTCGAATCACCTGTCGTAAGATAGTAAATCTATCACTTTCTCCTACAAAGAAATGTCACTTTTTCTGAACAATGCATTGATTTTGCTTTCCCGTAAAATGTACATTTATTAATATTTAACCCACTCAAATGCGATCATACATTTAATATGACATATTTTCGTTCTTTTATAATATAAGACAATGCAATTTAGGACCGGTTTTGTGCATAAACTTGTCCACGAACATTCCCTTAATACGTTGACGCAAAAAAACTATCTTCCTCTCGCTCAGTAAAATTTTAATAAATTCTCAAAAAAGAACTATCACGATATTACTCATATCACAATATTATCAACATTTACCCCACATAGACCTATTAATTTTTCGAAGACTTAAAAGCAATACATACACACACCAAACTCTTATTCCAAACTATTTAAGATATATATTACATTATAATTTGCAGTTTCTACCGATTGAGAGAATGATCTCTCGTACAACATTTGTAAATTCTTTGCGTTACTCATTGCGCGCACACTGGAACATCACAAAGCGAAGTGTGAGGTCTGAGCTCATTGTGAAATCGATGCAGCTAGCTAACGAAATCAAGGATAAAAAACATGGGCGCAGCGTGTTTCACGATGTGCAATCACATTGATCTCGGTTCATTAACTGATTAGCTTTGAGCCGTTAGGAATGAACATCAATCGCACAGTCAAAGCTTTCAATCACTTTAAATGAACATTTGTGCTATATAATTAAATAGTGACATCTGTGAAGGGCCGCCAGGTGTGTGCATGTGTCTGTGTGTATATAAAAATTTTGACATTTACAACACAATATTCAAATTGTAAATTCGTCGTGGTTTATAACATTTTGCATTGTAAGTTAATTACGCATACAATCTTCTTCATATGGATAATATAATATAATATAATATAATATAATATAATATAATATAATATAATATAATATAATATAATATAACATAATATAACATAATATAATATAATATAATATAATATAATATAATATAATATAATATAATATAATATAATATAATATAATATAATATCATATAATATAATATAATGTTATATATTTCACCAAGTACAAATTTAGTACTACAAGCAATAGTTTTATTTCCATATCTTATATACTTTATAACTCTTTACCATTGCATATAAAATACACGTCATATTTTACTTTCAGAAGGATGGTGAGAAGGACATTGATGGGAAATCCACTCTACAGTGTCAGTAATTTTAGCAATATTAAGTTTTAGATACGTACTATTTGTTTTAACCTCATGTCAACCCGACAAATCTGTATATTTTAACATGATTTGACACTATTTCTTTTAAAACTTTTAACCTGTTTTTGAGGTTATCTGGTAATTGTATATTTATTTTTTTCTTACATTTATTCATATTGTAGAAGCCATGTCTTATATATATCTACTCTGACGTTGTCTATGGCTGTAAATCGCTGAATGACATTAAATTCATCTATCCATCCATCCATCCATCCATCTATAATATAATATAGTATAATATAATATAATATAATATAATATAATATAATATAATATAATATAATATAATATAATATAATATAATATAATATAATATAATATAATATAATATAATATAATATAATATAATATAATAATTATATTATATATAATAATCACATTATCATCATTAATATACATAATATGTCAAGCAAAACTTACAAATCATTTACATGTAAACAATTATTAAATGGATTAAATATAATTGAACATGTACAGTGTATAATGTGATTGCACTAAATTGCTAATACAATGATAAGTTATCTATATTGAAGTAAAAAAAAATAAAATTTAAAATTAAACGATCGAGAAAGGGACAAGCTAGAAAGTTTCAACAAAACTAAAGGATGCGAAAAAGACTGTCTACAGTCTACACGAAATAAAATATTTCTTGCAATGACTCAGTTTGTAGAAAAGTGCCCATAGCACTTATAGCATTGAATAATTTCAAGAGAAAAATTGTTCCGGAGCCAAGTATCGATGCCGGGACCTCTGGTTGAACGTACCAGCGCTACACCAACTAAGCTATCCAGGAACTCCACCCGACATTGTTTCAATTTTTCCTCTTACATCCACACAACTCGAGGGGCTGACAAGACGCCAGAGATCCACATCGACTGCACACAAACTCTGTGTGACTTGGAATAGTGGATTTCTGTTAAGTACCTACAGTAATGTATATACTATTGTGCAAGTCTAGTTTTTCAGGTAAAGCTCCCTGTGAAGAGGACTTGAATAATTACAAGAAAAAAATTGTTCAGGGGCTGGGTATCAATCCTGGGACCTCTGGTTGAATGTACCATCGCGCTACCAACTGAGCTACCCAGGTACTCAACCCGACACTGTTTCAATTAACGTACCCTTGAAATTATTCAAATCTGCTACTAGAAAATATTCGGATGTAAATGGTCCAAAATGTCAAGTAAAAAAAATATAAAACAACAAAGGTAACCTCCAGGTGTAAACGGTCCAGAGCGTAAGCAACAACGGGTCAATAAAATCTAAATGACCTTATCAAGTCCTGCATTGGATACAAATTTAAGAACTGCATTTGCAGAATTAAAATTATTTTCAAGAGCGTCACGTAGTATAGGCAGATCAGAAAGACATATGAAACATATGAAATTCACTTTTCAGTCGAAATTGGCCAAATGGTGTGAAGTTCGTGAAGGATTCTGGCGGTATTTTACCTGATCCTACGATCTGTGAAGCTTGTAACCTGATATTTAAAAGCGATTCCGTAAACACTCCAAAGAGAAATCGTTGAAAGTATCCTAAAATCTATCGAATTAGTGCTATTCTATTGCGAAAAATTTCTTTGGTTCAAATTTCACGCGCATCCTATTCCTTAGCGGCTGCGCATCGATGCTGTGCGCAACATAGAGTATAGCCGGACAGCAGACGTTTCAAGTGTGCAGAAAAGAAGACTTCTACTGTCAGACTGTAGGAGGAAATAATGTCTAGTAAAGATCTACTCCTGTGAAGCACGTTTTACTCTAGATAGTGTAATATAGCATTGTTGTTTTCCTACTACTGCAGGATATTTGAAAGTAATCTTGAAGTGTCTCGTCTCATGTTATCAGTAGAGTACGGATTTTTAGGTCTTTAAAATGTAATTTTAGGTGCCTAAAATAGACTTAAAAGTGTAGGAAATAGTCTCTAAAGAATTTGAAATAGGCTCTACGAAAAAATGTTTTCTTTAAAAACATGTTCCAAATCATCAGGAATTCACTTTTAGAACTTAATAATTTTAAATGTTTATATACCACCACCACCACCACCACCACCACCACCACCACCACCACCACCACCACCACCACCACTACTAGAACTACAAGAACAACAAATATATAACTAGTAATACATAAACTAAACAATGAAATGTGAGAAATATGTTTAGACATAAATTCAGTATACAAACAAGTCAAATAAAATACATTTTTCCAAGCCTTGTCCATTAATTTTCATAATTAGTTTCACAATAAATTGCTAATACTTTTTCTAAATTATCAATTAAAAAACAATGCCGTCTCTTACTCAACACAAATTTGTATACTCCACATCCACTGAAGTAACAGGAGCGTATTTCAATTTTGACTCTAATTGGACAGGAATGTTGCATTATAAATCCGTGTTCTTCCCTGCTGGGATATCTGAAGCAGTACGCAGGTCCTTCAGTCCTACATTTCTCTGCAGAACTTGCTCAGTTTACCCCGTAATTTATTTCCAGCAGAACCAGGTACACTTTTGATCCTTTCTTGCATATCATGAAATATTTCCATTTGTTAATACAGTGGTTTTCCTCCTACTTCCAGTGATGCAATAAAGTGCACAAGGAAAGTGAAGTGTCACTTTAAAAATGCTAGGTCTCTCTGAATACCAGAATCATCCATCACTTCCTTTGCAGAATCAATGCTGGCAGACTCATTTTCTAGACTTGATACATCTTTCACTTCACTAATGTGCTAGTTGTAGTTTTCTGCAACTTTCAACCATGTTCCCCAGCAGGTTAGTACAGGTTCTGGTGGCAGAGAGACATTTGGAAATTTCTCAAGGAAAATTTGAACCCTTGTTGGCGCCTTGACGAAAAAAAATTTTACAGTAGAAATCAAGTTATATACATTTGGATATTGTAACCTGATATGGTCCGTGACACGATTAACGCACACTGAAAAATACACTTTGGAATTTAAAATATAAATTTTTTAAATAAAAATGGGTATTTTGACCTATTAGAGATAAAACATACTTAATAGGTCAAAATAGGCGTTTTCAGATGCTATTAAAATATCAATCTTAGGCATAGTTTCATATGAAACGTGTACTTGCAAGTTTTTATGAACTTATCTTTTAAGGATTAAAATAGGTTTTTACCTAAAATCCGAAGTCTAGTTATCAGTTAGTGAGTATGAAAGAATAACATAATGCGAAACGCAAGAACGAAAGCGCTGTGTTTTGTCTGTTTTCACACTATAATTTAGTTACAAACTAGAATAAAAAATAGTTTTATAAGCCATATTCTAACATCTATGGTGACTAATTAAAGAACGTTGACGTGAATATATACCACATAGAGAAAAAGAAAAAGGAATTACGTGGACAAGAAAATGTGCCAAAATTTGAGTTACAGTAACACATGCCTCAGTTCAGATGAACGATCATCCAACCAGTACGCGGAGGTAACAGTACAAATAATGCGACATATAAATCTCATTTAAACTTGTTTCAAATCTTAGTAAGTTAAGTCTTATAAAATCTCAATTAACACAACGTTTAAACTTTTTTCACAATGAAAGCGATTCTATGAATCCCCTGTCAATACTTTCAGTAAAATGGACATTTTTTGGTT
This sequence comes from Periplaneta americana, assembly GCF_040183065.1. Taxonomy (NCBI): domain Eukaryota; kingdom Metazoa; phylum Arthropoda; class Insecta; order Blattodea; family Blattidae; genus Periplaneta; species Periplaneta americana. Next base: position 83,826,723 of record NC_091129.1, on the reverse strand, counting down.
TTATTTCAAACTGTACTTATTGATTAGCTTATATTCGTTCCTGTAATTTGTTAGGTTATTTGTTTCTATTGGGTTTATCCGACGTAGTTCTGTCGGCTAAGGCGCTTGTCTGCCGATGCGGAGTTACAGTAATGCGCGGGATCGATTCCCACTAGGGCTGATTAACTGGTTCGGTTTTTTCCGAGGTTTTCCCCAACCGTAAGCAAATGACAGGTAATCTATGGCGAATCCTCGGCTTCATCCCGCCAAATACCGTCTCGCTATCATCAATCCCATCGAAGCTAAAAAACCTCGTAGTTGATAAACCGTCGTTAAATAACCAAGTAAACAAGCAAACAAATTCCTGTACGAACTCTCAATCATGGTTTCAATAGGTATGTAATGTTCCTTCGGCTTCTAGAACTGACTTAAATTTAAATTTCTTTTTTAAACTTATATTTTCTACGCATTAAAAATCTCTCTCTTTCCTGATGAATGTTTCTGCATGTACATATTTTCTGATTGTGTACAGATACTTAAAATTATACCATCACATGTACTTCTCTATTTCTTCTACAGTGCTGACACAGTTAAACCGAGGCGCTATCTCGTCTCCCCACTGGGTGCCGACTTGATACATGACATTGCATGCCAGAAGTCCATCTTCCTCTTTCCCCAAAAGCTTCCCCCCTTCTCTACCACCTATTGTGGTCCTTTCCTCACCTACCTTTCTATCACTTTATTCAGTTCCCCTCCTGCCTCTTTTCCTACAGCTTTTTTTTTTATCGTGGAACGTGAAATAGCACAAGTTGCCTTGAGGCTTTTTCCAAATCAAGTTCAACCATTCTGTTCTAGAGACATCCGAATACAGTTTTCCAAGAATTTGATTCCGCAGATATAGAATCTATTATTCCAGTTGAACGGTGGGAAGCGTTAGATGATATCAGAGTGCAGTCTTCTTGTAAGACACTTTTATTTCTGTCTCTCTCCACTCGCCGTAATTGGGATTCTTTATCCTTACGTTTTTCTATCGAAATCAATTTGTTTTTTAGAGAAAATAAATGGAATTCAATCGTTTAAAAATAAAATATTTTGCGTCGAATAGAACTTAGCCGGCCTCTTTCTAATAGCCCATTTTCTGAGTCCTGAGGTACAGAACGTTCAACTAGGATCCCGGGCAGGAAGGCGTTCATCAAACATGCTTACAAGAGGACATAGATTGAAACATTATGAATCCGTAACCTCCCAGGTTTCTTGTACGCATGTAACTTTTATTAATGACAGCATGTACACAATAACATTTTTATTTCATATCAGGAACAAACCTAGTCATAGAAGTTGTTCAAATTGGTATTCGTCTGTATTAATATACCGAGTGGCACAAAATTCACTTTACAATATGAAAAATAAATGTAAGTTTAGTAATATCATAAAACAACGCACGCAATTTGGCGTCATATATTTGCTAGTAGAATACGCTTGGTATTACTAATAATATAAGCTTCGCAGTTTCGTAACGAAACAAAAGACAAACAAACATTATTTAGGTTTAATGTGGCCATATGACATTAATTTACAACACATAAAACATTGTTTTCTGAGCTTAATAACATTATTTGCATTATACTTTATTAGAATTATGTAACACATATTGTTGGTACTGTATATATGTATGTATTTGTTCACACTGTAAATGGGTAATTACCCGGTAGTAGTGGTAACTAATTTATGTATTTATTTACTTATTTTATTGCTCGTAAGTATGAAATGAATACAAGTTAATACAATGTATGATAAACTAGCCCACTCCTAAATAAGTAAGATTCGTGCTCAGGAGGCTATTCCAATACAGACAAAAATAAAAATAAAATTGAGAGTGAATACAAATTTAAAAGTGTTAAATATGTTTAAACCCAAACTATAAATCCAATACAATTGTTTTTATTTTTTATTAATTTGGAGAGGATTCGTTGTTAAAATAATATTAGAAAAAATTTGTTTAATAATCTGTGACCTTGACTCATGCTATGATAAAAAGCTGCATTGGTTTTACATTTAGGTTCAGACAAACGCAGAGAATTCGTATTTTTAGTTCTATATTTATGTATACATCTTTCAAAGTTATTAAGATTTCAGTGAAAATATTTTAATCAAATAAAATAATAAATTTGTTTAGTGTTGAAAACTTTCAAATGTTTAAACAACAATTCAGTTCAGTAATCTTTCTGTTTTTTTTAAACAAATTTTAATACTTTTTTCTGTAGTAAAATTATACTCAATCATACTCAAATTATACTCAATAACGACAATCAATAATAAATTCCAATTAATAATAATAATAATAATAATAATAATAATAATAATAATAATAATAATAATAATAAGGAACATTCTAAATTCAATGAAGCACGATCACTTAAAATAACATTTAAAGTAAATCTAATTGTATATTAACCCTAAGTTCGAACTTAAACTCACGAGTATATACAGTAAAATATGTTCGTACATGCACAAGTACCTTTCAACACTACACTCTTTTCGCTCTCAACTCACTCACTGCACTGGAATTACGACACATTTCACTGACACTATCCTGGTTTCACTAACACTTCAAAAACATTTCACTGTTCAAATAATTTGCACTACCACTACAAACTATAAAACTTCACTGACAGAAACGCACTTCACTTACACAACACACTCCTTCACTGATACAACACTTCAAATAACAACGCAACAATAGTAACACCCTTATTTTTCTGTAGAATCGTACTTACTATATTAACCTCAAAGTCCTAGCCTAGACCTACTGCAAGCGATTTTAGCACTTATAGTATAACTCACACCCTTTCACTGTAAATCAATCTCCTTTCTCTGCCACTATAACTCTCAGAATTAAAATAATAATAATAATAGTAATAATAATAATAGTAATAATAATAATAATAATAATAATAATAATAATAATAATAATATCCAAAGAAGGTTAATGTGCGAATTCGAAATGAGGCAACGGTACAAGTGGACAGCTTCAAAAAATTGCGGTGTACTATAAGCAGTAACATGAGCTGCTGCCACGAAGTCGAAAGGAGGACAGCAATAGCAAAGGCAGCTTTTAATAGAAAAGGAGCATCTTCTGCGCACCTCTGGAAAAAGAATGAGGGACTAGTGAAGTGCTTTATGTGGTGTGTTGCATTGTATGGACCAAAAACATGGACAAAACGACGAAGTGAAGAGAAGCGACTAGATACATTTGAAATGTGGCTATGGAGAAGAACGTATCATGAGAATTGCATAGAAAAGATAAGAAATGAATGGATGGAGAAAGAATAATGCTGAAATTGATCATGAAGAGAAAAAAAAAAGAAATTGTTTGGGACACCGGCTAAGAAGAAACTACCTCTGAAGAATGCACTGGAAAGAATGGTGAACGGGAGAAAACTATACTAAAAGCCAGGTTTTGAACCGACTAAACAGGAAGTCGGGTGGGCGAGAGGAAAGTGCGGGTTAGAGGGGTAGCCTGTGCAGCGATGACACGTTGAGTGTGAGGGGAGGAGGGGAGAAGGAGAACGGAGCTTTTCATTGGATCCCACATGAAAAGTCATCTGCTAACGAAAATCTGGCAACGGGATCACGGAGACAGTGTAGCCAAACTTACTAGTTCATTTGCAATACCACGTGCATTACGAGTCGCATTTCGTACCAGCGTCATTAGCTCGTGCTTTATTAAAACAATAATAATAATTGAATATACTCGTACATGGCTCAATCAGTATAAAATCATATCCATTAAATTATTATTATTGATGTACAAAAATAGCTAAATAGTAAATTCGATATATAATCACAACTCAAAATAAAATAAAAATTACTATAATATATCTTGATATTTAGTTAACACTATATTATTATTATTATTATTATTATTATTATTATTATTATTATTATTATGATTATTATTATTATTGAATCGTTGTTTGTTCGTTTAAATGAAATGTTTGAATTCGTTATATACTTCTTTCTTTTATTAATAATTGAAAACACAGCTACGACTGTTATTTTAAACATATCGGTAACAAACGCTGAACACGCTTTGAATCTCGCGCCACTATGTGGCAACAGAGCTCAGAAAGAGAGCAACAGAACGTTGCTTCCGGTTTAGTCGGTTCATATCTTGGATTTTAGTGTAGAAGACAGCAGATGACAGACAACATTAAGATGTATGAATTGCATGGGGATACAAAGAAGAAAACTGAAAATAGAAAGATTGGATGCTGGGTTTGAAGTAAAGGATCTGCCCTTGGGCACAAAGCTATGAATAAATGAATAAATGAGTTATTTAATTTATTTCTTAATTAATGCAAACCTTATGAAAGCATTAAAAAACGTACAAGAGGTACAATGTACTCCGCGCACCTACCCATAAAAAATTAGTGAACGTGCTCGCTGTAGGGTTAAAAGTAACATTCTGTGTCATTATTAAATTCATTGACGTATGTATTACTTTTACCTCGTTATTTAACGCGGCGTCATGAGGCGGAGGATTCACCATAGATTGCCTGACATTCGCCTTACGGTTGGGTAAAACGTCGCAAAAAGCCAACCAGGTAATCAGCTCAAGCGAGAATCGAACCCACGCCCGAGCACAACGCCGGATCGGTACGAAAGCGCCTCAGTCAACTGAGCTACGCCGGTGGTTATGTATGTATTCCTACCTACGTTTTCCAGGGGCTTAATAAAACGTAAACTATAATGGCAGAGACAAGACAAATTACAGTAAAAGCAGGTACTTAACATAGAGAAAAGAGCCCCCGGAGTAAATTGTGTAATCAAGACGGACCCAATAACGCTGGGCGCTATAGGATCTGATAAGAACAGAGTTGCAAGGCAAGCATTCAGCCAGTCTCCTCTGTGAAGTGACAGTGGCCGTACATTACGGATATCATTACCAGCTTAATGGCACCATTACTGCAGGTGTGTTAATTACCAACGCTACTGAAACGCTCACGGTGTCAACAATTACAATGATTATGTGTTGTGTGCCGTTCTGCAGCGACCAGGTGTTGATCGTGAAATAGTCTTGTCAAAACAAATACGAGCACATGTTGAATTTAACCGGTTCAGTTGAAACCCTTTTTAGAAAAAATTATAATCAAACTTTACAAATCTCATCGAACTAGGTGGACATGTCAATTTAAATGCTCCAGTGTGGTGATAAAACCCTTCTAATTTGCCCTCCAATCCTTCTCAACTATAATTATCTATACATCTTGATTACACAACTTTTAACACTGTATCACTTCGGAATATGTAGCCTATAGGTCGAAACATGTTAACGAGATACGTTGAAATTTAACACAGGAAAGTCTTACTATACATATTCCGAAAAAAAATATCTAATTATTATCCTAAACACAGGAAGTCAAAAGGAGGATAACAATGGCAAAGAAATATTTTAATAGGAAAAGGAGCATTTTGTGCTGACCTCTGGAAAAGGAAGTAAAGAAGACACCAGTGAAGTGCTTTGTGTGGAATGTAGCCTTGTAAAGGCCAGAAACATGAACATTACTAGGAAGTGACGAGAAGCGACTAGAAGAAACTGGAATGTGGATACAGAGAAGAATGGAAAGTGTGAATTGGACAGACAGAATAAGAATGATGTGTTGAAAAGAGTCAGTGAAGAAAGGATAATGCTGAAACAGATCAGGGAGAGATAGCCTAAAGGAACTGGTTGGGTCACTGGCTGAGAAAAAACTACCTACTGAAGGATACACTGGAAGGAATGGTGAACGGGAGAAGAGTTCGGAGCAGAAGAATATATCAGATGATAGGCGACATTAAGATGTATGGATCACATGCGGAGACTAAGAGCAAGGCAGAAAATAGGAAACAGTGAAAGATCTCCCCTTGGGCAGAACGCTATATGTGTGTGCGTGCGTGCGTATGTATGTATGTATGTATGTATGTATGTATGTATGTATGTATGTATGTATGTATGTATGTATGTATGTATGTATGTATGTATGTATGTATGTATGTATGTATGTATGTATTCAAAACAGGACAATAAACCTATCACTGAAGGTGAAATCGAAGGAAGGCTGCTGAAAAGAAGGCATACAGAGTGTAAGTAATATAAATGTACAGATTTTAGCAGCTTATTCCTCGGACAGAGTACAACAATAAGTGCTAATTCCATATTAGTCCCTTATGAACACTTTTATCTATAGTAATGTCACAAGAGATCTGAGATTTGCCGATTGGGAAATCTCAGACCTCGAATGACATTTATTAGGGCTATTTCATGAATAAAATAAAATAAAAATGTAAATAATATATCCCTAAAATTCGCTCACAAAATGTTAATAATTGTATATTTATGAATACTTAGCCTATTGAGACATTGTGAAGTCGATATAGTTGAATAACGATTACTGCAATAAAGAAATTGAATGTTATTCAGTAATGTCAATTGAGAAAAGCGAAGTACAAGTTTAAAAATGTGAATTACATGTACTGAGCTTTTCTCTTGTTATTATAACAGAAATATGTTTTCATTATCTGCTAAAATCATAATTTGATTTAAACATTTTATAGTATCATTACAAATAATCTGATTAATACATTAATTAAAGGAAAGAGTGTCATTTTCTTTAGATACAATGGACATGGAATTAGAAGATGAAGATATAGATGTAGAAGAAGGATTTCGCACTTTATTTAGTACAATAGATTCATGCTCATCGATTTACGTGGAAACAGTTGGCGACACTGACTAAACAAAAGAACAACCATGCGATAAATTGATGGTGATAAATCGAGCTGCAGAAATTATCGCGATGTATGATTGTGATTGGTTGGAATTCAAAATTTCATTACACTTCATTGGCCGAAAATGGAATGACGTCATATAAACAAAAGTCAGAAAAACTTATATTTTTCCCTATATGTTTTATTCCATAAGTACTAACTGTAAGTGTCTGATTTTAATCTTGTCATTAAAGAAACTGATAGAAAATGATTTATCCCTTTGACATTTTTCAATAAAATGGATGGAATTCTTCAAAATTAAATAACAAATTAAAACGTATTGTTATTTCATGAAATCAGGAAGTCTGGCAATCCAGCTCCAGTGACTACTTGGTGTTAGAATGCTGCGAGTTCAGTTCGTGTGTGTACATTGTTCGAAGCGAACAGTATTTCATAGACAGCTGGCCGGCGAGTGTACGTTTACACGCGAACCAGCATATGTAATTCCTTAATTTCTTACGAAATCATTTAGCGGGTGTAGGCTATACTGTAGGTATATTAAAATATACTAAAATTTTTTAATCACGAATATCTCGGCTTCACTTTTATTTACGGATAATCAGTAATCACGTTGTACTGTACCTAATTCCCGTTACACTCGACGACAATATGAAGAAAAATGTTCAGGTATGAATGCCGGCCTACTATAAAAGACGACATATTTAATGAGCAATTCATCATCTCCAAGGCGAGTTTTGCGCTGCATGGCTCCCTTTTTCGTAGTGATGAATTGATACAGGAAAACGGGAGTACTTCGAGGAAAAAGAACATCTGTGATATCTACTTTGCTCACCAATAATTCCATCGCGACCTGGCCACGGATCACACCATGGCCGCCATGGATTTGGCTATTCAAAGCGTCATCTCTACTTCAATGTACCCTCAAAATGAAGCATTTGACACAAATTAAAATACAAATAGAAGAAGGAAGAAGATTTTGAAATAAGTAACTTCTAATAAGGATCTAGACACGAAAGACTTGGAGAAGAGGAGAAGGAGGGAGGACGAGGGGGAGAAGTAGACAAATAGAAAGAAAATCAAATGACATGAAGCTTGAGCCAATGTTTTCAGTAAACTTTATACACTGATGTCCAAATATTTAACAGAGACACACAGCGTCTTTCAAGACACGAGCAAGCAAACAATGTTAAGTTGCAAGATACCACATGAAGCGCAAGATGCAGCTGTGTACCGTTTCTGTATTATTTTGGATCCTGAACATGAAAGGAAACAAATCTTGAGTTCCAGACAGTTGACTTGCGCAAAGCGATAGTCCCTCAGAGGGTGAGGGGGTTTGGGAGCAGGCAGAGTAGAGTAGGAACCCCTAATGTTGGGGTGGAGCAATCATGGTACGACCCTTGGCATTCCTCAAAGAGTATCAAGTTGATTATGTTATAACCTTTCTAAAGTTTGAACTTTACCCACCCTTCTCCATCATCTCCAAGGCGGGTTTTGCGGTGCATGGCTCGTTTTTTTCGTCCCCTTGCTCTTGCAGAGGGGTTACTAATATTTGCCAAGAGAGCAATCTAATCATTTCGGAAGGGGTTTCTTTTAAATATTTAATCTTCTGCGATCTGATATTGAGTATTCCTAATATTCATGTAAATTTTACGCAGTTTTCCTTTATACCATGAGGAGCCTTTTAGTAGGCCTAACGAAAGTTAATAGAATCTATAATTCTGCAAGGTTTTAATATTACTAGGTGACAAATACAGATTGTTCGAGAAAATCAAGAATAGATGCAGAAAGTCTTTTCACCACAACTTAATTTTCAGACGATTAAAATTCATTTCATCTCGTAATCGGATTTTAATCAGTTAATTGGTTCGATTAATCAATTAAATCTACAGCTCCAATAATTCAGATAGAAGAAAGAGATGAAGTTGATATTGACGGTAGATTAATATTATTATTGACAAATAAATCAAGATAATTTAGGGCGCATTAAAATCGAGATGCTAAGAGTCAGTCTTTGTCAGACTCAGTTTTCTTCCTGATACTGAACTAAGCCTTCAAGTGTAACTGCTATTACTTAATCTATAATGTAGTACACTGACTCGCAAAACTTTTGTCCGATAAACAGTTTTTCTCGTTCTTAAGTTGGTATTTGTACTCACTCTAGGACTGCAGCGTAGGCGGCAGGTAGTCTCCCCGCAGGTACCAAACCACTCCTCCTCACAACAGATAGGTTGAATCAAGGTACTTAGTAAACTTTAAGAGAGTATGTTTACTTAGTGGTCTAGTGATATAGATAAATTTAATAAACACGGCAATTTGTAGCTCCTCCTCACGCCACGGTTCTTTGCGTTATAATGCGCATACAGCTTATTTCTCTTTGACTGTTGTCATAGTAATAACATTACGATAATAAAATTACATTTATTAAAGGTGGCACTATCAATCAATATATTAATATTCTAAAAAATCGGGTAATAATTTTATTAAGACAAATTTTTATGGGTATGTGTATGATTTAAAACTTGATTGTCAGTTATATCCCGTAGGATACAGCAGTTTAATTTATATTTTACATACATAAAAAAAAAGGTTTGCATATTACTCTCATACAGTAATGGAACGAAAATGTGGATGTAACGAACTAAAAAATAGGCAAAGTATATAGAAATATACAAATGTCTGTGCTTTCAACACCAAACGTGATATTGGAACCATATCTGATACAACAAAGCTGTGTAGATGGAGGAATTGTCCTGTTGAAAAAATGTAATTATATCAGGTTGCAACATGCGCATGCTAGGTAGCATACGTATTTTCCAGTATGTGGAAATATTGCTGGGAAGTCAGATTCTCTTCAATTTTACACAGAGGTCCTACTCATATCCTGAAAATCCATCCCCAAACAGCGACAGAAATACGTCCATTGCGATGTGTTGGTGTTACATATTCTGGCTGAAACCTTGTGGACCCAATAGGACGAAATTCCTGAATTGGCCCATGACTGGTGTTTGAGAAAATCTTTTAATCTGAAAATATTACATTTTCCCATGAATATTCATAATATTCTTATCAAAACGCGATGTTATCTATTCTATGTTTATGATCCAACATGGTATTTATACGTGCAGAAAAGATGAAAAATTTTCCTGGTATATTACATAATACTCAAGAGAAATAAACAACATGTTTTAAACATTTCGGTGCAAAATAGACTCAATGTTTTATTTCTGTCGTTATTTCTCTAAAAGGTTATCTTTGGTTCGATTAGCTAGATATATACCTGCAACTCAGAGTTCAAATACCTCCCTTCCCAGGACGACTAATATATCACAAAGTTCATTTTTCCATTATTTCATAGGACAAATGTTTTGCGAGCCAGTGTACCTAACATCCTTACAGAATTCAATTTAAATCCACTATGCATTCTGATACATAGAGAGATGCCAACTAAAGCCTTCGTTTTTTTTGAATAGACGCATACGACGTGCGAGGTGCGAGGCCCGCCTCCCACAAATCCGGACTACACGAGAGATAGTGAGTGATTTCTATAACTGCGAGATACGAGGTCTGCGCACCTCGCAGCCATAGAAACCACTCACTATGTCTCGTGTAGTCCGGATTTGTAATAAGGTGAGCTGGGGTAACGGTAAAGTACCTGGGGAAAGGCCTAAGCGTCTAGTAATAAAAATGAAATCTGCCACCACACACCCTCCCCATCGTACCACCTTTCAGTGCAGTCTGGGCTTTCAGCTCTTTTTAACGCTAATTTCTCTTAAACTGCAGACAGTAATAAAAGCAAACCTAATTTCAAAGCAAGAGTTGTAACAGCTTGGAGCTCTACGCTACAAGAGAGAGGAGTACCCACAAGCAACGAGCAGCGCTATAGCCTGTTCCGAAAGTTCAGAGCCCTCCGCAGAGAGCAGAAGGATGTGCTCGTTTTATTTCTTATGTAGAAATACAGTAGTTGGTAATAATTACGGTATGAGGATTTCAACGGTTACTTTATTTTAAAACGGTCAATCTGATTCCATGGGAAAGATGATCCGGCGCACTGACATATGTATTTGCTAGTTATATGTAGTATTGTAACAAACAATAAGGTAAATATTATGATGTACCCTGATTGTGTGTACTAATATATGAGGCGCGTTTTTAAAGTGAGTACCCATCATTTTAAAAATATAAACACAACATTATTAAAAAAAAAAACTTTATTTTCATTGAATTCTACAGATCTTATATTACTTCTCCACATAGTTTTAGCCATTACTGAGGCATTTGCCATAGCGGAAAGTCAATTTTTGTATCTCTTCGTCATAGAATGATGCCAACTGTGATGGAAGCAATGTATATGCTGCTTCTTTCACATCGTCTTCCTCATTGAAATGTTTGCCATCAAGGAATTTATTCAGATGAAGAAACAGGTAAAAATCACTTGGTACCAAGTCAGGGCTGTAGGGAGTGCTGTCAAATTGTTCCCAACTAAATGACGCAGTGAAGTCTTGATTTTTTTTTTTTTTTGACCTGGGATTGTCATGAAGCAAGAGCATTCCACGCCTTTTGTTCTGCAATGCAGACATGGCTCTTTCACCACGGGCGGCATCGTTCTATGATTAAAGAATACAAATATAATATTTGTTCCCCCGTTATGACACGTGCCTCAATAATGGTGGAAACTTGTGAAGAAGTAGTTTCTGATGTGTTGAATCCAATGAAAATAAAGTATTGTGAAAACAATGTACTCACTTTAAAAACGCTCTTGGTAAATTCATTGTACGAGTACCTTACAGTCGTTTGTTACTCTATTTCTATTATGTATTCGTATGTGTTGAGCGCAAGGTCATTTGAAATAGAATTTACGTTCAATTGAAATGTAAACAAATAATTAGACTGCCATCAAACTTCAAAATCATTTTTCTTTAGAAATTATAAATGATATTGAAAGAAATAATTGAATTTCACTAGATATTTTGTTCAAAAGACCAATATATACTGTCTATATAATTTTGCCTGTTTACATCATTTACACCGCGTAAAATCAACTTTCCTTTTTGATTTTAACTCTGATGGTAATTATTTTATTAGTGAATGTCTAGTTTCGGTTTCATTTATGCCATCTTGAAACTCATACCGGTAATAGGAAAAAAACAATAAAAATAACAAAACATTATCACAAGAAAGAATGAAGCAGGACACAAGCACAGCAACGCAAAAATACACCACACTAATATACAAAAAAAAAAAACACACACACACACATACGAAATCGCATTTTCATTTAGGAAATTAACCCGGCACAGTTCGCGCTGGGTCTCTGAGACCCAGAGGAAATAGCTTACATGTTCTACATTACTATGTGAAAACATAGTTAAACTCTCATTTACCAAAAAAAAAAAAAAACTATAATAAACTTAAGATATTTTCTTTAAATATCTAAATTGGGTCTCACAGATACGGAGCGAGTATTTATGCTAGGAAAATATGAGCGAGTTCCGCCGCGTTAACTTACAACATTGCGTACAGAACAGAAAACACACTACAAAAACAACTTAACTCACAAACAAAACAAACAATTAATACAACTTAACAGGGGTTTACAAATTAACATGCAACAGTTGTAACGACTTCAAGTCTACATGTCAAAGTCAGTGTCAGTGGAGGAAATTGGAGGATAAACATTTAAAAGATACGAGCGAAAAAATGTCACTTCAAGAGAATTTAGGGCTGAGAAAAACTGAATATGTGAGCTCCAAGCTTGTTGGCCACTTGTCTCTGCACGACTTCAGAGAATTCTGAAGTCTCCTACATAGGACAAATTGGGAGATCACTAAAACATGATAAAAAGAATACATCACAGCCATAACGAAATCACACATCACCAATACCAACCACAATTACAGCAAAATAGAAGCAGACATGGAAACCTTACATATTGAACAAACAATCGAGAAATTAATAGACTAGACTAATACGAAATATAAGGACACACGAAAACACATCCACAACCTATCTTCAAAACAATTAAATTTCAGAATGCACAATCAATTGATATAACACTACAGATCATAAACGCACCCATCACCAAAGCACAAAAAGAAGAAGCTAGATCTTACTAGAAATCTGAAGATGGCCGAAATCAAGCCGAAACTAGTCATTAACTAAGCTAGATTATCATTACATTTTAAATTAATACAGGAAAGATATTTAAGTTAAAAATTTACCAAATCTTTAGTTTCGAAGTATGAAGTTCATAATTTACTTAGGCCTATTTACAAATCGCTTTTAAAAAACCCAGAGGTTCATTGCCGCCCTCACATAAGCCCGCCATCGATCCCTCTCCATCCAGTCCCTAACATCATATCCCACATCCCTAAAATCACTTTTAATATTACCCTCTCAGACACCCCAAAGGTCTTTTTTCCCCTCAGGTCTTCCAACTAACACTCTATGTGCATTTCTAGATTCACCCATACGTGCTATATGCCCTGCCCATCTCATACCTCTGGATATAATGCCCTTAATTAGTTTTTTATAGTAAGTTATTTTACGACGCTGTATCAACATCTCAGGTTATTTAGCGTCTGAATGAGATAAAGATGATAATGCCGGTGAAATGAGTCCGGGGTCCAGTACCGATAGTTACACAGTATTTGCTCATATAGGGTTGAGGGAAAACCCCGGAAAAAACCTCAACAAGGTAACTTGTCCAGGTAACTTGTCCAGGTAACCGGGATTCGAACCCGGGCCACCTGGTTTCGCGGTCAGACGTGTTAACCGTTACTTCACAGATGTGGACTGTTCCTAATTATGTTAAGTGAAGAATACTATACGTGGAGTTCTGCGTTCTACAACTTTCTCCATTCTCCTGTAACTTCAACCCTCTTAGCCCCAAATATTTTTCGAAGCACCTTATTCTCGAACATCCTTAACCTTTGTTTCTCTCTCAAATTGAGAGTCCAAGTTTCATAACCGTCAGAACAACCGGCAATGTAATTGTTTTATAAATTCTGTCAGCTTTTTGACAGCAGACTGGATAACAAAAGCTTCCCAACCGACTAATAGCAGGCATTTCTCATATTCATTCTGCGTTTAATTTCCTCTCGAGTGCCATTTATATTTATTACTGTTGCTACAAGGTGGGGTATTATTTGTGGAATAGAAAATTATTCATATGAATAATTTTATCTTGACAAGATAATGTTATTATTTAACTAAATTTTAATTTTAATTTTTCCAACAAAATATTTTGCGCTCCGTAAATTGTATTTGAATTATTTTCCGCTTTCAGATGCGGTGGATCTATACGTTGAAAATATCCAGCAAATAATTAAGCTGCATTGAAATATACTTCACGTAGGATACGCAATGATTTAATAAATTGGACTAAAACCAATTGTCGAAAAATACAAGAAGTCGGGAATAGTTTTGAAATCACCCGCGATAAGCGCGTGAACGGACTTGGGCGCAGCCATACATCAACCTGGGATTTAGAAGCAGGCTTACACACAAAGCTGGGAAAAACAGCGGCGATATTCGATAGAGCGAATAGCAGATTCCAGCGATGCCTCATCGCGCGCAATGTGACATTCGACATGCTCACCCCCTCCCAAAATGATGACAAAAACACAAACACCACAGTGCCCAGATAAAAGTATTTTATTTATTTACAACACCGACAGAAAAAAAGCTAAACACAAAGCAAATGCCATAATGCCTACGATAAATTCTACACTAGAGTAATTGACATTCTGTTTGAATTTAAAGCGGACAAAAATGCGATAAAATTGCTAAAAAGTAATGACAACTGCAAGAATTGAAATGATACAAAATAGAGATATTCTGTTTGTAAAAGGAATATCCTTTAATCACAATAAATTCATTCATTGAAACGGAACACTTTCCACATTCGTAAAATATTCAAAACGGTACTTTTTTAAAAGTGATTCGTATATATTCGATCTAAAATGAGAGAAAAATTGTAGCATTTTGACAGGAAATATTTATTCTGATATATATCACTCGTGGTAATATTGAAACAGAAGTCAAAGTTGAATGTTTGGGTGTCGTTTTATATAGTTTAAACTTATGTCATATGTTAAATGAACAATCTTACACCACTTCTTTTTTAACTTCAATGCTATATACTATATCGTCGTGTGAATGCAAGAACTAGGTAACTTGATTTTTCATATTTTGTGATATTGCCTATTTACTTATTTATTGCACTAAGGAATATGTCTCGTTTTCTTTTGCCTATTTGTTATATTGGAAAATAGATGTCGCTGGTATCGTTCGATCAGTTACCTAGATCCTGGATTACATTTTGTGCGATTTTTGTTATGCTATAAAAGAGGTAACTAAAAAACGCAAATTTCGAGTTACCTAGTTCTTGCATTCACACGACGATATGATCAGCTCAATTTTAACTTCATTTATTTTAATCATAAGGCAATTGTTTATAACTATGGTATTTTATTCATAACAATTGTAAAGTGTTCATATATTGTTATCAATGGTTCTTACGGTCTGATGATGACATATCATGCCGAAAACGTTAATCTGTTTTTGCTTTCTATATGTTGTGACGTATGTCAATAAATAAATCACATGTTAATTTGATAAGCTAAGTAAGACGGCAAACATATCTTAACATATTTAATTTTCGGGTGTCGTGGCTTTCTCACGGTTTCAACACACATTGCATTAATATTATAAACTTTAATTAATTAATTATATTAATAATTAAAGTATAACTTTAAAGCTGGCAGACTGATCCGCAAATGCCTGGTGATCTGCCGCCTGAAGTCAAGGGCTGCCGAACATTGAAATATTTCAAATCCAAGTTAGAAAATTATCTTATGACGAGTTGCCAAACTAACTTACTATTATGACAAGTGTTGTATTGCATGTTTCCACGTATTCACATTTTTTTTTATGTTCTAGTGATATTTAACTTATTTTATATTTTTGTTTTCATATTTTCCGATAATGGATAATTTGAGCTATATATAATCATAATTTTCCTTACTGTGTGTACTTAAAAATATTGTATTCATTGTACTGCTACTGCTGCTGCTCCTGCTCCTGCTACTACTACTACTACTGCTGCTGCTGCTGCTGCTGCTACCACTACCACTACCACTACCACTACTCTTATTTTTATCATTATTATTATTATTATCATTATCAATAATTGTATTAATTTTTATACTTTGTATGTCTCATTTATTTTGACCTGCTGTTCACATTTTATTATGCTTTTTCCTTTCTTTCTGTATGTTATATATTATGTCTGATTTGTACTTACTTGTTGTTTACATTTTATTATTACTATTATCTTCTTCAGTTTTATGTGTAAAATTGTAGTGTACTTTGTAAATTTGTAGTGTTTTTTGTAACGCAGTTTTACTCCTGGTTGAGTGCTAGAGAACGCCGTATGGCCTTAATTCTGCCAGGTTAAATTATTATTATTATTATTATTATTATTATTATTATTATTATTATTATTATTATTATTATTATTTAATAAAGCCAAGTCAAAATTAGATGTACATTTTTTTTCTCTTATATAAAAATTAAGTAATATAGCCTATAGGGAAATTAATTAAATTGAAAGTTATTTAGATCCAACGGCTTCGCAGCTATCTTCCTGAATAAAGGAGTGCACCGGTTGTTTCACAACTTAACCTGGAGACATGAACTAATACTCTGCCTGCTTAAATTCACTCATTGTGGCTCCACTACTATTTAATTCGATTCAATTATTACCCCAATATTTTCTATACAGTAGTCCCTCTCTCTTGTGGTACGTTCATTCTTCAGCTTTTCCAATTTAAAACTCTCTTAGGTTCCTTGAACGGAACGGCGAAAAATGAAGTTAGACAATTGCCCAAAATGCAAAGAAGTCAAATAAATATATCCATACAGCCCCAATTTTCCTTGAAAGAACGACCAATCGCGTAGCATTTAATTCTTTCTTCTCCCATTTCCTCTCGTTCTATTACGTAATAATTGAATGTTTCAGAACCATAGAGGACCAAGCGCCATTTACAAGGATTAAAATGAATTTATTACCATAATTCAATGCAAACATATAGCAAGTAACCATTATTTGGGATGTTAGTGTAGAAGTGGGGATGAATATAGATAAAAAAGGAAAAGTAATTGGAACTAGGCCTAAATAATACGAAAGGGAAGGAGCGAAAGAAAAAAGGGTGAAGAGTATAAAAGGGCGAAGAAATATAGGAAGAAAGGAAGAAAGAATGAGGGAAAGCACAACAAGTAATATAGGCTAGAGTCCACACCTGTGGAGTAACGGATAGCGCGTCTGGCCGCGAAACCAGGTGGTCCGGGTTCGATTCCCGGTCGGGGCAAGTTACCTGGTTGAGGTTTTTTCCGGGATTTTCCCTCAACCCAATATGAGCAAATGCTGGGTAACTTTCGGTGCTGGACTCCGGAATCATTTCACCGGCATTATCACTTTCATCTCATTCAGATGCTAAATAACCTAAGATATTGATAAAGCGTCGCAAAATAACCTAGTAAATATATATATATACATATATATATATATATAGGCTAGAGAGAAGTGAAAAGAATGCAATGTAGTATGGTTATAAATGCAAGGAAAAACGAAGGAATAGATCGAGGACATAAAATAATAAAAAGAAGGAACATGACGAGAAGGAGATCGGAGCATGATATGTAGATGGAAATGAAAAATGAAGTAGTTAAAAAAAGAGGAAAATGGTAAGATATAATGAGTTTGGGGAAACATATATAACATAACAACATAAAGCACTAAACCAAAGAGAAAACAAAGGCCATGGAATGGAAGATACTTCCAGGGAGTAGAAAACGCAAGATCAAAATGGAGGACGAGTATGGGAGAATTGGAATTGTAGAATAAGGAGGAAGTATCGACTAGACTGTAAGGAAGAGGAAGAAATAGGAAGATGAATAGTAAGAGGAAGAGTGTGGTAAGAAAAGTGGGAGAAAATGAACAAAGCTCTACCAGAAATACACTAACACAAATGTTGTTCAGTTACAGTGCCATACAGTTGCTTTCACTGTCAATAAGGTACAGCTTTAAATAAGAGTGTGACTTTATTTTATATGTGTTCTGTCCTTCCCACTGAAATGTCTCCTGTAAAACTTATCTAAATGCGC
The DNA here is from genome assembly GCF_040183065.1 of Periplaneta americana. NCBI lineage: Eukaryota > Metazoa > Arthropoda > Insecta > Blattodea > Blattidae > Periplaneta > Periplaneta americana. Next base: position 83,808,807 of record NC_091129.1, on the reverse strand, counting down.
CACCTGTTGATTCATCGCTTAATATCATCTCCTGTTCTATGAATAAGGAAGACGTTAATTAAATTGCCTGCACATCTATATGGCACACCATCAACATTGGTATTTTGGTCACAATCTTCTTAAAGCGTTTTCTCTACTGATATCGATATTGTGTGTATATGAAATAGCTGTACACCATAATAAATAGGAATACTTTCTGACCACGTTGTCAAAAATCTACAAGAAAATTTTCAAACACGATACAAAAAAAGGACAGAAGACAAAGACAAACCCTCAGTCACTACGGAAAAGAGAGAAATGTCGACTTTCTTATTGGGTGTCGAAAATAGTCTCTGGAACTGAAGTCTGAAATTGATCTGTTTACGAAACAGGCAGACTTTAAACAATTAATTTTATACTAATTTAAAAATAATTTAATTAAGGTAAGATCAGGCTCTTGGAGCAAGAAATTCACTTCATCGAAGAGAATATATTGTGATTGGTTCTCAATGAATAAATTACTATTAAATTGTAACAAAACTAAAGTAATCCAATTTAAATCGTGCCCAAACTCAACCCCGTAAATTTCAAGCGCAATAATTTTACAACAGGCCCCTAACAATATCTTAAAACAATATAGGCTACTTTGCATACTTCCACTGGATAATGAGTTTTGTGATATTATTTTGGGGAAAATCTAGATATAGTAACAGTATATTCATACTACAAAGAGGAGTAATTAGTATAATAATAATAATAATAATAATAATAATAATAATAATAATAATAATAATAATAATAATAATAATAATAGGTGCCAAATCTAGAAAATCGTACCAAATCTAGAAAATCGTGAAGGAACATTTAAAAAAATACAAATCATGCCCATATATATATATTTTAATTAATAATCTTCATTCTATGTGATCATGAAAACGTTCTCATTCAACTGTTCATAGTATAAATAATCGTCATAAAAATGACTCATACTCCATCGAAAACTCTATCGTGCTATCAAAAAGAGTGCGTTATATCGCAGTAACAATTTTATGGATATAAAAAATCAAACTCAAAACATAACATTATTTGGGGCCAAATTAAAGAAGTATCTAGTTTCTCACACCTTCTATTCTGTAGATGAATTCATGTCATTCAAAAACACTGTATGAATATTTCTTCTTGTATTAAGTGTTAATACTTTTATGTTTTAATAGTATATTGTAAAACCCTTGTCTATATATTTCAACTAGACTGTGACTATGAATTAAGACTTTGTAGTACTATTTAGACTTTTTTGACATGTTCCATATTCTAGCTGTGAAGCGATGTACGAATACCATGGGTTGTAAATAAATGGAATACAATTGAGGGGCTTAGAACAAAAAGCAGGTAAGTGACATTATTAAAAAAATGAAGTGCGTGTTGTGATACCCCAAAAGGATGTTTCTTTGGGATAAAATCAGGTAAGTGATCACACTGTGCAGTGTTGCTATATGGGCATCATTTCACCAAACTAGTGTATAATATTCCATTGCATGTAGAACTTTAACTGTAATTTTCTCAAAACTAGGTTTCCGTCACTTACCTGCTTTTTGTTCTAAGCCCCTCAATTGTGATGTGATATGGTGTTCTGTATAGGGTATTACAGTTACAGAAAAATGCATCATTTCGTAACTATGTAACGGCTCCAATATCAGGAAAATATGGGAAGGAGAATCGTTCCGTTTGCATCCGTTTCGAAAAATTATTCCCCAGGACTGTTTGCATCCAAAAGGCAGGCTCTTCCTCCCTTGGTTTCTGAGGCTGGATACTTATTTATTTGTTTCGTGTAACGGATCCAAGAGGCGGTAACTCCCTTCCCTGGTTTTCAAAGCAGGAGATTAACTCCTGTTCACGAGTTCAATTGGCATCCATGTCTACAGTTCTATTCTCAACAATTTCAGAATATGATATCTATTGAAGGACAACTAATTTACGATCATTAAGCAGTACATATACAGAGTGTCAAAAAGTATTTCATTTTTGAGAGGAGTTAGCATGCACTAAAACAAAAAAAGTCTAACAAACATGGATCCTAAAACTCATATCTTAACAGCTATAAGCTCTTGTTCACCACCGCTATACAAGGTACTCAATGTGATGTCCATTCATAATATTAAAGTATCCTTCTGCCCTACGTCTTAGGAATTAACGCACTATTTGAAATAATTCTGGTTGATCTCAGATGTGCTGGCATTCATTGATGACGCATTTCTGTAGTACTTGTACCGAGACATCCTTTTATTTTTAATTCAATTTTTATTTTACCTGAGTTTTTGAATATACTACACTCCCACCCCCACTACTAGTGAACTTCCAACCGTTCTCCACACAGAACCAAGGCCGCGTATATAGTCACAGTGCCTTACGGTCATAGTAAACAGTACTGAGTTAGTGACTATAGTATGTTCCAGAAATATGTTCGCGTTTTCCAGTGACGAAAGAGCTTTCAATATTGAATCATATTTTCGCACAGGTACTGTCCTCCGTTTGCCTACGTCGCATCCCGATTTCCCCCACCCGCTTCTACTCGCCCCTCTGTAAAGGCTAGTGGTTGAGCTGTCTTAACTCTTTCCTGAACACATTAATCTCTGTTAGGAATTGGACGTCTACGCAATATTATACAACTGTTTAAAATAACTTAAATAAAAGGGCCTCGTTGATTAAATGTCACGTGATTTCCCCTCTTTCTACGATCCTTCGACAACACCACTTGGACGGGCACTAGATAGCATGTCTGAGTAATTTTATCTTTCCGGTTAGGGCAGAAGTGAAGATTGAATTTACAGTACGTAAGGTACTCTTTTATAGAGGAGGTGCAGAATTATTTCAACATGAGTTACTAGTACGAAGGACGAAACTGGTAATTGGAATTAGGTAAAATAGTCTATTATGCGATAATATGCACAAAAGAACTGAAGTCTGTATCGAAATGAACGGCCAACATTTTCAAAAATATGTTTAAATATCCATATTATGATTATTTTTCAATTTAACTTCATTCTCTATATTGTACGCTAATGTGCTGTAGACAGTATAATATACACTGCATAATGAATTCATTCGAATGGATAGCTCAGTTCGTGAGTAAAAACACTTATTGTTAATGCAGTACTGTATTTTGATGAAACAAAAACCTAATGAAAATTATAAAACTCACAATCGTGATATTTCCTACTTTACGTAAATGGATTAACTACTTTTCTTCCCTCCTATATATATAGTCCCATCGCTCTAATTGCCGGTAGCCAATCGCGTTGCAGGTCGGCTACATTTAAACGTGTGCGTCTTGTGATTCGCTGATTCATTTCTTAAGGCTCGATAAATACTTAATATAATCGCCCGCCATTTTGGCTCTTTCGTTGGCGTTCGCAGAAAGCACACGAAGACGTTATTTGCCGCTCAATTATTTGCTGAATTACAGTGCGTTTGATTTATTATCATAGGAGCTACGACATGATAATGTTTAACGGTGTGACAAATAGATTCCTCGTATGTTAGCTCGGGAACGAAAGAACAAAAATGGCGAACGATACTACCTATCTAGAATTTATAGAGCCTTCACTTCCTAAGACGTAAGCAAAGAGGCGGAGTCACGCCGGAAATAACACCGTCGCGACTATAGTAAAGTGATTTGCTTGTATTTTACGCAGTATCATCGAATTTCAGTCGTGGAAGGGGTAGCAAACGGTGTTTCCGGTTCTCAACCGTTAATCCAAAGGTATAGCGACATTAATATTAGAAATTTTAGTAAAAATGAAATGATGTCTCTGTACATCATTAATGATTATTATAATTTTTTTTTATTTTATCACTATTTTTTCCTGAAGATTCAAACTGTGCATAGACAAGAAGGAAAGGGAGATATGGACGACGATGAAGTTGTGTAAAAAAAGTGAACGGGAAAAGAAGAGGAAAATGAGAAGAAAATGGTAAGTTAGGAAAATGGAATGAAATAAGAAATTGAGTATGGTAAACAGAGGTAAACGGACCTCATAAATTTGATAGTGCAACTTTGAAATTTAATAACTTGCTGCATTTAAATTAAAATTTGTCTACAATTTTTACAAGTGGCCATCAATATCATCCCTAACTATGGTGAAAAGGAAGAAAAATTACGTTATTAATTTGAGAATCACGGTCGCAAAAACATATTAAATGTAAAATATTTAAATATCTAATAAAATTAAGAAAAAAACTTAATACTTATCACCCTAAAACAGAAGTTCACCACTATGATACAAGGTACAATTATTGTCTTTCAGAACCTAGAGTTAGATTAAGTACGTCCAAAAATGGTTCAGTTCTATTGCTATAACATTGTTTAATAAGTTATCACAAAAGGCACAAAATTCAAGTTATATACAATTTAAATCTGTTTTGTATAACTGGTTAATCAACCATTCATTCTATAGTATTAATGAATTTCTTGACTCCATTGTAAATGTATTCTAAATTTATAAGCTGCATTACTCTGTATTATTACGATTATTATTAATATTGATTATTGTTACCATTATTACCAGTATTGTTATTTAATTTGTATTGTTGTATTTATCTCTTTTTACATTTTATGTCAAATATTATTTTATATCTCTTGTAATTCAGTATATCTTACGTCTACTGCAACAAATTATTGCTTAATAAACAATTGATTGATTGATTGATTGATTGATTGATTGATACTTGTCCGCTCATAGGTAACAGTTTCCCCCAGTACCGGGACTAGTTTAAGTTAGTATCTTTCTGCAGCAAAGATCAGAATATGTTTTGTGGCAAGTGGATATAAAAGAACATCACATTCTGCATATAATGAGAATTTTATATTTTGTACATTTAATACACTGCAAATATTTAAATAACAAAATGACACACAAACTAAATAAAAAGCATTCTTTAAGTTTCTAAGAACTTCTGCTTAAGACAAATTGAAAGAATCAAAAGACATATTATAGAAAAATAATGTTATATCTTTGGCGCGAAAAAGTTTCCACTCGAGAATAAATGAAGGGTTCAGAACCATAGTGGACCATGCGCCATTTACTAAAACCGTAGAAAACAAGAGTTAAAATGAAGTTATTGCCATAATTCAATGAAAACATAATTATAGCAAGTAATATAAAGTATAAACATTAAAAGTAAATGATATGTCAATCTTCATTAAACTATGGTATTCACTTAACTTTAACCCTGGCTTTCTCCGTTTTTAATAAGTGGCGCTTGGCCCACTATGGCTCTGAATCCTTCAAATGTGAAGTAGCTTCTACTATCAGTGATTCAGGAGAAGACGAGCGCAGAGTGAGGAGAAAGAGTGATTAATAGATAATGTTATGACAATAGTGCAATACTTGTACTGCTAGTAAATGGAAATAATGTTTCTACTTACTAGTACAAGTATTACACGTGTTATCGTAACATTATCTATTAATCACCTTTTCTCCTCACTCTGCGCTCGTCTTCTCCTGAGTCACTGACTATACTAGCATGAATATTCGGTAGTTGGTTCCACTTTACAAACTCGCCTCTTTGCATTTAATGGCATGGATTACACTTGCCTCAAATTGACACTTACCTCGGTTCGCCTTATTCAGAAAATAGATAGACCTTGGAAATAAGTAGAAAGAAAAGAAGATGAAGAAATGGAGTATGAAAGTAATGGAAAAGGAAAAATATAATAGACAGAAGACGTGTAAAGAAAGGATATGCCTACAAGAAGTAAACTTATGATAACAGATAGTATTTGGAAAGAAATGATCTAATAATCGGAGAAAATACTGAGAAAGTTCAGGTAATGAGATAGACAGGAAAGAAATGGGCTCTAAAGTCGAAGTATTATGTCCTTAAAATGTAGACAAGGTGTGCAGATAAACACCGATAAACATGGTGAGTGGAGCGTAACAGAATCAGTGATTACTGTCGCATTTGAAAACGACATTCGTAATTGGTTGTTAATTGGCGATAATTTTGGATCAGCTATGTAATAATGTGGAAACTGCTTTTTGTGCAGGCGCAACCATTTGAATTCACGACCCTGTGCCCCGCAGGATTCCCGTTTAATCGAAATCGAACCCCCAGTGTCATCTGTGTATTGCTCTACAGAGGATTCCACAGGCTACAACTATGTTCGTTTCGTTCCCAGGGGTACTGCCGTTTATGTCCAAGTGGTGGAACCCAAATTCAATCGCCCAACTCGTTGAAATGGTTCAATTCCCATACAAATGAATAAGAACTACATGCGCATTTGGATATCTCCAATTTAGTAACCAATATGCAGCTTTTAACTGAAAACATATACGGATTGGTATTCACGGTAAATAATACAAGGATATATTGCTGACGCCAGCGTTTCTGGCACGTGTACTTGAATACAACGCACAGTCTGCGAACATCTGTTGATAGTGTAGCTGAGAATGGTACCACCTCCTATACACGTCACGTCAGCAATCTGCCAAAAACAGTTGTCAGACTTGTTGCTCAGCCTGCGGTAAAAGTAACATACTTGCACTTAACTTTCACTACACTAACGTTCCTGAGGTGTGTCCTTGAGTACAGTGTCCAGTCAGTGAGTTTCTGTTGTCACTGCAGCTGAGAACGGTACTTCCTCTTTAATAAACGTCAATCAACAATTTGCCAAACACAATTTCCAGCTTTATCGTCCATAGAGTGCTACAAAAATAAGACACTCGCACTTCAGGTTCCCATTACTTATTTCACATGCCAAAAACGGTGGCGCGGCCTATACGTGGAAACTAAAGTCCGCTACGAATAAGAACATGGGAAATACAAGTGTGGTATAAAGTAGTACAGAGAATGCCACACACAATTAGTGAATTTTCAAATGCACTTCCTTATCTTACCGCTAGGCTGATCTAATGGGATATTTACTGTCGAATAGTGCATTGTCTGGAGTTAGCTATGAAGATACCTTGGTACCTACGGATGCATTTGCTGCATTAGAAACGCTTATTTATTGGAACAATTGAAGAATTTGATCCCAAAACGCGTAAAGTCCATTTTTATGAAAGGTCTGGAATAGTTTTTGTATTCACCACTCTACGAACTGAGCGAGTTTTCAAATGACATGCACAATAACACAAATTTTATATAAGTATTGATATTCTTTTGGAAGAAAACATGCTAAAAATCATGATAGATGCCTCAAACACACACACACACACACACACACACACACACACACACACACACACACATATATATATATATATATATATATGGTCAAATGGACCAAACGAGTTTTGGGATCACAATCTTCGTTAATTCAGTTATCAAAACAGCGAGATTTTCGGAAATATTCTAAAACGCGAAAGGAAAATTCTAGGAGGACTTTGTTACAATACTTAAGTCTAAAAAGTGACGTAAATAAGGTTCAGTCTGAGGTTAAATGCCTTCTGGTCACCATCGTGTGAAGCCCATTAGAGTTAGCTCGACGATATTCCATGGCACTTGACAAACGTTTTGTAACCTACGTTGAATCCTGAATGATTCCATGTAAAATTCAGCTTTTCCGCGATTTAAATGGAAGTGCTGTACGTCATGACATCACACAAACTACAACGACTAATTAATTTTTACAAGAATGAACAGTGTTCACAAAACCAGAGTGGACACTTCATACACATTATTTTCAAACGGTAACTTAGAAATTAAATTAAAACCGTTACATGGATTATTTATTATGACTCCAAAATAAAGGTGAAAAAATTAAAAATGAAGTTAGTGAGGATTTAAAGATGATAACATAAGGCGTGAATCAATAACTTTTACGGTTACATGCACTTTTTAAGGCTATGCACTACTAAGTTATTTTTTTTTTTAATTTATATAATGTTCATTTAGGCACATGTTCTTGAAAATTTTATCCATGACTGGTATGTAAACTGGTCTTTATTTCACCGTCCTTAGCAACCTAAACAATTTGATGAATGAACCAAAGCAGATACCGGAGTAGGAGCTGCCATGGCAGCAGGAAGTCATGAAGAAAATGGAATTTGAGCTCTCTTAGTTATTGCAGCTATAACTACAAGGAAAGAAATAATCTCTATTTCAAAGCTACCTTTCAACAACTCCAAATAATAAATATAATTCCTTTATTCACAGCACTGAATTAAAAGTTTTTAAATCACTCTCTACAAGACAACCAACACATTAGCAACAATAAAATCCATATATTCAGTAATGGTTCCGTGACCACCAGTTTAGCAACGACCTCAACCCGATAGAGAACTTGTGGTCGAACCTGAAAATTCTGGCGTCGCGATGGAATCCCAGCAACAAGATGGAGCTGCTAGAGGCTATCATGAATTCATGGTGATCACACCAGAAGGTCTCCGACAATTGGTGTTCTCAATGCTACGAAGAATCGAGGCAGTCATTAAATCAAAAGGACATCTCACAAAATATTGAGAAATATTGCAAAACATCTTCTGAAATTGTTGTTTTTAACTTCATTCTCCAAATTCTAATTTAGTGTTGATTAAATTTTCAAACACTGAACATTAGGACATGTTTTTCTGAAAAATTGTGTTCAATTACGATATAAATTTCAACTAAAATAGACTGCTGAATGCAATATTCAACGATCACCGAAAAATGTTCAGATTTAATTTCACTACTGCATATGAATATGCCATTGTGTGCTTCTAGATTTAACACTGTTATAATATAAATTTAAAAGTCATGTTGAAGTTAAAGTTCATTTAAGTTGAATAATGTATAATAAGGAAAATTATATTACAATTTCAGTCAACAATTTAACACATTGGTACAAAAACAAGTTTTGTTACAATGATCACATTATAACCTAATTCTTGGTTGTATCCAAGAATTATAACCTGATAACTGTAACAAAACTTGTTTTTGTACCAATGTGTTAAATTGTTGACTGAAATTGTAATATATTATAACCTAATTCTTGGTTGTATCCAAGAATTATAACCTGATCATTGTAACAAAACTTGTTTTTGTACCAATCTGAGAAGTTGTTGACTGAAATTGTAATATAATTTTCATCATACTCTTATAATATGTTTAAATGTGGATTTTTCGAAGAACTGTAGCATCTCCAAATCCATTATCTCAATCCGTCGTACAAAGTACATTACCTTCTTAACAATTTTTACACTTTTAAACCTTTAAGTTTTATAAAGTTTTATATTTTATAAAGTTTTATATTTTATAATAAGAGTTAAAGTACACATCATTGGTAATGAATTTATTGTTTATAAATGAAGTCAGTTATCTAATTTTTCGGAGAGAGAAGGAAAGTTTTTGTGAAACGCAGAAGTTTAGTCTTATTTTTTTCAATTTCAATTTGTACACGTGTTTGGAAGACATTGCAAAGAAAATAAACGATAAACAGAAATGTCATTAGTAACACTAAAAAGAAACGAGTTGTTGGGAAATGAGTAAAGCGAAAATGTAAAAATATTTTTTCCATTTTCATGACAACAGTTCCTTTATTTTCCCCCACTTCTCGTTCTTAAACATTTAAAGATGGAGTAGAAGCACTTAATTTCACGTTGTTATTATTTTGTCACTAATAATACATTTCCCTTGGTCCATGGATGCGGATGAAAGATTACGAAATAAACAGCCACTTTCAGCCGGATGTTCTGTCATCTCTTGCTCGCCATTTCACCACAATCCAAGTACCCACTTTCAGCGACTCACGCTTAAAACAACACGGCTCCGGAAAGGGAGTGAGGGAACGCATGAAAAATGGCAGTTGCAAGTTGACATAAACGCTGTATTATTTGCCTCTCTTGTACTTTGATCATCGCTGCGCGGCGTAATTTGTTTGTCTATGCAAAGAATACGAACAGGAGATCAAAGTACCCGGCAGGAAATACATAAATAAGACACGATGGCTATGATCAAACAAAGAGAACACAGCCAATTAGCATCCGTATAGATTGCTGCTCTTCTGTACATCTTGTTAAAAAGTCTTCGTTCCATCTGCCAATATTACATCTCGCTGGCTGATCCGTGGCGCGCAGTGTGTGTTCAGCTATTTGGAATCGAGCAGATTCTGACTTGAACGTTTCTTTTTGTAAGGCTAACGAGCTCCAATCCTCATTATTTCCGTACCAACATGGCTCTCGCTCAATTCTCTCCCAATTTATAGAAGTTACTGACCGAAAATAATTAGAATGGCCATATATATTAAGCCCAATTGATACGTTGCAAACATTTGAGAGAGTTTCAATGTAGTATCAGGACATCCGAGACTAGCCTTAGCTCAGTACGCTAAAAGTTTATAACCAACGTGTACCTACGTTGTTCCCGTATAATTTATGATCGAAAAAGTGACTGAAAATAGGTTCTTTGTAAACTGCTTAGTTATTTCTTGTCGTTCCCACCACCACTAACCATCACTATCAGCATCCAGAAACAATATCTTGGCTATAAATGTACGTTTCGGCCCATTTAACACTTCGATAGCTAAGAAATGATACCTCGTATATACAAAAATGCTCGCTTCGCGTAATTATATTATTATTTAGATCAGGACCGGCAAGGAGTACTCCCCGCTTTGGTAATACAGAACTGGAGCTTGCCCGTACGGGAACACAGCTGAGTAGCTGAGGTAATGTGGTAACGTGCACTAGAGATGTACAGTTGAACAGTATAGTAGTGGCGCGGCGGTGGAAGGTCATGCTTATTCCTTATCAGTAGTACCACTGCTTGTGTGATTGTAAATAAATTGTAACTAATAAAATAAGCAGTAAATAGAGAAAAAAACTAAATTAACAGTAACTAACCATGTTTATTCTACTCGTATTAAATTGTAGTACTATATGGGCCTACTATGCTTGAACAATAATAATAATAACAATAATAATAATAATAATAATAATAATAATAATAATAATAAATCAGAGCTTTTACGTTAAATTTCTTGTCAAAGAAAACAACATTATCACAGTTTATAAATCTAAAACTTTATAAACAACATAAGCGTACCTAGGAAACAAGCACATTATTGTGAAAACAATTAACGTAACAGAAAGGAATACATAAATTTCATACAGGCCTATATTTTTTTGAATCACAATACAAAATAATAAATATATCTAATTGCCAAAAAAAAAAAAAAAAAAAAAAAAAAACAGATTTACAAAGGTCTTATATTTGTTTCCCATCCCCCTCTCTTTTAATAATGTTTACAAAGTATGGTGTAATGGACTTTCATACAGTAAGTCTCTCTACAGCTGTTAACCTACGCCCCATTTGCTCTTAACTTAGTTTTAGTTCTCGGTATTATGCTTCAGGATCGAACTTTAGATTGTTAAACACGTTAAATACAAATTGAAATAATGCCACTTAGCCTTACGTCCTCACTTAATAGAGTGAGTAAATTCGTCATTTCATTACTAACGATATCTTTATCTTTTTCAACATGGAACACATCATAATGCCGCATTAAATTATATTTTCTGCACCTGACATGCACCTACTTTGATGCTTTAAATAAAGAATAACAGTTTCCAATCATTATTAAACTCAGTTCCAGGTTTCCGCTTTGCGACGTCCATGGAGATACGTAGTAGGCCTACATACTTCACCCCTGACTTGTACGAAACGAACTGCCTACTCTCCCCTTCCCCGCTACCTTACAGAGGGGTAGCAGTCGTGCCCGCGAGAGAACAAACATGATTTCATTTGCCCGTACGAGTAAAACGCTCATACGGGAAGCCAATTGCCAGTCCTAAATTAGATTAACTAAGTTACTATTATATTCACAAAATTGGACAGTTAGTAACTAATATTTTGTCCTCGAGAAGATCATCTTGCAAAGCGGAAACATTTACAAAAAGTTTTTCTATTTTGAGAAAAATTATTTTCTAAGTAGGTTTTTGTGATACAAGTTCGTCAAGGTTTCCTTTTTAGTAGAGCACATAATTTGTGAAACGAGGCGAAGGCGTGTTTCACAAACACACGAGAGCCAAAAAGATAACATTACGAATGTGTATCATGCAATGTTTTATCTACGATAGTACAAATTTGCGTTAAATAAATATTTAAATTTGGAGAGGTTATAAGAGCACGGTTTCTTGGCCGTCTAAATTCAGAACAATTAAGAAATAAGTATTCGCGGAATGACAGCATGTTTTAAACATGATCACGATTTCATGGCCGTCTAAACCGGCCATATTCAACAAAGCGATAGGAAAAGTTGAATGCTATATGTTATTGCAATGGCTAGGCCTTCTATGTATAACGTAACTTCAGAATAATACGGAATGAATTAATGTAAATATTAAAGTTAAATTTGTTACTTATTTGTGTTACGTGTAATATTTTCGTCATGAAAGATCGAGGTAACGCATTAATTTTTATAGAATGTAGTTTGTACATTGACTATTGCTTTTTAATTGGCACTGCGTAAAATGAATAGCCTTGTGTAAAGTGATTACTTACATTTTTACACGCTAGTGTTTTTAAAAGTACACTTTACGCACTGACAAAAGTGGGTAAAATGCAACTTTAAGCACTATCGTACAAAAATCTTTATTTTTATGCATCTGAAAATTTACAGATACTATGTATCACTTGCTATTTAATTTCTGTCCATAGTTGCTTATGCAAGCCTAGGGAACTATGTGCTCTTGACTTGTAATTAGTAGAGTCCGTTGGACTATTGCGTGGAGGTTGTCGTTCTATTTGTCTTTAAAATCAATATTTAATTCTCCTCTGATATCCTCGTTAGATTAATTACATAAAAAATTGTATCAAGCTACTCTTCGTACCAACATCTTTCCGGATGCCTGAACTCTAGGATACTCTCTTTTGTTGGGTGCTTTCGTCTGAAAGCCGTACAGAAAGCCTGGTGTTGCCATGGCTTTATAAATTTAATCATAGTATATTTTCCAAATCTATCTATTAGAATGCTTACTTATTATTGTGTAACTCCCTGATGTAATATTGATACAGTGCGTATACTAACTGGCTCCGCAATGAAGCAAGCGGCAGATTCGACCCGGCAGCGATGTAAAGTTGGTACTGTACTGTGTAGCGCCTGGTTTGAACACGTAAGAATATTGCATCACCTCTCTTGCACCCTCCTACCCTCCACCATTCAATGCGGCCAAGGTCATTGGCTCTACCTGCTTGATACCAACACGCGTTTTCGCGTTCTCCTTACCACTTCTCCTGCGAAGCCACTTAGTATACGCCATGTATTATCCTTACTAAATGGTACCGAAAACTAAAACTATACAAGTTGGAAGTGATATAACTGTGGAGATCGAAAAGAGCAGTAGATTATATTGAAATAATTAAAAAACTAATTACACCATGATTGTCGGAAGAAAAATAAAGGAAGTAAACTTGCGAATACTAAATGAAACAGTAGAGCAAGTAGACAGCATCAAATGTTTGGGATGTATTATAAGCAGTAACATGAGCTGTTGCCAGTAAGTCAAAAGAATAATAGCAATGGTAAAGGAAGCTTTTAATAGAAAAAGAGCATCTTCTGCGCTCCGCAGGGAGGAAAAAAACTAAGGAGGAGACTGTAGTGAAGTGTTTTGTGTGAAGTCCGGCGTTGTATGGAGCAAAAATATGGACATTACGACGAAGTGAAGAGAAGCGACTAAAAGCATTTTAAATGTGAATATCGAGAAGAATGGAGCGTGTGAAATGGACAGACAGAATAAGAAATGAGGCTGTGTTGGAAAGAGTGGGTGAAGAAAGAAAGATGCTGAAACTGATCAGTAAGATAAAAAGGAATTGGTTGAGTCACTGGCTGAGAAGAAACTGTCTACTGATGTATGCACTGGAAGGAATGGTGAACGGGAGAAGAGTTCGGGGCAGAAGAAGATATCAGATGATAGACGACATTAAGATATATGGAGACTAAGAGGAAGGCAGAAAATAAGAAAGATTATAGAATGCTGGGTTTGTACTGAAAGACGTACCATTTGGTAGGGCACTATACAGAGTTTTCAAAAATAGAGGGAATAATTTCAGATATGTATTCCCCATATGTAGACAATACAAAAAGTTCATTGCAACATGTGTCCGGAAATGCTTGGTTTCCGAGTTATGGCCTTCAAAACAGTGATATTTACCGGAACGTTTTTCTTCCCGCAGGTAGGTGTCGTGGCAGAAGATATAAACAGAGGACACTCTGACAGTTAATTCCGAGACGAAGGATACATTGAGCGTTGTGTTTGGCGTCATACTGTGCGAAATGTACTCAAATCAGGTGTCAGAAGTGCACTTCATGTACGGTAAGGCGAATGGCAATGCTGCGCTGGCTCATCGTTCGTACCAGGAGAAGTACCCTGATCGACGGATAGGTAGAGGTGGCCCAATTGCTTGGCCTCCACGCTCACCTGATTTGAACCCTATCGATTTCTATTTGTGTGGTGCTATTTAAAATCATTGGTGTATTCGTCTCCGGTGCCTGACATGGAATCCCTACGGAATCGAATTGTGGCAGATTGTGAGGAAATACGCAATACTCCTGGAATTTGGGATCGTGTTCGCAGGGCCATGAGACATCGATATGAGGCCTGTATTCAAGCAGGAGGTGGACATTTTGAACATCTGCTGTAAAGGCAAATAACTGCGGAAAGAAAACCTTTCCGGTGAATATCACTGTTTTGAAGGCCATAAATCGGAAACCAAACATTTTAGGACATATATTGTAATGAACTTTTTGTATTGCCTACATATGGGGAATAAATACCTGAAATTATGCCCTCTATTTTTGAAACACCCTGTATGTCGTATATGTAAACGATTTTCAATTAATTACATGGTTAATTGAATCGGTCATTGCAAAACCACCTGAGTCCACATTTTTACGAACATTTGTTACCGGTACTATAGGAAGCACTGTGGACAAACGCATAATTTGCAGTCAAAACAACATGAGTCCGATCATTACTAAGCATTCTATAAAATCTTAAAATATTGAGTTCTTTCAAAACCACATCAGTCCAAAAGTCATGTGACTTTAACGCATATGGAGCCATGACGCATTTACTATCATGCACTTCTTTGTCAAGGTGTTGTGCAGTGAGTGTAGTTCCAAGAATTCTGTAGAAGAAAAAATAATCAACAGTGTTCTATGAAAGTACCTGTACCAGATAAATTGACACTGTAATAAAACTACGTCATTTTAAAGCAGAAATGAACAAGATGTGTACCTGTGTATCTTCAAGGACTTGTAGAAGTGCATGATATAAAGAGAAAAATTCCCCGAAGAGAGATCCCAAAGTAATAAATTTTTTGGAGTGATAACATGCAATTTATGTTATTTTTTATTGTGAACTAAATATATGTCTGTACTCATACATTGCCATTAAATATGTGACACAATGGTACGAAAATTAATTACTCGCGAATAACTTTTTTTAAGTCGGGTATGATATTTTGAATTTAATTTGTGAATGATATGAATCATTTTGAATATGAAATAAAAATGACAATATAAGTTGATTGAAAATTGTGTAATAATATATTTCACACTACAACAACCAATACACTCCATATTTTGTCAGGATACTGGAGTTGTTATTATTGGTACTTGTTAAAACAACATGAGTCCAGGAAATTAAAAACTATTTTCATTTATATGAAATGAGATAATGATACAATGCTTTTTTAATCAGACATACTAATGTATGGTTCTCCTGTAAAAATTTTACAAACCTAACAGAAAATCCATTAAGTAGAAATATTTTTTTCTATTTTTCTCGAAACTTATTTTCTGTGACTCATGTTGTTTTACAAATGACCGATCCAATTAGAAAATTAGGCTGGAAGTCTGCGCAGTTTACCAACAGCACATCACCGGCTCACGTACGAATAGGCTACATAGAAGTAAAACACTCGGGCTGATTAGCAACATTCCGTCCCTTAATCACTACAGTAATGTTTTCAGACCTTCTAATGACAGGAAATAACAATGCTTGTTAATCTTTTTATTCAATTCGCAGTAAAACTCTAACTTTCATTTAAAAACCACAAGAAGGGGAAAAAGTAAATTATAAGGAGGAATAAAATGGTTTCAATAGTAATATAAGATAAATTGTTAAGATATCAAGAAGATACAAGTAAAAATAAAAGCAGTACAAGAAAAATAAAAGCAAGAAGGGGATAGAAGCAAATAGAAGAAATGAAGATTACGATTCGAAAAGGAAGAAAGGATATAAGGAACAGAACATTTTAGGCAGCAATTGAAAACAAAAAGACCAGTAAAAGTATTGTACTCGCCAAACTTAGACGACCCCAGCTCAGAGGAAAGAAGTCAAAGAAGTCACGTCAACATGATCTCGATGTTTATGTTATGCAACTGGCCGCGTCCGATAACTGAATTGCTTTATATAGGTCTCGCAAGAACGGATTACCGACGGCTGGAATGCGAATCAAACACTGCGATAAGGAAGAGCGGGCGAGAGGAAAGGTCACGAGATAACTTGAATGATTTTCAAGAGTACAGTCGGAAGAGAAATGACACCGATAGAATCAGTCTTCCGTTGTGATAGTTACATTACGACTTTAGTTTCTTCCATTGCATGTGAATACGTGTCTTGTATCGCACGGTATTACTATTTCATTCGTAAACTTATGTTGCGCGTTTAATTAGCTTCGAATTTTTCTCTTGCTACGTTCTTTATTTCCACAGCGATGTCTTCATCCACTACCATCGTGATCTAATACAGGCCGTAAGGCAGACCACGTGACTCGCTTAACAGCTGATCGCGAAGGGCGGTCTTTCAACCATATGAATTAGTTGCAGTGCATGAAAAATAACATATATTTCTCTGAAATGCAGTGTAATTGCGTCAGTAAAATTTTAAACAGTGATTTTGAGACACTTGAGACACAATTTACTTGCAATTTAAGGTATAATATTATTTTTGGTGTGAAAATTACGTTGTTGCAGGCAAAGTTCGTATGTGTAATACCTGCCTTTATTTCGATTAAATATTGCGCCCTTATGTGGTTAAGTGAAATTTTGGTCTTATAAACAGTAGGCTAAATATGTGTAATAATATATACGTGAAAGTGAAACACTGACTGGCATGTAAAGTAAGATGTGATTAGGCCTAAGTGCAGCGTTACCGATGTTAATTACTCTTGTCTAATCCATTATTGTTAGTTTACCGTATTTGTCTTATTAAATTTAAATTATTGCACCCTTTTTATTTGTGAATAACCTACATTATACGAGTAAATAATACGACCTTTGATAATATACACAATTTTAACTAAAAACGAGATACATATAGTATATTACGAAAAATTATACCCTATAGTTTTCATTACTGTTACAATATCTAGAATTGTAATTAGTTGAAATAAAGCACTCGTGCTTCATTACGAAATTCTTGCACATTCATTTATGCACGTTTCAACAATTTTCAGTTGCATCGCACGCATATTTTAATGTGTTGAAGTTATAGGTTATGTTTATTCTATCAGTACTTACCTTATTTCCATATTCGCAATTATGCATTATAATTAAGCATAACGCTACGTATAACTTATAAATGCAATTTGTCTACACTGCAATTGTATTTATTCGTTTCAGACGGCACTCCAGTCTGAAGTCTGATTAGTTTAATATGTTACTAGGGCTAAACTAGCGCTGAGGTAGTTTCCTTCGTATTCATACATCTTGTATATACAAATTAGTTCGGTTCGTTCAGGATTTTAATATACCTTGCTTATAGGATCAAATGCATCTCCACAAAAAATAAATTCAACTGTTTTCAGTCCAGAAATTACCGGAACTATACCTCAGCGCTACTAAGTAATATAACGTATATACATTTCATAGGAGGGACTGTGGTGAATTTTCTACCTATAAGTAAGGACGGTAACCGTGTTCTGAAGTTTATCCTAAAAATATATTTTTCTTTATTAAATCTCAAAACAGTTTTCGTTCTCAACTTAAGCCTAAAATGTTGACGCAGATAGGTTATGTTAACATGGTAAATTCTCTTCACATAAAAATAACACAGTTTTATTTATTATTCCTGTCACATTATGCAGCACATAAATGGAACTTATGCACATATTACATTGAATAAAAATTTAATTGTATTATTTATTTGTTCCCTACTATACTGGGTTGTAATGAATTGTATTTATCCAACCTACCAGATTAACACACAACTGTACATACACTAATTTCATAGGAGGGACTGTGATAAATTTTGTACCTACAAGTAAGGAAGGTAGATGTGCTAAATTAAAATCACAATATAAATAATAATTCTTTATTAAATCTCAAAATAGCTTCCATTCCAAACTTAAAATGTTGATGCAACCAGGTTATGTTAACATGTAAAACTCCGTTCACATTAAAATAACACAGTTTTGTAATTATTTCTGCAACATATTATGCAATAAGAAGTGTGAAGGGGTCTTATACACACATTACACTAAATAAAATTGAGCGCCGACACGCTATAAAGTAATATATTTCACTCAGCTCCGTATAATCAAATAGAAAAGCCCGACTCATCGAGTGACGTCACACAACCTGCATTACGGCCTGGTCTAGATCACGATGGCAGTGCCTCATCTGTTCATCTTCATGGAAGAGACAGTACTTCCATCGGCTCGTACCTCTCCCCCCTCGGCGGGCCTACATACACACGTCAAAGCAGACAGCAACGCCACCATTGCATTTCGGTAATCATTCCTTGCGCGAGCTATAACAGCTTTGCCAAACATAGATAGCCTCAGCCCGAGTAGAGTTCAGCTTATCTTGCAGAAAGAGATAATTACTAACTTCTCTGCTTAAAAAAAGCATCGTACTTGCCTCAGCCCAGCGGCTGGGCTAATTCAGAGTCATAATGTGACAACGCTGCATAACTAACAGGCATGTACCGTATGATTTATTATGTTTTGGGTAAGGCACGAGTCAGCAGAGTGGTGTGAGTGAGGTCGTCTAATCTTGGCGAGAACTATACATAGAATATGAAGAATAATAGCAAGAAAAGAAAGAGAATGACAAGGAGATGAATAAAAATGAAATGCTCAATATATGGGGCATATATGATAAAATAATTTAAAGTGGAAAAAATAAATAGTAATCGAAGGAAGGTACACTGCTCCACCAATTTACTTGAAAAAGTCTGAGTCTAAAGAAACCAGAAAACAGTACAATGAGTTCCGTTGTTGCGACGAAAATCCAAGCCCCCGCATCATATCACAAAACGTTATTTTTTACTTCGTAAATATTATTCAACACATAGCAAGCGGCATAAATATGAAGGATATTGTTGGAGAGTTTAAGGTAATATTAATTAATTAACTTATTTACTTTTTATTTGTTTATTTATTATTGTATTTTATTTCATATAAATGTATTCTAGTGGATAAAATTAATTTGTATTAACGTTTTATCAGATTGACTTTTATAATGAATTAACAACTCTTAAATATGCATTCCCGTATGATCGATGTTTTCCTGCCCATAATATTTATCGACTTTCATGCTCTAACGCTTGCCGATTGCAGGGAACTTGCTCCGCGTCTTATATCTAAGTAACTGAACATTGACTTTCTTCTATAACGTCGGAGCAGTGTATTGATAAGCACAAACACGTGGTGGAAATAAGAAAGATTGAGATTGAGGGGAATAATAAGGAAAAGAATCCAAGGTAGGATAATGAGGTATATGATAATACAGAACAAAAGGAACATGGAGACAAGACGGAAGAGAATATCATTCAGAAGGAGGAAACTGTATAAAAATACGACGTAAAAGGAATAAAGGAATAAGACAAGAAGAGAAGAAAGGTTATGTGTAGAGGAAGGAGAATGGGCAGGAAATAGAGCCGAAGGACGCAGAAAAGAAATGTGAAGTCAAAATAAAATAGTCATTAATAACATTCTGTTTGTTATACGTCCGCTCCTCTTTCAGAAGAGCGTCGCAGAATGTAAGAATTTTGTAAAGAAAGATTGATCAAAGTTGTCTTCTGTTTTAAAGAACCGGCAACGCGAAAAGGCAGTCGGGAGGGGTTAAACAGAATACTGAATATGTCCCTATTACATTTCACATTCAAAAGACTTCGCAAAATTGCAAATAAAAGCACTCAAACTATTTTTCATGTAAAAAAGGCTCGTAGCTGTGTATGTTTTAAGACTCGATGGATTTCAATTTTTTTTTCTATCAACCGACTTGCATTGCTAATGAGCCACTTGGAAGCTCTGTCGACTTCAATTAAAACTTCACTATTAACTCCCTTTCGTATAAAACAGCAACCTTCCCCTACAGAAGGGGAAAAAGATCCAATTATTTCACGGTCAAGCAGCAAGAGGAAAAAGGATTTCCACGGACACTTAACTCAATATTAGGAGCCGTATCATAGACATTAGACGTATAATATACGGGCCAGCGTACGAGCCACATAAAAATCTAAGAGCCTATTTGGGGAATGTTATGTTATAAAAGCGATGGCCTTAATTGCAAGTTTCTATGGTACCGGATCGGCCATCTCTTATTTAATAAATTGAATAGGAATCATCAAATGGAGCACTGAATTACATCGCGCTTCAATGGAGATCGTAATTGAAGTGCCTGAATCTTTCATACAAGCCATTACAACAACCTTGTTAAGGATCAGTTTTCCGGTACTTACGTACGTTATTTTTATGCGGTATTTTGTGGAAATATTTCTTTTGTAGAAATCAAACTCATCCATTCATAATAATGGGACGTCAATTTACAGAAGTACTTAAGTTAACAGTTAACAAGCCCGATGATAAAAATTCTATTGAATAGTCTTTTGGTGTGTAACTTTTACGATCGCAGTAAACCGGGTATCGACATTTTTGCGAAATTCTGCGTGCAACAGTGACCGGGTCTGTGATTCGAGTGTTAACGCGCTGGTATTTTATCCAGGCAGTCAGGGTTCGATCCCTGGCCAGGTCATGATGGAAAAACAGAAGTTGCAGAGAGTATTCCTCGGGGTACACCCGTTTCCCTCTATCATTCCACATCACTCTCCACTTTCCCCTTATTTCAGCCTTATCTATAATAGTGTCCACACCTGTGGAGTAACGGTCAGCGCGTCTGGCTGTGAAACCAGGTGGCCCGGGTTCGATTCCCGGTCGGAGCAAGTTACCTGGTTGAGGTTTTTTCTGGGGTTTTCCCTCAACCCAATATGAGCAAATGCTGGGTAACTTTCGGTGCTGGACCCTGAACTCAGCTCACCGGCATTATCACCTTCATCTCATTCAGACGCTAAATAACCTAAGCTGTTGATAAAGCTTCGTAAAATAACTTACTAAAATAAAAACTTACTCTATAATAGTAAAAATAAGCTGGAGTGAAGTATTGGGGGTTTCCGATGTTAATGTAGGAAGATTTTAAAGCTTATCAGGCTATTGGTCCGCGAAGCGGGACTTTGCTCTATCAGGTGTTGATGCAGGATGGTCCACCTGTGAGCATCGGATTCACTACTTCTACTTATATTGCAATCTGTATTAAATTTAGAAGTAAGCCAAAGGCAAGAAAACAATTTTATAACGCTATAAAATTCCCATCCTTGGATAATTCTTACGTGAACATAGATGGAACGTAGCAAATTATGGTCTTCACGTGTACTCAAGCTGTCTTATATGTTTCATTTAGCATAGTCTCTTCATAAATTATCTTTGAATGTAATCAACAATTTTTAATACTTTAATCTTGTATCAAAATGATATTTATATTACAGGGTGATCCGTTTGGGTATGGATAAAATAAAAACACCATAAAACATTTACTACTGAACTTTATTTGTTGAAACTTTGTGCATACAACACTGAAAGATGGGAGATTCCTCAGAGCTCAACGTGACCCCCATTGCGCATCCTGCACAACTCATAACGGTGATACAATTCAGCTCATGTCCGTTGTAGCATAAGAAGGGTGTTTTGTTGAAAAGCTTGAGTAATTTTTACTCTCAGATCATCAAAGTTCCTAGGTTTTCGTGAATAGACAATGTCTTTAACAAAACTCCACACGAAGAAGTCAGAAGCCTAGTTTGGGAGCCAAGCCAAGAGATAGCTGCTTCTCGTACTGGGTTTCACCTGCGACCGCCTGCATTTTTTTTAACACAGAACCTGTTTCTACAAATGTTCAATACCACAACATTATGGAATCGTATTTAGGTACAGTACGTACACCATACTCACGTCGAAATTTCCTTTGAACTCTTTTAACACTCTCAAATTCAGCATGCCAAAGAACATACCGCTGTTGATCTGTAGTAGCCATTTTAATCATCTAAGATTTTCATTTGTCTTTTCAGATTATGTATCGTTGATTGTCATATATGGCAACTCCAATCTTTTAATCATAATATAACCAGCAAGAAATTTTTCCTACTATCATAATAGCTTTATAATTATAAATTAATATTATCCATACCCCAACGGATGAGACTGTATATTAAACACCAATGTAACACTTACTGTAATTTCCATTAAGTGTCAATGGATTGATCAGTCTATAATAATATGTGCAGACTTAGGATCCAGGACATTTTAGCAAGCAATATATGCAAAACTTGACTATAGAGTTCCTTGAACATAGTAGACATACATACTGTGAATGTAAACAACGACGTCAATGTGCTTCGTTATATTCTACTGTTAATAGTACAATCTAGTGACGGTGGAAAATAAAGTAGGATACATACCTAACAAGTTTTCATGTCCCTCGGCGACGTTGAAGGCGTTAGCGTTACAATGAACAACCATGTAGGCCTACATACTTGCAATCAGTTCGAAAAAACTGTTCACTATGAATTGAAAATGCACTGTGATGCGTTTGTTCGTTTCTTAGGGAGGGCCGGAAGAATACTGTACCTCTGATCACGAACCGGATTATACACTAATGCACAGGTAAAGAAAACTCAGTGCGCCACCTCACTCCGTCTGTACTCCGTTGCACTGTAACTTCTCTTCATTCTTATATTGTTTCGGATCCTAAGCATGAATATGTGTACTTCTGTTTATATAATTTTGCAAATTGTTATTACTCAGATTCTAGATTACAACTAGTGGTAATGACGTAATATCATGTTGTTCAAATTGGGTTATTTAAATGTAAACTTGAGAACTGAAGATGCTCGAACGTGCGAAAGTACTCACCTCTCTAGTTCACTCTAGATTACTATTGTAAAAATCATATTTCGATGACCATTGAGACCTTATTGTCCGCACCTGTGGAGTAACGGTCAGACGCTAACCTGAGAAGTTGATAAAGCGTCGTAAAATAACCTACTTAAAAATAAATAAATAAAAATAAAAAAGAGACCTTATTAACGGATTATAATAAATTTGTATGAAATATACTTTGTGCCCGTCTGTCTATAATGCCTAAAATTAATAAAGTTTACGATTGCCATTATATTAACGAAATAAATTAAAACAATTATTAATACTTTATGTCAAAAGAGGTTTGACCTACAATATTAAACTACTAATAAACAAAGTTTGTAAGCGCGTTTTCATTAAGTTCTGGCAAATAGTTTCTGAGAAAATGGTGGCAGACGAAAAAAAAACAAAGAAATGAAAAAGTTGTTATCCCAGTATTTAATTATTACTTATTTTCAACTGAAAGAAAATAATCCTAGTTGTTTATGTTGGAAATTAATGAACTCAGCAGGGTCTGTTACATAATTCATGAACATATTGTTTATCAGCTAGGGTTTTTGAAAATAAAAATTCTTTAGAGATAAGTTAAAGCATACGGAACAGATGACAAACTATACCAAGTGTCCTTTTGATTGTTTGTAAAGGGACATCATTTTATTCTTACTAACATTTCTAATATTAACTGGCTATACCTTTGGATTAGCGGTTGAGAACCGGAAACACCGTTTGCTACCCCTTTTCACGACTGGAGTTCGATGATACTGGAGTAAAATACAAACAAATCACTTTATTAGATATAAGAGAGAAGAAAAGTAGTTCATCCATTTACGTAAACTAGGAAATATGGCTATTTTGAGTTTGGTAATTTTCATTAGGTTTTTGTTTAATCAAAATACAGTACGGTATTAACAATAAGTGTTTTTATTCACGAAGTGAGCTATCCATTCGAACGTATTCATTGTGTAGTGTATATTATACTGTCTACAGCACATTAGAGTACAATTTAGAGAATGAAGTTAAATTTAAAAATAATCATAATATTGATATATAAACACATTTTTGAAAATGGTGGCCGTTCATTTCGATACAGGCTTCAGTTCTTTTGTGAATATGATCGCATTATAGACTATTGTACCTAATTCCAATTACCAGTTTCGTCCTTCGTACTAGTAACTCATGTTGAAATAATTCTGTACCTCCTCTATAAAAGAATATATTACGTGCTGTAAATTCAATCTTCACTTCTGCCCGATCCGAAAAGATAAAATTACTCATACATGCTATCTAATGACAGTCCAAGTGATTTTGTCGCAGGGTCGTAGAAAGGGTGGAAATCACGTGACAGTTAATTACTGCTGTGACGTAGTGAGTTGCTTCATTGTTACACGGAGTTGTCTGAGTCATAGCTCTCAGTGCGTAACTTTCCATCCTATCACTGTTGCCTCATGTCCAATGTCCCTTGGTCCGTGGATGTGCTTCTACCGAAGCACCTTCGAGTTGTCGCGTTGTTACATGGTGAGGGAATAGATTACAAATAATAATTAAGCCATAAACAATTAACAAATGATTTATTAACCTAAATGAGAAACTAAAAATTAACAACGATAAAAGTATGATACACATTACCAGGGAACGGATTTATATGGACTAAAAATATATGAAATATGTAAATATATATGTAGTTATTTTTACCAAAATATGGAATTAAATATGGATTTTTACCAAAATATGGAATTAAATATGGACTTAAAATTATAAAAAAATGACTATGTACGTTAAATATTGGTACATTTTAATCAAACTAAACAAAAAATATAATGGACGTACCTTATCTTCCAATGTAGTTTCAACAAAACACAATTTTTATTGTCTGTTACCATAACAATAGGTTACAAACATTTCTTTCAAGTGCTGAAAAGTGAATCTTCTTCTATTGTCTCTGAGGATAGATTTATACTGACTAAAAGAGCGTTCGACGTCACAAGAAGTAACTGGTACATAATTCAATTTCACAATGTCTGCTGGGGATAAGTCCAAGTTAATCTTCACTGTTGATTCACCACTCATCACAGCAACAACCTTTTGTAGTTCTTCATATCCAGGGTTTTTTGAAAGTACAGTGTCCACCTTAGCTCTTACTGCATCTGCAACTTTACCTCTACCACGATTCAGTTGTTCCACAGTACTATTTATAATTTCAAAACTTTCAGATAGTGAAAGGTGCCTATTTTGGAGACTTTTGAGCGTTTTTATGATGCATGAAAATGTATGCTGAATGTGAGCTAAGTCATTCTTCACACTTATGTCACAGGTAACTGTTTTCGCAGTATCAATTGAGACTGCATCTTCAGAGTCCAATGCAAGGAGAACATTGTTAATAGAGTCTATATGTTCGGCATAATATTCAACTGCTTCTAGCCATGTACCCCATCTAGTTAAAATTGGCTTTGGTGGCAATGGAATTTCAGGGTACATTTCTTTCAACACGTTAACTCTACTGGGAGCTTTGAGAAATACTTTTTTCACTGATGAAATCAACAAATCTACTTTAGGGAAATTGTCTCTGACCACTTCTGCCACACGATGAAATGCATGCGCCACACAAGTAAAATGAGTCAATTTAGGATATACAACAGATAATGCTTGTCCAGCTTTGACCATATAAGGGGCAGCATCGCTAATAAAGAATAACACATTATCGTACATAATACCCTTTGGCCACAGGATACCCATAGCTTCGTTGAACAGTTTAACTATAGTTTTGTTATTGCACTTTTCTAGAACATCACAATGTAAAAGAATTCGTTCAGAATATTGTTCACTTAACAAACCGATAACTACATTACCAACAAGTCTACCTTCTTTGTCGGGAGTCTCATCAATGGAAACCCAAATTGAACTATCTTTAATTTCATCTCTTATCTTCTGTATTGTCTCATCGTAGATGGATGGAGCATACGTCTTCCTAAGTGTTGACTCATCCGGGATTGTATGTTGAGTATATTTTTCAAGGAATTCCCTGAAGACCTTATTCTTTAGTTTGTAGAGAGGAATATCAGCAGAGATGAGAGAACGGCACAGGTCGATGTTAAACTCAGATCTTACATTCGATGTTGTTGGTTGTGTTAAAAACAATTGTCTCTGCTTGGAATTTAGTTGTTTGTTGGCCTGATGTTTACTAGTTGTAATGTGTTGTTGCACCAGGAACTTTTGTGTAGATGATACTGCACACTGACACAAATTACAAAATAATATTTTATTGTCAGTTGATAAACCATCTTCTTTAAATTCTGAAATGTAACTTGTTAGTTTTGATTTTAAATTGACTGAATGACGTACTTTTGGCATATTTACCGTCTTTATAGTATGATTTACAAAACTGAACCTATGTGTACTCTGACTGGCATTTAACTGTTGAGCTGCACAACTGAAGTCTGTTAAAAATTTTAAATTAAATTAATACAGTTTTGTAACTTACTTTCCCATTGTTGATAGGACTGCTAATTTTCAAATAACTCTGATGTTAAAGGGATTACTGAACATGTGTTTAAATCTCTATTGTTGAAATGTATTTTTAAAAGTTAATGGAATTTTGTTTTGTTTTATTGTTAAACCTAATATAATATGGACTGTTTTATATGAAATATGGAAAATATATGGAAATTAACGAAAATATGTACTAAACTCTAAAATATGGAAAAATATGGAAAATAAAAGTAGGATTTTTCAACCCTACACATTGTGAAACATAAAGATAATGCAAAATATAAATTATATTAGCTTTATAAGTAAATATGTATTTACATATAAATCCTTTCCCTGCACATTACTATCCTAAAATGAGAGCTACATCTAACTATACTAAAATGAGTGAGAGGATGATTATTGAGTCCTGGGGAAAATCCCGCGAACACTACAACTAGACAAGAGGTCCATTCTTGATGATGACTGCGCCACGCGAGACGAACACATAGTTCCAATAAGCACAAACTTGTCTCGCTGACGCGCATGTCTTTTCCCACAAAGGTGAGCAACCGTACTTTGACCTCTACCATCAAACTGAGTACATACCTCTGTATCACTCGCACCGTAACCAACCCAAAATGTACCACCGCGGCTTGAGTAGAAGTCCACTACCTGGCAGCGTATTTCCAACATACCGCTGACAATCCATAAACGACTCGTGACACAGGTATACATATGACGTTCCGTGGATAACTCGACCTCGGGGGGCCGATGCCGCGTAGTCTGTACACCATCCGTAGACATTGTGATTCCCAATCACAATCTGCTGCGTTCCTTCCAACGTAGCGATTCACTCCCAGCGGATTCCACTCTGAACGGATACACCAATCCGTCCCAGTACGTGGCTGCCGGATCACTCTCGTATACACGAAGCGGTCTTTCGTATACTCAGCAAGACACTAAGTCAAGTGTGAGCGGGCACGCTCACGGCCCGTTCCCCACACGTAGATATCTCCGGACACCAAGTACACTGCAGGAATACCAGTTTGCGGAAACGTCCAGTCGACTGTTCCCCAACACCGTGTTGTAGTCAGACTCTCTCAGACGTATCCTAGATTTAGGTCCTCTCCCAGAGGAACCACAACCAACTCTCTTCCACGACGTCCTGCAACCAACCTCTCTCTCAGAGGTACTGTCCTCGACCTCTCCCCGTGATGAACTCTCGTGATGAACTCCCGTGATGAACTCTGGTGATCAACTCTCCTCGATGAAGTCTCGTCGTCAATTTTCGTGATGAACTGCCCCCGATGAAGTCTGATCGTCGAATCTCGTGATGATCTCTTGTAATGAACTCTCGTGATGAACTCAGGTCGACAACTGCTTCTCGAAGAACGAGCTCGGCAAGCCAAACAAGAAAATCAGTTAGACTTTAAACCGGCCAATCAGATAGCTCGTCTTAACACTAATAAGGCTGGTTAATCTCTGACCCAATCGTAAGCAAGGCTCAGTTATGCCGCCAAGTGGGCATAGAAGGAAAACAAAATGTACAGCACCATCTAACGTAAATACGTAATAACTAATACGAGGTGCCATCTAGTGGTGAGGAACTAAACCTCACACTACACCACATTACTTAACGAGGTCCTTTTATTTAACTTATTTTAAACAGTTCCATAATATTACGTAGACGTGCAAATTCTAACAGAAATTAATTTTTTCAGAAAAGAGCTAAAAGAGTCCAGCCACTAGCCTTTACAGAGGGCGAGCATAAGCGAGTAGGGGAAACCGGGATGCGACGTAGGCAAACGGACGACAGTACCTGTGCGAAAATATAATTCAATATTGAAAGCTCTTTCGGCACTGGAAAACGCGAACATATTTCTGTACTATACTCACTGACTCAGTACTGTTTATGATCATTATGACCGTAAGGCGACTGTGACTGCAAACGCGGACTTGGTTCTGTGTGGAGACGATGGGAAGTTTACTAGTAGAGAAGGTGAGAGTGAAGTACAATAAAAATTGAAGTACAAATTAAATGATGTTACTGTAGAAGAAACCTAAACACACATTATTTGTCAGACAACTTAGGAACGGCGTTGCGCCGTTAGCCCACTAGACGGCGTTAGAATTGGGAGTGTTGTTTGTTCAAATGGTATGGTGGTTGGTCTCATCTTACTTACAGTCCATCTCAACGGCGAAACCTATCTGCACCTTCTACTAGAAATTGTCCCCCATTACTGGAGAATGTTCCTTGGCTGTAAGACAACGCTTATGTTTGGAACATGAGATGGCCACCCAGCGCATTTCACATATAATGTTCTTATAGTCCTGGACAATGTTTTTCCAGACAAGTGGATTGGTCGAGGCAGACTTGTTTCTTGGCCACCAAGATCTTCTGACCTCACAAGCCTGTAGGTCTTCCTATGTGGTCACGTGGAAATGTTAGTGTACGCCATCCTTGCAAATGATGAGGATGACCTAAGAGACAAGATTTAGGCCGCAGCGGAGAAGACACTTGATAACCCTGGAATATTTGAGAGAGTCTGACAGCAAATAGTTCGTCGCTGTCAGCTCCATTCAGAGTTCGATTTTGCTCACTTTGAGCATCTCGTCTAACTGAGCGCAGGGTGGACAAGCAACAGCTCTATCTAGCAGGGTGACCTGTTTTTGAGACATGGCACCCCCGACTCTAACGCAGTCTAGAGGACTAAGGATGCGACGCGGACCCTAAGTTGTCTGACAAAAAATTATTATTTTATGTTTTTTTACTATCCCTTAAATTTAATGCACGGACTCTTTGCACACTGCGTATGTACAGGGACATCATTAATTTATTTCTAGTAACATTTCTAATATTAACCTGGCTATACCTTTTGGATCAACGATTAAGAACTGGAAATACCGTTTGCTACCCCCTTCTACGACTGGAGTTCGATGATACTCTCGTAATATACAAACAAATCACTTTACTAGGTATAGGAGGGAGGAAAAGTAGTTCATCCATTTACGTAAACTAGGAAATATCGCGATTTTGAGTTTGATAAATTTCATTAGGTTTTTGTTTAATCAAAATACAGTACAGTATTAACAATGAGTGTTTTTACTCACGAACTGAGCTTTCCATGCGGACCTATTCATTATGCAGTGTATATTATACTGTCCACAAGACATTAGCGTACACTATAGAGAATGAAGTTAAATTTAAAAATAATCATAATATGGATATTTAAACACATTTTTAAAAATGTGTGGCCGTTCATTTCGATACAGGCTTCAGTTCTTTTGTGCATATTATCTCACTATAGAATATTGTACGTAATTCCAATTACCAGGTTCGTATTTCGTATCAGTAACTCATGTTGAAATAATTATGTACGTACTCTATAAAAGAGACCTTACGTACTGTAAATTCAATCTTCACTTCTGCCCGATCCGAAAAGATCAAATTACTCAGACATGCTATCTACTGTCCGTCCAAGTGGTTATATCGCAGCGTCGTAGAAAAGGGAGGAAATCACGTGACAGCTAATTACTTAACGAGGCCCTTTTATTTAAGTTATTTTAAACAATTGTATGGATATAATATTACGTAGACGTCCAATTCCTAACAGAAATTAGTGTTCTCAGAGAAGAGCTAAGACAGCCCAGCCACTAGCATTTACAGAAAAGCGAATAGAAGCAAGTGGGGGAAACCGGGATGCGACGTAGGCAGACGGAAAATGATGCAATATTGAAATCTCTTTCGTCACTGGAAAACGCGAACATATTTTTGGAACGTATTGTTTACTATAACCGTGAGGCTACTATGACTGTATATGCGGTCTTGGATCTGGGTGGAGGACGGTTGAACTTCATTAGTAGAAGGGGTGGGGGTGAAGTACATTCAAAAACTCAGGTACAATAAAAATTGAAGTAAAAATAAAATGATGTCCCTGTATAATCTTAAACAAGAAAAATAACCGGATGCCATACGCTAAGCTTAGGTTTACAAGTGAACTAATTTCTTATGCATGACTCCTCTCTATTCTCCCTTTAGGCTATTTTATTTGCTTGTTGCTTCTTCTGTCTGCTTATAGATCACATGTTATAAGCTAGAGACGAGAATTGCAAGCAAATGCATGTTTTTATAGGAACTTAGGATATAACTGAAACTTAGTACATATCCATTTCATTACTTTCCGGTTCCAAATATGTGTACTTTTTCCGTGCATATTTCCATGTTTTGGCCGTTTTGGGAATAAAAACATGCAGAATGCATATGTAAGCAATTTTTAGCTTAATCATGCATATGATATACATTGTATTCAGTTTAAATGCATGTTTTAATGGATTTGAGTGGACACCTAAGTTTCTCGATTTTTATAACTCCCATTTTAGTTTCAAGAATCAGGATTGAAGAAGGAAAAGAAAAAAGAAACTAAATAAAAAAAATGTTCATTCAAGTTTGCACCCATAACTTCTTGCGATGTAGAGATGCCTACAAAAATATATTGACTGGCAAGCGCAGGAACCTCACAGAAACCAATATAGAAATGTTGTTAGTTGTTGACTGTGCAAAAAAAGTGAAGTAAAGTGAAACAAGTGGAACAAAAATGAAAGTGTATATTTTAATGTATTTTTCGCTTGATCGTGCATGTTTCATAGTTTGATAGTGCATGAATGCATGCATATTTTGGGATTTTATAGTGCATGAAATTCTCGTCTCTGGTTATAACTCGTCTATAACTAAGATATATTCAGGGGGTAAATTAGTTGCAAAATAAATCTTTCTTTATTCGTATGAACAAAGCGCTGCCCGAAGTGTATTTACACAAATTCAAGCTACAAGAGATTGGATTTTTGTGTCTAAGGCTGTGCAGTCCATGTATTGGTAGCTTTAGAAATAACTTAAAAGCTTCGTACGAATTACACTCAGTTTATTCAAAGCATTTCATTTTTAAATAAATACTCGTATATTGCTATTTATTGCGCACCTAAGTTTGCATTGGAAAGAAAAATAATTGAAACCAAGCATAGAAAACAATACCCTTGTAAAGACAACGAATACAAACAATGAAGAGAACACAAGATATTCTCCAAATCAACAACAATTTTGCATGTAAAATATCTGAATAGAAATAACAAAGCAGACTTTATTTACACGAAGAATTGCAGGAAGAAAACAAAAGCCATAACTCAAAAACAATACATCCTTAACAAATCTCATAGCTTGTATGTCTTGAATTCACAATTTAAGTACTGTACAGGATTCTCCAAAAAGTAGTAGGTAGAAATGCCTAAAATTAAACTAGGAGAGAAGACGCACCTTTTTAGAATATAGACCTGTATAATAGATTAGCAAATGGAAAGGAATTGGAATGGAATTTAACTGACGGGGGCATGAATGGTCCAGCACTGCGACTATTGAGATCTATTGCGCTAACCCTCGATATGGAATGAGTTGCATGCCACAGATCCCTCACGCGCACCGTCCTAACCACATCAATCCCATAACGGCCGGTCCCTACAGCCGTCAGAAATCCATATACTTTTCCTGCTTCGGCAATTTCCCCCAAGGCCCCCCTGTCGGTCTGAGGCGAATCTCCTCCCCCGAGCAGGTCCGCCTCGGGTGCTCGTTGCAGAAGCCAACCAACGTCCCTTAACTACATTCCACGGAGGCCGGTGGAGAGAGCCAGCAGCTTCGGGAGGCCGCCTGTGGAGTGATCTGAAAAACTATAAATTGGGTTTCAATCGCCTGATAACGTTACCTGATATTCATCCATAGGAGTGATTGTAAAACCCCGAAAAAGAATAGCAAATACACATGTAGGCCTAACAACTGATGAGAGAATAATCTACGCTAATCATTTTATCTGTGAAAAAATAATGCTGTCAGACTAAAACATAGGCCTACCGTAAACCAGAGTTCGATAGATTCAGCGCGTGTTACTTTGGCCCACACACGATAAAAAGTTAAAAAAAAAATTTCGCACTGCGAGTTTCATACACATCATTCATTTCCACGCGCCATACGATACTCACAAGGAGAGGTTGTCAGATCGATGTCACAGTTTTGTATGGAATTTTTTTTGGTGAAAATACACCAAAATAAAAAAGATCCTATCTGAGCTTTCTCTCCCATAGATCCTATTTTTTCTGAAAAATATATATTAGAGCAAATATTTCAATATTCTATGTACTAAAAATGCAATTTAAGATCATTCAGAAATTTGGATTATTTTTAGTTGAGAGAGAATAAAAAATTGTTGGATATATGTCACGACATTTTCTTCAATATTATCCAGATAAGCCGAAAAACATTTTTAGAAAACCCGTAACAATGTTGTACGTAGTCCCTTCTTGCGCGCATGGACTCTCATTGTCAGCTCTCCCACGCAGCTACTGTCACACTGCAAACCAATTCGAGAAGGTCATGCATGCCGTATCTGTTCGGATATATAGCTGCCACAATACAAGAAGTAGATCTAATGCTCTACTCGTACATTGTTCTTTCCAAGACTCTAATCAAAGCATTTTATGAAACTGTTTATGTAACAAAGGAGCGTACTATACTAATCATTAATAAACGAAGGACTCACTTACTTCTGGTCCTTTGCAATAGTGTACTCATTACAGAACTGTGGATAAAAAGTGTCGTAAAAGCTAGGACAACAGAAAAACTTTCTGCACCAAGCACACCTCGTGAAGCTCATCATTCCACATTCACACTTGCTTTTCTTAACGTCATTCTGGAAACACACGTCTTTGACATTCTTGAAAACATTTCTTTCGACTACTAACTTACTTGTGTACCACGCATACAGCAACTAATGTCTTTAAAAATTGGAGCCGACGGCTGATTATGTACAAGGGAATGAATTTTTATTTCATCCTCCTGGGAAGAGATACTTCGATTCCTTTCCTTTCTATGGTTGGAGACGTGATAGAAACTGTTTAATCTGCCTGTAAAAATACATGCCACTCGGCTGATATAACAGTGTACATTTAGGAAGGATAATTTTTAGAGTACATATAATGTCGTACAATAACATCATATCGGCGTATTCCCTAAACGTCTAGTTAATCATGGCGAAGCTCGGTGCAATGGGAGGGCTGCTTGTCAGCTGTATGAGAAGAGTTTTCCACATCACCAAATACCTTCGCACACCCTCTTTGCCAAGGTCTACCAGTGGGCGTCGGAGACGGATACATTCATTGCCAACAGGTTCGACTGTGGCGCTCTACGACAACAGTGGATAGGTCGTGGTGGCACGATTGCTTGGCCTGCACGTTCGCCCGACGTGGCTCCGCTAGACTACTTCCTGTGGGGCCACATGAAGAGATTGATTTACGAGACCTCTGTGGAATCAGAGAAGACCTGCTGGCGTGGGTTATGACTGCGGAAGATGTTGGACTACCACATATGGGTGATCGTGTGTACCAGAACATGGTACGTAAATACAGTGTGTGTGTGTGTGTGTGTACGTGTTGAAGTCACTGGTCGACTCATCAAGCCCTTCTTGTAAGTGGACCCAGAAGGAAAACAACGTACAGTAAGCAGAAGAAGTGATCTTTTTTTAAACTAATTCTTAGTACTTCACTGGCCACGAAGCGCCACATTTAATCGACATGAATATCGTACTCGAAGACAAAACTCTACTTTACCATTAATTGAGCCTAATTGTCATACAAGTGCAGCTCTTAAACATGATGCTAGTTTCGGTCCAAGACTTTATAATAAAATCACAAACCATTTTCCAAATTTGAAACATTTTAAAATTGAACCTTTTAAGAAAGAAATTTATAAAATTATTCATGATATATAATATTAACAAATGTGTGTATTTTTTACCTTTTTATTTCTGTCGACTATATTCATGTTTTTATTGAATATCACTGGCTTCTGTCTGATTGTCAATTTATATTAAATTTGTTTTACTCTCTCTCTCTTTTTCTCTTTTTTCTTTTTCTTTGCTCTTGTGTGTTATTTATCGGTTTGAGTTAAGTTAATTACTATATTTAGTAAACTGTCTTTATAAATTTTATGTTATATTGTTGCCTAAGACCACACCGTACACGAGCCTGGCTATTACGGTAGTAGGCAGGAATATTTTTGTTTTACAAATTTAATTTGTACTTACTTTGTCTACTAGCTAGCTAAATAAAAATATCATGGCCTATTTCTAACACAGAAAAACAGACCTTCACGTAGCATTCGTCTTTATTTAATAAACTACATTACCGTAACAAAAGGTTCCCAGTGTGTTGGTTTTCACTATAGGCGTAGATAGGATCGTCTGTGATACTGTATATATGAAAATAAATTCGAACATTTCTGTGTTCGCTCACTAATATATACAGTACGTAGCAAATCTACTATATAGGAAGATTACGGACATTTAAAACTTTTGCGTTTCATTTTCATTAGAATTATAACTCTGAGATAGGGAACAAGTAAAAATTTTACAAAAATACATCATAGATAGTAAACATATTAATTGGACTCAGAAGTGTAAGTTATGGATACGGATATTTCTTTAATTCTCTTCTAAACCACGAAAGCATGAAGATAATTACTGTATATAGTGCATTAAGGAACCTAGTACATTAACATTTAACTAATATTTATTACAGTTGAGGCTAACAAAGTTTAAATGGAGAACTCATTTATATGTTGTTCTTAAATTTATTAATATTCTGTTTCGTACTTTAAGTATCTTTATTTTTATCCCAAAGCATCACAAAGGAAAGGCTGTACTGACAAGATTGAGTTAAGAGGTGATTACAGTGAAAATCATGAAAATCTTTCACGTCTTTAGAATGTATATTTTCAAACTCCAAATAGGTTTAGTTCAATTCTGATTACAGATATGTTTAAAAATGCTTTTAAATTAGGGATTTAAAGGGGCGTGACATTTAAAGTGTTGCCAAAATTATTTTTTCATCAAAGAATTCTTTCTTACAAATTTTTTATTACAAATCTAGTAACTTCTTGTTCTAAAGTTTGCTCCCTGGAGTTACTAGATGAATGTAGAAGAATTTTAATAGGTAAGTGTTACATAAATATTAATTTTACTTTCAAATCCATTTTTCCGTAAGTTTATTTTTCTTGATTCCACACCAACTGATTTATGCCAAATATTAGTCAATCTCGAAGAAATTTTTACTGCAAATATTTTTGGGTAGATGCATGTTTCTATATATTTATGTTGTAAGAAATGCTGCTAGTTTATTGTAATAATATGTTTTTTGTACATTATAGAAAAAGGAACGTATTCAAAATTTCAAAAAGAATTTGAAAGTGAATAAATGAGATACTTTATAAAGTGAGTGCCTAGAAATGTTTTTCTATGTCTTATGAATGTAACAAAAAAAGGAAGCTTAAAAAATTGAGATCTTCGACTAAAAACTTGGGTTTGAAAATATTTCTAAAACAAATTGAAAAAAGCAATAAAAAATTAAAGAGCGAAACACATTTGGGAATGAAAAATTTGGATTTATTTAGTCCTTTACATAATAAACATTATCTCAAAAGTTGGTTTAGTAATGATAAGGAAAGATGTTGCCACTTTTAGTGGAATGTCTCCTTAACATTTCTAAATTGTTCTATATTTGTACATTCTCGTAAAACAAATTTACGTTTAATCAAAACATTTAACTTGTGTTTGATTATAGAATGATAGTATGCAAAAGATGACATTTTAAGGATGTTTATATCGCCAATAGGAAAGAAGAGTAATACTACCTAACAGGTAGAACTCAGATGAGTAGTGTACGAGTAGGTTTATATCCCATCTGCGTTTTCCAGTTGTAGTTGTTATTTAATTCGAAAGAAAAAGATTTTCTGTTTAGAGATATTTTACTATCAATTTCATTTAATCTAATATTGATGAAGAACTAAAAAGTATTATTTGTGGCAGGCTTGATTACACTGTTTTATCAACATTAAGTGGTAGCTTGCTTGCATTACACCAATATTGCTTAGAATAAATTATTTATTTCCAAGACTAAATCAATATTAAACATAGAAACAATAATGAATACAAAGTTATTGAAACATTGATCCCTGGGAAAATCCAAGTTTAATATTCCCATATTATTAGTGAATAATTTTGTGACTATTTAATTCTTCATATTACTCTTCTTATTGCCTACATTTTAAATCTGCTCTCATTTTTCAAAAGCCCATTTGTTTCTAGACATCATTATTCATTGCGTATAAGCCTAAATACATTCAGTGTTGTAATTATCTGTAAAAACAGCGTTTCTTTAAGATTGTGTTAGGTCATATCGATTTAAAAATTTCTCTTTCTAAATTTTCTTGTGAGACAGACTTATTGCTCTATAAACAGTGGGGAATGTTAACCTGCGAGTTTGAATTCTGAATAAGGACACAGTGGGTACATCACAAAGGAAGATTTATGTGGCTTAAAATTGTCTTAGTTCTTATAAAAGAAAATGGAGAGCGGGAAGGCATTCAGTAAGAAATGTAGGGCGCACTAGAGACATTAAAATGGACTGTAGGTTGGAGGAATATACGCGAGAAAAATATGTAGGCGTAAAACCAGTGACTAAAAAGAACTGGAGAGTACATAATTATTATAAGTGTAGAAAAATCAACACCACTGAATTAGCAATGGGCGATAGTCGGTAGTACTATCGATAACTATCGATAGTTATGACTTCAACTATCGATAGTCAAATTGCTTCCAATGCTATCGATAGTTCTGGTGACTATTGATAGTATCGAAAAATGGGAAGATCATTCATAATATTTTAAGGATTTCAAACTGGAGCTGGGCAACACGATTCTTTTTCAGCGATTGAATCAGATATTACGAATCGTTTGTAATGATTTATTCACGGTTTATTCTGAACTCATCCCAGTCTATGATTATAAGTATTCTTTCGTATCGTAAACGAACGACTCACACTATTGTTCACTTTGCGATCATGCGTGGAACAAAAACGTTCTACATATCTCGTATAGCTGGGGCAGAGTACACCTGGGAAGTAAACACTACCTTCATAATGAGAGTTGAGACATTGGATGATCTCATCCTGATAGGCAAGAACCAGTTTTCACGACCTTTAATAATGTACAAAATTATATAAGATACCGGTAGTTATCCTGAATTATAATTAATAAACTCAACCTTACTATCAAGTACATTTTTTACATTAAATCCCTATTCAACTACTATACAAATTTCAGGCAAGCACTCATTATTATTCACATTTAACTAAGTAAATCCAGTACTTTGTTTGCACTTATCCGTTCCTTTTATGTATGTATTTATTTACACTGCAAGTGGGCAAGCACCCGGTGGCAGTGGTATACACAATATAAACAATGCACAATAAAATTTTATAATACACATACAATTTTATACACAATACAATAAGAATACACAATACAATTTAACACAATAATAAAAACACATAGATAAAATACCTAATTTTACAATACAACCTACATAATAATTATGTATAGGTCCTACATAAGTTTCAATAGTCTTTCACTTTACTCTTATCTCACTCACTGTAGTGGCACTATGACGCATTTCACTGACACTTTAGCACACATTTCACTGACACTCTGTAACACATTCACTGACACTATAGAACACATTTCATTTACGCTATAAATTATCACTGATCAGAACTATTCACTGCACTGTAAAACCATAACTTCACTGACTCAACTCGCTTCACTGTTACAACAGTTCAAATAAGTCAAATAATTACATCCTTATGCATACTTATAAACAGAACTACATTTAAACTAAACATTTCTAGTCTAAGGCCCTCTTACACGCTATTTTTAAATAATTTACAATTCGAACCAAGGAAGTAACTCGTCAGGCTAAATAAATACGTGTCACATTAAAAAATTAAATGTTAAATGTCACCTTAATTTTAATTTGCACTTTATACACAACTTTTTAAGTTATTCTTGAATCTCCTTAAGGAAGGACAGCCCTCAAAGACCGCTGCAGGTAGATCATTCCAATCATTTATAGTTCTATTTAAAAATGAGAATTTACCTACATCCGTTTTCTGTTTCCTATATTTGATTTTAAAATCATGATCGTTCCTACCATAGTACGTTGGCTTTTCTAACCGAGCCGTTATGTCTACCCATGCTTTCTGACCTAGATGTGCTCTATACAATGATGTTATTCTAGTTTATCACACACCATTCACCCACAACTAAGTAATTTGGTCAGGAAGTATCTGTATTTATTGGAATCTTCAGTTCCCTCGATAAGACTGTTATTCTATTATTCAAAACTGAAAACCTATCCGTAATTAATGAAAGGCGAAACCGTCTTGATCCCAACAAAGTGGAAAAGCTTATTTCAATGGGAAACTTATGCTTGGAGCAATGACCACAAGTTTAAAGAAACATATAATGGTGGCTAACGTTGAGACTTTAAGGACAGATTATGATATTGTGAGTCGTTGTTTTTTGTTTAGTTAACTGTCCGAAGACAGGTCTGAACCTCACAAGTGATACAGGAAACAAAACAAAAAGCGCCAAGACCAGCTACAACCAGTTCTGAAGATGGTCAATAGCAGACCGAAACATGTTAATAAGATAATTTAAAATTTAACACGTGGACACTAATACGTTTTCCGAAGATCTAACATCAATTTTTCCATAATAAATATATTCGATTACATCATAAATATATTCCAATCTGATTCACTGGTGACGTAC
Organism: Periplaneta americana; assembly: GCF_040183065.1. Taxonomy (NCBI): domain Eukaryota; kingdom Metazoa; phylum Arthropoda; class Insecta; order Blattodea; family Blattidae; genus Periplaneta; species Periplaneta americana. The sequence goes on along the minus strand of NC_091129.1, from coordinate 83,769,482 downwards.
ACGTTGTTATTAAAGTTAATCTCTAAGCTCCATTTTGTAGACAACATAATTTATTTCATTTAAACACACACTCCACAACTTACAATTTTTCTACTCTGTTACATTTTAAAAACGAATTAACGGCATAAAGCATTTCAGCCCAGGGAGGCGTTTATTTACGCTGAAATTCTATATATTTTCTCCTTCGTATAATCGGAAATGTGCTCTGGGAGCTTACTAGGAAAGAAAAAAAAATCAGACTAAACACAACGCGCTCATTTTCTGTGGGCTGCGAGTGGGCGTGGCTTAGACCCTGATTACTTGGAGTTTAAATGGAAATGAGTATGGGAATATTACTGCCAGATATGCAGATTCGATGTGTGAACTATGAAGGCGGCAGTTGCTGTTTTGAATGGTAGACTATCTCTCTCCCTCCCTCACTCACTCGGCCCGGAAGCTATCTCCGATTCGTTTCAATAGTTTGCATGTCATAGAAACGAAGAAAAAAATCATTATACACCAAGGAGCTGAAGAAGCGTACAAAATATATTTCCTGTGGAGCAGAACTGCGAAGTGGTTGGCACAGTACTACTCGTAGGTCGAATTTGGCTCGTACAACAAATACGTGATCCATGACAATATTTATTATGAGCTTACGTATTGTGTGTAGTCTACTTATAGGTGTTCATTTCAAAGTGTATCATGACTTCACTGTTATGAGTCATCGATTTGAAGCGAGTTTCAGCTTTTATGTCAGAGAAGTTGCCTATTAATCAAGGCGTTCAATCTGAACTTGAGACCTTGTACGGTATAACTTGAACGTCGTAGCAATAGATGGCGGTCTGTAAAGTCTGTGTGCTACCATAACCTCTTTCGAACTGTGGTTTGCAAGTCGTACGCAGGGTATTTGTTATCATCGGTTGCGTACGGCAACATTCCACAATACAAATCAAATGCTCCGTATCCATGTTGACCGTCGAACTTAATGTCAACAAACACGTAAGTAATCGTCTTAACCCTCTCCACATATCCCGACAGTAAGAAAAAAAAACTCACCTCAGTATGTGTTTCCAAATAGTTCACATTCCTGCCACTACAGGTGTTACCGTACGTATCGGTAATTACTCTTCAGAATGAACGCCGTACTTGCTAGGCAACTTCTCTGGCACATAGGTAATACGCCTCTGTGGATATGTAGAAAGATTGAATTCTCTAGACTCAAAGACTAGCCACATGACGGCATACAGCGAGCCATGACACACTTTGAACTGAACACGCAGTATTCTTTAAGTAGCTAGCAGCGCAGGGGTGACCAAAACTCGAGCTGCAATGATTACATGCGACAGACAGCCTCTGAAGTAAGGAGACGGAGGAAAGATACTTGGCATGTAAACTACAACCAGTGGTGGTTCCTGTAGGCTACTAGCATCTTGATCAATCCCACGGATAAAAATCTCAAGCTTTTCTGTATCAGTAATGTCACTGCTGTCATCAAGAGCCAGTGAATAATATACGATTTTTCTTGCTTCTTTTTTTAACCTTCCTCTTGAATACAATCAGGAATTTTCTAAATTCTTCTCTCGATACTTGATCGAGAAATGCGTAGTTTTTCAAAATAAAAAACTTCTTATGGACAAGTTATTTAAGCTATTGTAATCATTATTATTTTGAGAAATTCTGTTCTATTGAAAGGCTTCAGAGCACGAGATATTTTAAACCCCATTAGGTAGCTGACTTCCTTACATTTGTAATCTTCATCTTACGATGTTTGGTGACGTATATACGTCCGTTGATGTGACATATTAATGAATTTAAATACTATTATAGTCACAATCATGCCATGGTATGAATTTAAATACTATTATAACCACAATCATGCCATGGTAGCTCAGTGGTAGAGCGCCTGACCCGAGAACAGGAAGTCGCAGGTTCGATTCCCGCTCGAGGTTGTGTAATTTTTCTTTCATACCATGGCATGATTGTGACTATAATAGTACTTAAATTCATTCCTTACATTTATTCACTTCCTGGCTAAGATTTAAGACATGTCAATTCCTGGCGTTTAACAGTTCGTTGGCACATAATATTGAATCAGTTTTTCTACAATATTATTATTAAATAAATAACTAATAAATAGTTACCCTCATCTAAAGATTAAGAAGATTAAAACTGAGATAAAACCTAATAATTTTATCCATCTAAGGAGCAGATCTCAAAATATCAATATTCACGCACGTACAGAAGAATTATAGAAACACATATTTAGTGGTCAGTAGTAGTAGTAGTAGTAGTAGTAGTAGTAGTAGTAGTAGTAGTAGTAGTAGTAGTAGTAATAATAATAATAATAATAATAATAATACATTTTTCAGTGTAGCAATCAATGTTTCTATACACTATATTCCTAATTAAACCATTGAGCAAAGTAAACATATTGCATGTTGTCCGACAGAACAACAAAAAAATTCTCTTTCTCATTCTTTACGAAACCATCTCTCACTGCTTGTACAGACAGAGTTTGCAGAGCGACATGATACCGCCACTACTTGCCTTCAATACGTGAACGAAACACACAGCAATGTATAGGAAACTCCTCGTACCCGTTTGAATGTCTGTGATTACACGATATAATCACGACACCCTCTTTGGTCACCGCTGAGCTTGACTAACAAAATTTTGTAATACTGAAAATACATCGTGGTGTAAATTAGACTTAACATACTTCTGGTATCCTCGGAAGTAGTTTCGTTCTTTACATGCCCCTAATCATGAATTGGATGAAATTCAAATTAATACACCTCTTATATGAGTTATTAATAAAAGGATTTTTGTTGAATTGTTGGTCATTAGAGAAGAGAGGATTTCCTCTATAAATGGGTTATGAACCCATCCACCAGTTCCTTGGACAGCTGTTATTAGGAAAAGGGTTACTTTGTTTATTTTTTTCTCCATAGTGTCTCTGAAAACAATTCAGGTCAGAAAAGTTTAAGGTAACTGTAGTCTAATTACTGGGAAAACCAAACCATGTTATATGATGAAAGATCGGTGGAGCGGAGAAAACTTCTCTCCGGCACCAGGATTCGGACCCGGGTTTTCAGCTCTACGTGCTGACGCTCTATCCACTAAGCCGCACCGGATTCTAATTCCGATGCTGGATTGAATCCTCTCAGTTTAAGCTCAACCTCTTAGTTTTCCTTTAGTGGCCTTTAGTTTTCTACATGGAAATATCATATTACATCGCTATAAACCATGTTATATTTCTGTATTAAATGAAGTTTTTCTAAATATAGTAGAGGAGTTTGTTTCCTGAATAGCTATCAACATATTATTTCCTAATATGAGTGAATTTACTTAACAATTGTCCACCCACAATCACATTACAAAATTGCGACTTTGGATATGACACCCGCAGCGCCCAGCAAAACGTCTGAGACCACTTGTTCATATTCTTATAATACTTAGTTTTGTTTCACTTTTTTATTTTATAATTTTTGTGTGTATTTTTCCGCATCCTGTAGAGTTAGGACAATTCTACTTCTATAGGATTAGGTGACAACTACAGGATGTATCAAAAATATCCTAAAAGAATTAGTACGGTTGTAGGGTAGGACATTTGGAGCCCCTTTGAGAAAGCATTGTATAAACAACAATTTGTTATCAAAATGTATAATGCAACACAGGATTAATGTATACATTATGGAAAGATAATTGAACTAAAATATTAACATACAAATCGAGTAGTGTGGTTTTAACTATGAACATTGAGTTTGAAAGCAGTGTATTGGTAGCTACATCTACGATCACGAGAGTAACATTCATTTGAAAAATACAGTGTTGCTATATTGTGCAATTAAACATTTTTGGAGGACATTTTGTCATTAATATTTTCGTCTGCATTTTCATCACAAGGTATAGCCAGTGTGCGTGAATTTAGGGACATTCTCTCGGAGGATCTATGATACAAATATATAGACTTGTTATAAAGACTTAGTGGTCGAGAAAAAAGAAAAGTAACAGAGAAAATTTTGTTTACTGTAATTCGAATTATTATTTATGCTCTGATACATTGCTTATTTACTTACAAATGGCTTTAAGGAACCAGCAGGTTCACTGCCGCCCTCACATAAGCCCGCCATCGATCCCTATCCTGTGCAAGATTAATCCACTCTCTATCGTCATAACCCACCTTCCTCAAATTCATTTTAATATTATCCTTCCATCTACGTCTCGGCTTCCCCAAAGGTCTTTTTCCCTCCGGTCTCCCAACTAACAATCTATATGCATTTCTGGATTCGCTCATACTTCTGGTACATTGCTAGTAGTTTTAATTATGCCTGCAGTCTGTATTGTCAGTTAAATTCCTGTAAAACTTGAACTTTCTTGCATAGTACTGCGTGTCATGGCTCGCCGCTGTATGCCGTCATGTGGCTAGCCGATGAGCCTAGAGAATTCATTCTTCCTACACTTCCGCAGAGGCGTATTACCTATGTGCCAGAGAAGTTGCCTGGCAAGTACGGCGTTCATTCAGAAGAGTACTTACCGATACGTACGGTAATGCCAGTAGTGGCAGGAATGTGAACTGTTTGGAAACACGTACTGAGGTGAGTTTTTTCTTACTGTCGGGAAATGAGGAGAGGGTTAAGATGATTACTTACGTATTTGTTGACATTACCTTCGACAGTCGGCATGGACACCGAGCATTTGATGTGTGTTGTGGAATGTTGCCGTACGCAACCGAAGATAACAAATACCCTGCGTACGACTTGCCCGCGCAAAACACAGTTCGAGTGAGGTTATGGTAGCACACAGACCGTGCAGGCCGCCATCTGTTGCTACGACGTTCAAATTATACCGTACACGTTCTCAAGTTCAGATTAAATGCCTTGATTAATAGGCAACTTCTCTGACATAAAAGCTGAAACTCGCTTCAAATCGCTGACTCACAACAGTGACGTCATGACACACTTTGAAATGAATACCCAGTAGATTCCACGTTGTTGATAAACCAAGTGGGCGTCGTTTGTAATTTTATTTGGCTCAATTTTATCTTAGCGGTGTTTTACTATTCCAAACCACAAGTATAGTATACACAAGCACGAGGTGATATTCATGAGAAGGGAACTGTTAATTTAGAAGACCATCAGGGGTGCGTACATAGAGATAAATAGAGAAGCACCCTTCACAAGCCACGGACAAATAATGTCCTGTTGACAATCAACAGGCAGAGATAGGATATTGGCTAGGACGTCCCATCAGCTTCAAATGAGCATTGTCAGAGCGCAAACAAGTAAGCCACTGCACGGCCTTTGTTTGTGTCAGCATGTGGCTTTGTTTGTGATTGGGCTGGCTTCGATTCCAGGTGAAGGGGGACAGAATATCAAGATATCGGTCAGGTAGGATACTGCTAATTGCACTTCCATTTGTAGCTATCTGGATAAAGATAAATACTAGTAGCGAGACTTGCAAATCGATCAAGAATGTCCATCGTTAATTGTCCTCTGGTAGGCAACACATTTATTGTTAATATTTGTTTCAAATTAACAACTAACTGCCGATTGGTTTTTAGAATTTTATTTTATATTTTTCTTATCCATTTCTAAAATGAGGGAAACTATTTTCTTCTTTGATACAAAGAGTGGATATTTTTCTTTCAATGAAGAAATCTGGTCTTTTGACAGTCAAGATAAATTTACTTGCTAAATTTCCAGTTGTAAAACGAAATGGTACCAACTCTGGAATTCGCTACCTGCTAGCATCAGGGACTGTCGAAATAAAATTGAATTCAAACGAAAACTTACTAGGCACTTGGTCAGTAATTGATTTCTTGTAAATAGTTTCTTTAATCTATCACAAAATATTTCAATATTCAGTAATTTCATCAATATACAATTTTGTTATTCTATATTTAATTTGTAATTCAGTAAATATAAAATATTCTTTGTTTCTCTATGATAAATTGTCTAGCTTTAATTATTCAGTTAATCTTTTCGTACTTTGATGTTATTGTAATTGTAATTGTAAATTTAATACTAATTGTAATGTTATTGTAATTATAATTATAAATTTAATACTAATTGTAATTTTATTGTTCATATTATAGTTGGAATCTCCTGGTAGAGGGGCAGAGAAGGCCTGACGGCCTTATCTCAACCAGGTTAAATAAATAAATACTAATACTAATACTAATACTAATTAGGGAACAAGAAATGTTAAAATTATTAACACCATAGTTTTTTAACCTTTATGAATGTACATCTAAAACCAATACGGAATTACAACATAGGAAAGACAGGCTCAGTAGAAAGAAGTGTAACAATTATGAAGAATTGAAATTAAGAGCAGCAGCATATTTGAAACAAAACGACGAAATATTTAAACTCGATTGAATTTATATTAAATATTCCATTTCGACCAAATTAATGTAGGCTATTAGATTGTATATAATGTACAATTGGATACTTTAAAGTAGAAAGGTGCAAAGTACCAAAATCATAAAAAAACGAAATTAATTATTAAGGGGTTGTTCGTAGACAAGTTGCTGCACAAAACCGGTCCTTCTCTCCCTCTGTAAAATTGTAATAAATTCTCAAAAAGAACTATCACAATATTATTCACATCACAATTTTACCAATCTTTACCCCACATTCTCATGATGTACTTGACAAGTTCGTTATATCAAAACGTTTGCATAGTGTAAACTAATGATGAACGTTATCATTCCAAATTTGAAAATACGCTTCAGTCTACCCTTCATTGTCTCGGTTTCGTGAGCAAATATGGCGGAGTGTGGGTACAGACGAGCGGAGCACCCATTGGTTATTCTTTGCTCTGGAATATGATTTATCAATCTGTTAAACATAGCTGCATCCGAAGCACGCAGAAGGGTAAACAACATAAAACATTTCAAAACCAAAATCATTTCGTTGAGCAAGCAGAAGTCCATATCAGAGCTTTGTGTTCAGCAAATAGCGGCCTAATAACGGAATATGGTTGTGTAACAAACACATATGGTCGGTGCATCAAAACCGTCCCTCTAACAAACTGGTGAAATTACGAGGGATGATTTGGTCTTCAGAGTTTGACTATGTAACTCAACATACACTAATCATTACATGACGATCGAAAGATAAATATGGGATTCCGTAGTAGAAAAGAAACGTTTTATAAAGATAATTAATTAAAAATGTATTAATTTCACTTTTAATATATTAAAACGTTAAATTATATTTTATTAATGAAAATCTATGCTAGGCAACTATGACAACAAATAGTACAGAGCGATCCAAAAGTCGCGCACATCTTAGTAATACGTTCATATATATTTAAAAAAAGATTTATTTATTAAGTGTACTGACATCAGTTTTCACATGAGTTAGGTAGAATAGTGGCAAAAAAAAAAAACCGGACCGACCCTTGTAGCTGATTTCAGAGCCTTGTTCACTCCAGAGCACGATATACTGATAACTAAACCTTTCGTGGTTCGAATCCTGCTTGGGAAGGAAACTTTTTTTTTCCTTATTCAAATTTATTCGCAATACTTTTCGATTGCTGGTAAAATTCATGTTTTGGGAATAATAAGTTAATTAAATAGTAAAATATAGCTGCAATCGAATGGTATTGGGAATAAATTTTAATAAGGAACAAAAAAAAAAGTTTCCTTCTCAGGCAGGAATCCAACAACTAAAGCCTTAGTTACCAGTCTATCGTGCTCTGGATTGAACAAGGCTCTGAAATCAGGTACAAAGATCGGCCCGGTTTTTTTGCCACTACTGTACATCATATTTCATAACATACGCTGAAAATGGCAGCTCCGTTCAGTACTGCATGTACGAACTCTTTTTACCATGTTTGCGGCCACTTGTTTTGAGCACGCGTACACTGATGTTGTTAATCTCCGGTGTTACTTTCCTCTTTAGTTCTTCCAGAGTGTGCGGCCTCTTTATATACTCTTCTTTTAAGATAACCCCACAGGAAGAAATCTGGGGACGTCAAATCGGGGGAACGTGGGGGCCATAATCCTTGAGAACAAAAAAATTGCGCAAAAACTGCATGGTTTCATTAGATGTGCGACATGTGGCACTGTCCTGCTGGAATCCGGTTTTCTTCTTGTTCGCAACTGATCCACATTCCCTAAAACGGGCGATTAATCTCGTTATGGACGAACTCTTATGCACTGTCATATCCGGATAATTCCTACGAAATTCGTCTACAACACATGCATAAGAACGACTGGAAATATAATGTTCAACAATGAGAATTCGTTACTTTTGGGAAAATGACATGTTTGCCGAGCAATAAACAAATTACTACTGCAAGTGTCAGTGTATACATACACATCACAATGACGTCTAGGTTTGTTGCTGTCTAGCGGTAGCCGATAGCAATTTCCAACTGCACTACTCAATATAGACACTATGCGTCGCAGCAAGCGCTACGAGTGTACCTACTAAGCTAGCCCCGGCTATCCACTGGTTACTAGTACAGAATTCAAATCATATCCTATAGCTAACACTGGTTTATGAATACGAAAATCGCTGATAATCCACCGAAAGCCCGCGCTAAACGTGTCTATGAATACGGTATAATTTTAATGTGCGCGACTTTTGGATCGCTCTATATAATTATATTCATAAAGGGATGAAACTTAGTGGAGGACTTACTGTAACTAAATCCCAAAGATTGCATGAAACGTTTATACTCTATAAATAAAACAATTAAATAGAATGTATGTAATGATCTCTAAAACTGTAGTGTAAGTAATTTTATTTGATATTCATACGTATATATAAGCCATATATAAAACATTTCCAAGATTCATATTTGGAAAACCTCGAGACATATTAAGATGAGTTATGACTGAAATTTTATGAATTTGAACAAATAATATTTACAGTTTTCCCATTTCATATAATTACATTCTTCTTTTAGCAAAAATGGCGTCAATTTGCCTGTCCCGTCCTACTTGGAGTTCCCATAGGATATTTTCATAAGGCATGTACATTGTTTTTAAAGACCCGATACAAACCTCCCTCACTGTTTATTTTTCAACATTTGACTGTGTATAAAATGCTCTTTGGGATGCAATTCTTATCCGAATCAGTTAAAAATGCCATAGAGTGTTGCAATAAGCATAGGGATTAAAATCTGTATAAATTTTAATTGGATAAATTTGAATAGCTATGTGCTTTTAACAGTAAATGTAATAGCAGTTAGAATCTAAGACTATACCTAAAAACATTACTCGATGTTGATAATTACCGTATTTCCATCAATAACCCGTGCACTTTTTTTTTTCGAAATTCAGAAGTACGTGATTTATTCGAAATAAGTTTGGCAACATTGCCGACTTCCTTCCTGTGCAATTCCTTAGGTGGTAACGCATTCCATTATGAACAGCGCAAATACTCGTATTTTAGTTGTTAACATTATTAAATGGCATTTGGATTAGCAGTACATGTGTCAGAATCAATCTGTGATAAGTGTATAGTTTATGCGTCTTATACTTTAAATTTTCAAAATGAGTACCACTAAATATATGAGATTGCCGTCCTTTACTTGCATAAAAATACTTGAAATTATCAAAGATAAAGAGGAACATGGAAATCGTGACGCGTGCTATTAATGTTACAGAATATCGTGTAAACGGCTGATTAAACAACACAAGTGACATGCGTGCAGTGTGTGCATAGGATGGGTTTGAAGTTCGGTCTGTTCCAGAATAAAATTTATTTATTTATTGTTAACTGAACTGTATTTGTATTTAATTGTTTTCAATTTGTAGTCAATGCATTTGTTGAAAGTCTTATTTTTTGTAAGGGTCTTTTCTTTTTTGAATCTTTCAAAAGTGGTGTGCGCGGCTTATTCGAGGTCGCGCAGTATTCGAGAAAATACGGTATCCTCTAGCATTTTCGCTGAACAAGGAGTATCGCAAGATATAATTCATAAATAAATAATTGTAGGTCTATGAAAAGAACAGACAACAGGGTCATTAAAGAAACAACATACAGTAATTTAGCTCTGTATATTAGAAAACAATTATATTGGCGCGGAAGAACTTAATATGCATTCAAGGAAAGAGTTGTATCCCAAGGTGATCGCTTCTGTCCGTTTGTTATGTAAATATACATAATTTAATGTTAAAAAGAATGGAAAAATATAATTCAGGAACATTGGTTCCAGGATTATCGATGGATTAAGTTAAATAATATGTTCTGCAATAATCCGAGGCACGACAGTCCATGAAGGACCATGACCGACCAGCCAGCTGCTAGCGTCACGTCCACATGCCGAAGCAGAGGTGGACGACCATCCAATCAGAGTGCAGGTATCCTGTGGTTAGCACGATGATCCTCCCGGCCGTTATAGCTGGCTTGCGTAACCGGATTTCGCTGCCTATCCTAGCTCCTCAAATGCTTCACGATGCTGGATAGGCATCAGTCCCAGCGCTCATTCTGTAACGCAATTCCTAAGCAGGATGCCTTAGACCACGACGCCACGGCGCGGAATATGTCCTGCATTAGATTGTAATTACCAAGGCATTAAAAGTAAATATTTATTCAGACACTGCTATATGTAGCCTACATTATATTTCTTTACAGTATCTAAAGCATTTTTATTATTTACGAGTTAGTTTTTCTTCGATTGAGTACATTATCACTAGATTAGGAAATACCTAACTCTTCAAGTTTTCTTTTCCTACAAAGTCTAGTATATTCCGCACGTTTGACTACTTTAAAAACATTCAACCGTGCGTGACGTCACACGCCTGTAGTTAAGGTTAATGTCTCAAGCTCTCAGAGAAACAGTTCTGTAAAAAAATGGTCCTAGTTTCTAAACCTTGAGGGATGGATCAAAAGGATTGCACTTTGATTGGTCACATGTATTAACCTATTTCATTCGCAATATATCCAGATCCAGCTTTACGTAGCAAGCTGTTAAAAAATAACATTACGAAAAGTAGGCTTAATAATTTTTTTGTTATTGTTTAAACAATGTACATTATTGTTTTGGGAGTAAAATAAATATCATTTTTGGATAGATTAGATACTTTCATATATATATATATATATATATATATATATATATATATATATATATATATATATTGGTATAAATAGGGTGTAAGTATTAATTTAGCAGTATCTAAAGACATAGTTGCGTCAGTGTTACGAGAAAATCTGTCCATTTCAGCGTAGTGATCCTCAAATAATGTTATTCAACTTTAAAATATTTCAAAATATGGACTGGTGGAAAATGATTCCAAGTTTTATCATAAGATATGACCATTTCAAACCTATTTGAGGAAAGATAACATAAAACAATATTATCTCTATATTTTTTTCTTCATGGTTGTTTAATGAAAATGATTCCTAATTTTATCAGAAAATGTGACCATTTGAAACCTATTTGGGGAAAGATAACATAAAACAATATTATCTCTATATTTTTTCTTCATGGTTGTTTAATGAAAATGATTCCTAATTTTATCAGAAAATGTGACCATTTGAAAACTATTTGGGGAAAGATAACATAAAATAATATTATCTCTATATTTTTTCTTCATGGTTGTTTAATAAAAATGATTCCTAATTTTATCAGAAAATGTGACCATTTGAAACCTATTTGGGGAAAGATAACATAAAACAATATTATCTCTATATTTTTTCTTCATGGTTGTTTAATGAAAATGATTCCTAATTTTATCAGAAAATGTGACCATTTGAAAACTATTTGGGGAAAGATAACATAAAACAATTTAATATCTCTATATTTTTTCGTCATGGTTGTTTAATGAAGATGATTCCTAATTTTATCAGAAAATGTGACCATTTGAAAACTATTTGGGGAAAGATAACATAAAACAATATTATCTCTATATATTTTCTTCATGGTTGTTTAATGAAAATGATTCCTAACTTTATCAGAAAATGTGACCATTTGAAAACTATTTGGGGAAAGATAACATAAAACAATATTATCTCTATATTTTTTTCTTCATGGTTGTTTAATGAAAATGATTCCTAATTTTATCAGAAAATGTGACCATTTGAAAACTATTTGGGGAAAGATAACATAAAACAATATTATCTCTATATATTTTCTTCATGGTTGTTTAATGAAAATGATTCCTAATTTTATCAGAAAATGTGACCATTTGAAAACTATTTGGGGAAAGATAACATAAAACAATATTATCTCTATATTTTTTTCTTCATGGTTGTTTAATGAAAATGATTCCTAATTTTATCAGAAAATGTGACCATTTGAAAACTATTTGGGGAAAGATAACATAAAACAATATTATCTCTATATTTTTTTCTTCATGGTTGTTTAATGAAAATGATTCCTATTTTTATCAGAAAATGTGACCATTTGAAAACTATTTGGGGAAAGATAACATAAAACAATATTATCTCTATATTTTTTTCTTCATGGTTGTTTAATGAAAATGATTCCTATTTTTATCAGAAAATGTGACCATTTGAAAACTATTTGGGGAAAGATAACATAAAACAATATTATCTCTATATTTTTTTCTTCATGGTTGTTTAATGAAAATGATTCCTATTTTTATCAGAAAATGTGACCATTTGAAAACTATTTGGGGAAAGATAACATAAAACAATATTATCTCTATATTTTTTTCTTCATGGTTGTTTAATGAAAATGATTCCTAATTTTATCAGAAAATGTGACCATTTGAAAACTATTTGGGGAAAGATAACATAAAACAATATTATCTCTATATTTTTTTCTTCATGGTTGTTTAATGAAAATGATTCCTAATTTTATCAGAAAATGTGACCATTTGAAAACTATTTGGGGAAAGATAACATAAAATAATATTATCTCTATATTTTTTCTTCATGGTTGTTTAATAAAAATGATTCCTAATTTTATCAGAAAATGTGACCATTTGAAACCTATTTGGGGAAAGATAACATAAAACAATATTATCTCTATATTTTTTCTTCATGGTTGTTTAATGAAAATGATTCCTAATTTTATCAGAAAATGTGACCATTTGAAAACTATTTGGGGAAAGATAACATAAAACAATTTAATATCTCTATATTTTTTCGTCATGGTTGTTTAATGAAGATGATTCCTAATTTTATCAGAAAATGTGACCATTTGAAAACTATTTGGGGAAAGATAACATAAAACAATATTATCTCTATATATTTTCTTCATGGTTGTTTAATGAAAATGATTCCTAACTTTATCAGAAAATGTGACCATTTGAAAACTATTTGGGGAAAGATAACATAAAACAATATTATCTCTATATTTTTTTCTTCATGGTTGTTTAATGAAAATGATTCCTAATTTTATCAGAAAATGTGACCATTTGAAAACTATTTGGGGAAAGATAACATAAAACAATATTATCTCTATATATTTTCTTCATGGTTGTTTAATGAAAATGATTCCTAATTTTATCAGAAAATGTGACCATTTGAAAACTATTTGGGGAAAGATAACATAAAACAATATTATCTCTATATTTTTTTCTTCATGGTTGTTTAATGAAAATGATTCCTAATTTTATCAGAAAATGTGGCCATTTGAAAACTATTTGGGGAAAGATAACATAAAACAATATTATCTCTATATTTTTTTCTTCATGTTTGTTTAATGAAAATGATTCCTATTTTTATCAGAAAATGTGACCATTTGAAAACTATTTGGGGAAAGATAACATAAAACAATATTATCTCTATATTTTTTTCTTCATGGTTGTTTAATGAAAATGATTCCTATTTTTATCAGAAAATGTGACCATTTGAAAACTATTTGGGGAAAGATAACATAAAACAATATTATCTCTATATTTTTTTCTTCATGGTTGTTTAATGAAAATGATTCCTATTTTTATCAGAAAATGTGACCATTTGAAAACTATTTGGGGAAAGATAACATAAAACAATATTATCTCTATATTTTTTTCTTCATGGTTGTTTAATGAAAATGATTCCTAATTTTATCAGAAAATGTGACCATTTGAAAACTATTTGGGGAAAGATAACATAAAACAATATTATCTCTATATTTTTTTCTTCATGGTTGTTTAATGAAAATGATTCCTAATTTTATCAGAAAATGTGACCATTTGAAAACTATTTGGGGAAAGATAACATAAAACAATATTATCTCTATATTTTTTTCTTCATGGTTGTTTAATGAAAATGATTCCTAATTTTATCAAAAAATGTGACCATTTGAAAATTATTTGGAGAAATATAACATAAAACAATATTATCTCTATATTTTTTTCTTCATGGTTGTTTAATGAAAATGATTCCTAGTTTTATCAGAAATTATTATCAGTTGAAACCCATTTGGGCAAAGATAACACAAAACAATATTATCTCTATATTTTTTTTCTTCATGGTTGTTTAATGAAAATGATTCCTAATTTTATCAGAAAATATGATCATTTGAAACCTACCTGGGGAAAGATAACATAAAAGAATATTATCTCTATATTTTTTTTTTCTTCGTGGTTTTTTAATTCTGATGTTCATTTTGATCCTATTTGTGTTTTACCACAAAGTCCTACAGATTACTTTTCAAACTGAATGATTTTATTCCGAGCACATAAGCAAATTTTATTTTTCCAATACCTTCTAATTTGTCACGTATCAGTGTTTCTTCCTACGAGCAACTGATCATGGCCTTTTAGACACAAATAAATTTTCCCGTTATATATTCCCACCCCATTCCAAATTGTTTCGTACTTGTGGCCTGTTAGCACTCCAGCTAGAAATAAAAAAAAAAACAATTCCACTTCTCCCCTCATTATCACGACTTCACATTCGAGGAGACAATGGCTGTTACGTCACAGGAGTATCATTCAAGACTGGATTTATGTGAACCTTTGTCTGGCGAGCGGGCAGACGGGGGAAAACATTTTGTTACCCCGCCGTTCGCTGTGAAGGGTCATTTGTTACCCTCGCAGACGTAGTAAGGCGTAACAAATTGCTCTATGCAATGAACTTTTCAAAACAAGTGTTACTCTTTCGCATTATCGATGGAAATTTCGACAAAATCCGGATCAAAACTTGAATGCGGGCTTCAAACAATGTGAATGAGACTCTTCATTTCCATGAATACAATATTAATATACTCGTTATTACCAGAGAAAAAAAAAACAAGAGAAGTTAAGTAGGTTGACAATTGAGAAGTTCACCACGGAAGTAGAAAATGAAGTGACACGTGGAAGAAAGGCTAACAGAGAAAGATCACAACGAAGACGAGAATTTTGATGTCTTGATCATGCTGAAATAATTTAAAACTGCTAGAAGTAGACCATTGGTAGATACTCTGCAACATCAGGAAAAATTTGTTCAATATAATTTCTTCATGAGGATAAATATACAGGGTCTGTTAGGATGATTAGAAGATCATGATGGAATAATAATAATAATAATAATAATAATAATAATAATAATAATAATAATAATAATAATGATAATAATAATAATACAGGAAAGAATAGGAATATGGAATACATCAATTTGTTTTTTAATCCTATCGTCTAAAATATTCGTATGAAAAGAGAGTTTGTGGTCATGCATAGTAGGCCTATATTTATTAGGCATGAGTACATAATGAACACAGAAAATACATTATGCATAAATTAAAAAAACTTTTAAAAATTCTAAATGTATAAAAAGGACGATTATGTCCCGTGACCAGAACATAGTACGAAATGGAAATATAAAAATTGGAGATGTATCCTTCGAAAAGGAAGAAAAGTTCAAATATCTGGAGCAACAGTAACAAATATAAATGACATTCGGGAGAATAAATATGGGACATTCCTGTTATTATTAGGTTGAGAAACTTTTGTCATCCAGTCTGCTCTCAAATAACCTGAAAGTCAGAATTTATAAAACAGTTATATTACCGGTTATTCTGTATGGTTGTAAACCTTGGACTCTCACTTTGAGAGAGGAACAAAGATTAAAGGTGTCTGAGAATAAGGTACTTAGGAAAATATATGGGACTAAGAGGGATGAAATTACAGGAGAATGGAGAAAGTTACACAACGCAGAACTGCACGCATTGCATTCTTCACCTGACATAATTAGGAATATTAAATCCAGACGTTTGAGATGGACAGGGCATGTAGCACGTATGGGCGATTCCAGAAATGCACATAAGTATTTAATTTTAGAGGGTAAGTATTTATTATTATATTATATGTATTTTATAATATTTACAAATTCCCTACAAAATAACTAGGTCTTGTATAGTAGTATAGTAAGATATATATTTATTTAACCTGATAGAGATAAGGCCATCAGGCCTTCTCTTCCCCTCTACCATGGAATTACAGCTACAATATTAAGAATACAATTACAATTATAATTATAATTAATATTAAATTTACAAATAGAATAAAAATCAAAGTACTATAAGATTAACTGATTAATAAAGCCTGCACAGTTTATTGTGTTAGTTGGGAGGCCGAAGGGAAAAAGACTATTGGGGAGTCCAAGACGTAGACATTTTATTTAATTAAGTTATGTTTTATTTAACTACGCTCGCAACTGCCCAAGTTATATCAGCGTCGACTGTGTGCTGGATTTTTGTCATGCAGGAGTTCATTTACATGGCAGTAAATATACTGACATGAGCTTGTCGCATTTAAACACACTTAAATGCCATCGACCTGGGTCGGGATCGGACCCGCAACCTCGGGCACAGAAGACCAGCACTATACCGACCGCGATACCGGAGACGTAGATGGGAGAATAATATAAATATGGATTTGAGGCAGGTGGGATGATGGTAGAGACTGGATTAATGTTGCTCAGGATAGGGACCGATGGCGGGCATATGTGAGAGCGGCAATGAACCTCCTGGTTCCTTAAAAGCCATTTGTAAGCAAGAAAAAAGAACGGGTTTATGGAATAGGGAGAGTATATGGAATACCCATGACAAAACCTTTAAAAACTACATTATTCACAAAAATTACATATAAGTATATGGATATGATTTACCAGCTTAACTACATTATTTGAACGTATATTTCAAACATTTCAAGACAGCCTATGAATAGTCAGACATTTCATAGCACTTTTTGTTATGCAATTTATAAAGCACATACCGACAAAAAATCTTCTAGCCACAACAGATATTTTCTACTATTGTTGTAAGATCATTATTTGGTAACTGGAGAATTAAGACAAAGACTATCAGTAGCCAAGACATTGTATTCTTCAACTAACATAATTGAGAACAATAAAACCAGAAGTTTGATATGGGTAGGGCATATAGCACGTATGGGCGAATTCAGAAATGCATATGGAGTGTTAGTTGCGAGGGCATAGGGCAAAAGACCTTTGGAGAGGCCGAGACATAGACGGGAGGATAATTTTAAAATGGATTTGAGGGAGGTGAGATATGATGATAGAGACTGGATTAATCTTGTACAGGATAGGGACCGATGGCGGACTTAAGAGAGGGCGGCAATGAACCTCTGGGTTCCTTAAAAGCCAGTAAGTCAGTAAGTTGTAAGACCTTTATTTCCAGAGCGCTCCTGCTACGTTATGACTCTAACCTAACGCAAACATAAGGAAGAAGGTACGATAGTATCCACAAGATGGAAGAACCAAGAACCAAACAATGATGATTTTCTGATATTCTATAAATCCCCTACTATTCCATACCACCTCCTTTCCTCTAATAATAATAATAATAATAATAATAATAATAATAATAATAATAATAATAATAATAATCCATGTATTGTGGATCCCTATCACCACGGCATGGCGCGTCCTCAGGTTGCGGATCGAGGAGACGGTCTCCAGATATGGAGGCTAGCTGTGAATATATTGAATAAGCAGTCGCGGACAGCCGAATGAGGGGAGGTCCTCCAGTTTGTGGGTTGGGCGAAGGGCTAACAACCCATGACCGTAAAAAACAGCTTGTTACAAGATCTTCAAATAAGCCTCGGAGAGGGAGAAAGTTACACAACGCAGAACTGCACGCATTGTATTCTTCACCTGACAATTAAGAACATTAAATCCAGACGTTTGAGATGGGCAGAGCATGTAGGGCGAATCCAGAAATGCATATAGAGTGTTAGTTGGGAGACCGGAGGGAAAAAGACCTTTGGGAAGGTCGAGACGTAGATGGGAATATAATATTAAAATGGATTTGAGGGAGGTGGGATATGATGATAGAGACTGGATTAATCTTGCACAGGATAGGGACCAATGGCGGGCTTATGCGAGGGCGGCAATGAACCTCCGGATTCCTTAAAAGCCAGTAAGTAATAATAATAATAGTAGTAATAATAATAATAATAATAATAACATCATAAAGTCTAAAGTCACTGACGCAATATAGGCTGAAACAGCAAACTCTCGAAGCTACAATCCGACGTGTATTCAAATCCCACTTGGGCTGCTTATTTCATTTTTTGTTTGTTTTTTTTTTTAAGAATTTCTGTATTGCAAGAAGAATAACATTTTTTTATACATGTAGGTGGAATTATTTCAGTCACTGACACATATTCCATTCCTATAGAAAGGGGAAGTGTCTTCAGATCGGATAATGAAATAAGTAGTTATATTTCTTTGCAATTTCAGAACTCTTCCATTCTATTACCTCATTATATCTGCATAGATATCATTGTTGGGAAGAAATGTTAAATAAACAAATACCAATATACTATATAGACTTTTTTGTTTCATTTCTTTTTCCAATTGGATAATTCAAGGCCATGATTGATGTATGCGGCTGCTATGATACGAGATTTATCTCCAGTGACGGGGCTCTCCACATATTGAGTGATGGCCCGTTTAATATCGCTCCAGTGTTAATCACTGACCGCTCGGAAACCTGACAGTAATATCGAGTTGTTCATCTCATGTCGCCAATTATACACTTAGCGAAATTTATACTCTAAATTTTCAATGTCATAAGAGCAAAGCATAAAATTTCTCTTTCGATGCAGGTGGAACTGAAGTTCAATAAATTAGGTGACTGGGTCAGACAGAAAATCAGTCACACCAGCTAGTCTGTCAACTAGTCAAAACTTCAATGAGTCCATTTATTCAGGTATCCACTCAGATGTGTTTTCATTCAGGTAAATGCTCAGAAGAGAAAGACGACCATATAAAGGATAGCTTCTATGAGGAATTAGAACAGACGTTTGATCAGTTACCTAGATAACACATGAAAATTATATTGGGAGATATCAATGCTAAAGTAGGACGGGAGGATATTTTGAAACCGACTATTGGAAAAGAGAGCCTACACGTAACTAGTAATGATAATGGAGTTAGGTTAGTCAACTTCGCCACATCAAAAAATTTAATTGTCAAAAATATAACATCCCCCCATAAGGATATACATAAATATACTAGGACTTCTCCAGATGGATTGACACACAACCAGATAGATCACATTATGATAGATACATTTTTTAGTAGTTTATTTTACGACGCTTTATCAACATCTTAGCTTATTTAGCGTCTGAATGAAATGAAGGTGATAATGCCGGTGAAATGAATCCGGGGTCCAACACCGAAAGTTACCCAGCACTTGTTCATATTGGGTTGAGGGAAAACCCCGAAAAAAAATCTCAACCAGGTAACTTGTCCCGATCGGAATCGAACCCGGGCCACCTGATTTCACGGTTAGACGGGCTAACCGTTACTCCACAGGTGTGGACTTGATAGATAAAAGAAGACATACTAGTATAGTAGACATTCGAACCTTCAGGGGGGCAGACTGTAATTCTGACCATTATTTGGTAATTGGAGAACTAAGAGAAAGACTGTCAGTAGTCCAGCGAGTAGAGCAACAAGTTAATATTACAAGATTCAATATTCCGACATTAAAGGACGAGAAAACTAAGCAACATTATCAGGTCGAAATTTCAAATAGGTTTGCCGTTTTAGCATGTTGCGTCGAAGTTGAGAAAGAGTTAGATGTTAATAGAGTGTGGGAAAATATCCGAAATAATAACAAAATTGCAGCTGAACAGAGCATAGATTATTATGAAACTAAGAAAAAGAAACCGTGGTTTGATGACGATTGTTGCGTGGCAGTACAAAGAAGGAAACAGGCAAAATTGAAATTCTTACATATAGAGTGTTAGTTGGGAGGCCGGAGGGAAAAAGACCTTTGGGGAGACCGAGACGTAGATGGGAAGATAATATTAAAATGGATTTGAGGGAGGTGGGATATGATGATAGAGACTGGATTAATCTTGCTCAGGATAGGGACCAATGGCGGGCTTATGTGAGGGGCGGCAATGAATCTCCGGGTTCCTTAAAAGCCAGTAAGTAAGTAAGTGAATGCTCATACTTGTACTCAGTTACGTAGGCATTTATTTCGGTAGACTCTCATTCATGTACTCGGTTATGTATTCACTAGTCATATTAATTTATTCAGGTAACCAAGCAGACATACTGCTATTCAGGGGCTGCTTACACTTGTACTCAGTTTTGTGGCCACAAAGTTAGGTATCCTCTCAGAAATATACCCTGTTACGTAACCATTTGTTTAGGTTTTGAGTTCCGTACTCAGTTGTGTACACATTCAGTCATGTAGCCACCCAATTTTGTATCCAGTTTTACACTCATTAAGTCAGGTGCACATTTATTTCCCAGTTGTCTACCCATTCAGTCATATAGCCCCTCAGTTATGTAATCATTCAATCAAGTGAACATTAAGTCATTGACCCAGTTATGTCCCCATTCAGTCATGTCAAAGATCAATTTATTGCTGATTAATATTTGTTACTTATAATGAAACTACCCGAAAAGACAAAGTATATGATTATGTCTCGTGACGAGAATATTGTACGAAATGGAAATATAATAATTGGAAATTTATCTTTTCAAGAGGTGGAAAAATTCAAATACCATGGAGCCACAGTAACAAATATAAATAATACTGGGAAGGTCATTAAACACAGAATAAATATAGGAAATGCCTGTTATTATTCGGTTGAGAAGTTTTTATCATCCAGTGTGCTGTCAAAAAATCTGGAAGTTAGAATTTATAAAACAGCTGTTATATTACCGGTTGTTCTTTATGGTTGTGAAACTTGGACTCTCGCTTTGAGACAGGAACATAGGTTAAGGGTGATTGAGAATAAGGTGCTTAGGAAAATATTTGGGGCTAAGAGGGATGAAGGTACAGGAGAATGGAGAAAGTTACACAACATAGAACTGCAAGCATTGTATTCTTCACCTGACATAATTAGGAACATTAAATCCAGACGGTTGAGATGGGCAGGGCATGTAGCACGTATGGGCGAATCCAGAAATGCATATAGAATGTTAGTTGGGAGGCCGGAGGGAAAAAGACCTTTAGGGAAGCCGAGACGTAGATGGGAAGATAATATTAAAATGGATTTGAGGGAGGTGGGATATGATGATAGAGACTGGAATAATCTTGCTCAGGATTGAGACAAATGGCGGGCTTATGTGAGGGCGGCAATGAACCTCCGGGTTCCTTAAAAGCCAGTAAGTAAGTAAATAAATAAGTATAATGAAACTAATATCTGTCCATTCTTATTATTGCCATTAATTGCTTTAAATAGAATATCAAACCTCCAATGGCAAAATCTCGTTAGAATAATATTATTCTCATTATATCAATATATTTTAGATTTATATTTTGCTCCCTATAACATAGTCCTAGTAAATCACTATTAAATTAATTCCCATCTTTTAACAACTAACTGTCTCAATTTTATTATAATTCTTTAGATACGCATATGGACTGAATTGAATTACATTATTTAATAAATTAAGTTATTAATTTTTCGTATAGACTTGATCTCAAATTAAATAAACATGTAATAGTCATTAAGATTTAACTGAAGGATATTGCTTGAGAGTCTTTAGTGTACTGCAAATATTCATAATTTTAATATGTATCTAACTATTTGGCGTCGCAGTCTAAGGCATCCTGCCTAGGACTCGCGTTACGGAATGCGCGCTGGTTCGAGTCTTCATGGGGGAAGAAATTTTCTCATGAAATTTCGGCCAGTGTAATGGGACCGGTGCACACCCAGCATCGTGATGCACTTGGGGAGCTACGATAGGTAGCGAAATCCGGTTGCGAATGCCAGCTATAACGGCTGGGGGGATCATCGTGCTAACCGCATTCTGGTTGGATGATCGTCCACCTCTGCTTCGGCATGTGGGCGTGATACCAGCAGCCGGCTGGTCGGTCTAGGCCCTTCATGTGCTGTAGCGCCACGAATTATTATTTATGTCACCATTGTATTAAGACTGGTTCAGTGGAAGAGAAGGCATTATGACCTTAACGCTACCAGCGAAAATAAAACATTCTATTATTATTATTATTATTATTATTATTATTATTGTTATTATTATTGTTATTATTATGTATGCATGTATGTATGTAGAGTGTGCCTCAGCATAAACTTAGAAAACAAATAGACTGAAATAGTTTGGACACAGGGAGACAATGCAAAATACAAAATTATCAAAAATAATATTCAATCTATAGATGGAAGGAAAGTGACCAAGAGAAAGACTAAGGAAAAGATAACTAGGCCAAATTAAGAGCAACATACAGAAACGGGGATATGAATGGTAAGAAATATACGAAGGAAAAGCATGGAACGATAGAGACAATTTATTGGATATAATATATTTTAGAATCGAACTTCCGAAAAGAGGACACGATAAGGGATGATGATTATGGTGGTGAATTTTATGTTTTTGTACTTTAGATAATACCTATGTGATTACCTAATTTAACGTTAGATGTGTATAATTTTTAAGCAAACCAATAAATAAATAATATGACAGAAGTAATATATACTTATAGGGGGATATTTACATTGCAAGTGAAAATCTGCTACCGGTGCCTCCAAACAACAAAATACAGAAAGTTTTCAAAATGTTTGGAAATACATGTGCCACATGAGACAGAAGGAAATACGGTGCACACCCCTGGGATTAGAACAACCTCAAACACAAATAGAAGGGCCACATTCGGAGCGGTTGTTAGCCTGCATAATGGAGTACCGTGCTCCGATCCCACGTCCAGTCTTCAGAGGTTTTGCGGATGAACTTATAAAATCAACGTCACACTTGCAGTTGCATCTAATTGATTGATTCATT
Organism: Periplaneta americana; assembly: GCF_040183065.1. Lineage (NCBI taxonomy): Eukaryota > Metazoa > Arthropoda > Insecta > Blattodea > Blattidae > Periplaneta > Periplaneta americana. The sequence continues at coordinate 83,746,371 of NC_091129.1, read as the reverse complement.
TCCACCCCAGGAGGATTTTAATCTGCTCTCTCCATCTGTACTGCAAACCCCTAATATTTGGCCTGTATCGTATCTCTAAGGATTCCACATCCCCTGCGCTCAAATTAAGAATGACGTCCCCTTTGTTAGAGGGGTGAGATTTACAGTGAAGTGAAGACTCACTCTGAGAAGAAATACGACAGAAATCTCACCGTTTTTCAGCTTTATAATTGACGTTTGTTTAATGGATTTAGCGAGTGCTAAACAATGAAAGAAACACCGCACAATATGATGTAGTCAATAGTCATGTAAGGACATACAATTAAATTAATTTTGCTCAACCAAGGTTGATTTACATACAAGGATTACAATGCGGATTGGAATAATAAAATTGTACTTCAGAACAAAAATCAATACATTCACAAAAGTTTCAATTACACAGACACGTTTACTAGTAACATAGGCCTGTAACATTCATTCATTCATTCATTCATTCATTCATTCATTCATTCATCCATTCATTCATAAATAATTAATTAATATATTTGTTTATTTATTTATAATAATTTTTTACAAAAAAAAGCCGTCATAAATAAGGGTTCGAATAGATTGGTCTACTAATCAATTCATAAAGAATAATCATTAAAGACAATTGTGTGACAATTTGAAAGGAAAAAGAAAACATTAAGATAAATGATACGAAAACATAGGAAATCATTTACAATAAATGTTTGTTGGGTACAAATGATTACTAATTATACCTAAGGATGATTTTAACACATGAGATCCTATGGCATCAATCGTTGCATCAGAAATTTTAAATTGTTTACGTTGATTTAAAGTTTCTCGTGGGATCGTGCCACGGGCACCGAACATGAGTCAAAAAACTGTCCAATGTGTGATGTTGTATTGTGCTCCAAGATGCTGACAACAAGGCTCATATATGACTTGTTTTTCACGACACACCTCTTGTGGCTGTTGCTCATGCATCTCGAATGGTGGACTTAAGGCCATGAGGCTTTCTCTACCACACCATCAGAATACAAAGAGGCATATACAGAAAACAAATGCAGAGAGATAAAGTAAATAAATAGAAATAAAATTACAAATACAAATGACGAGTACAGGGGAAAACCTGATAAGTCACATTTTACTGTTTTACAGTAGAGCAAGTTAAAAGTTTCAAACCCATTATAATTATTCTATTGTCTTTGTGTTATAATTTTTCAAATTTCCTTGGACTAAAGAGGTTATTACTCTATACAGTTAAGCTACACTAATCTACATTACTTAAGCTATTGCATGACATCAAGAACAGAAAATGGACAATTTTGGACTTATCACGTTTTTCCTCTGTGCTCTTTAAATACAAAAAAAAATTGTAAAAATGCAAAAGTTAAAAAAAGATAAGATCACAATGGGCAAACAAATACTAATCCAATATATTGACTGCCTAATATAGCCTATTCATGATTAAAGAAAATGACTATCGAAAAATAAGTAACTGATTGTAAAAATATCAAAAGAAACAAAACAGTAAAAATTACGAAACATTTGCAATAGGCCTAAGTTAGAATACTGTCATTTCCCATAATTATGGTCCTGGAATACAACTATGGACCACGATACAACTATTCAAAGAACATTGTAGAAGTAACATAGACCGTTCGTAGAAAGCTGCAGTGACTTGATTTCAAACCACAGTACAGCAAAAATATAGATAAACGAGGTACTACGTTATGGAGTACAAAATTTGAATGGACCATAGTTGTGTTCCAGGACCATAGTTATGGAAAATGACGGTACTCAGTTTATTGCATTGCACTCCACGCAGTAAGAAAATGTTTAATAAATTTGTTTTTGAATACTGTTAAATTCCGACAGTCTCTGATGTAACTGTGCAGGGTATTCCACAAGCGCGATAGCGAGATAATGAATGATGATGAATAGGATCGTGTCTTATGTGTTGTATGATTATTTAACACTAATTAAGAATAAACAATTCCTAATATTGTGAAGAATTAAAAAATGATAAAAAAAAGCTTTATCTTCACGTGTACATTTGCTGTATATCAGAGAATTAGTTTTCGTGGTGAGTTTCGAATTATTATTGAATATTTTTCCTGTTTTCCAATCGTAGTGTTCATTGCAGACAAACAAAAGCACTTATTGACTTAGTACTATCATAATTTCCTCTACACTGCCTCCTAATTCAGTTGCATCGAACTTACCATCAACTGGAGCAGGGTTTCTTATAATACCCTTAACTCCGACCATGTTTCATTGTTACTGTACGGTAAAGGTTGGTAATATTGTGATATAAGTAATATTGTGGTAGTTCGTTTTGAGAATTTATTACAATTTTACTAAGCGAGAGGAAGACTGGCTTTTTCGGTCAATGTATTACGGGAATGTTCGTGGACAAGTTTCTACACAAAACCGGTTTTTCGGTCAATGTATTACGGGAATGTTCATGGACAAGCTTCTACAAAAAACCGGTCCTTCTCTCGCTCAGTAAAATTGTAATAAATTCTCAAAAAGAACTATCAAATTATTACTCGTATCACAATATTACCAACATTTACTCTATATCTAATGTTTCTTTCTGTTTAGCATTTAATAACTGTTTTTGACATATTACCTTCCTCAGTATTACATAATTTTCACGGTAGAAATATATAAATACATAGAATGCAACCAGTGACATTTCACAATACGAGTATAAACATTTAATGGAGTGGCAGAACTATGTTCGACATAACCAGTCTGACTCAATAATGCACTGTAATATTATAATGTAGATGTAAATGTGTTTGTCGAGCACAAAGTCTAAAGCAGGTGTACAACCACAGCTAATAAAATATAACATATAAAATATGTATAACTAAAACGGAATGCATAGCGGAAGACAACTGAACTCCAATCGGAAAATTTGTTGATAACATTTTATTAACGAAACAAATGTACAATTCATCAGCGCAACTGTATACAATATACTTCAAGAATAATGTACGCCTAAACAAGTGCAAGTGCTAGGATTGGAATATCAGTAAACAATTATAAAAAGTTGGGTACGGCTGTATCCCGCTTGTTAGAGAAAAGGTTAATTAAAAATAATTTTATTTTATTGAAATACTAGGAATTTTTTAAATAGTTTAAATTACGGTTATAACAAAATTTACACAATATAAAACAATTAATTCATTACAGGAACTGATATGTAAAAAACGAACACATGTTTTTTCTGATGACGAAATAGTGATTGTAAAATCAGAAAATCAGTTACAGACTATAGCTTACTAACTTAAACCAATGATGGGATTACAATTCTACAATTTCTAAGATTAAAGAAAAACTAATGGCTTTCCAAAAATCAGATCACTAAATTATATAGGTTGATTCAGTGACTATGTCACAAACATTTTGGGATGATATAAGAGACAATTATGAACAACTTTCATGTAGCCATTACAACGAAGTGAAGATAAGCCAATAGAAGCATTTTAAATGCGGATATGGAGAAGAATGGAATGTGTGAAATGGACGGACAGAATAAGAAATGATCTGTGTTGGAAAGAGTGTTGAAGAATGAATAATTCTGAAGCCGATCAAGAGAGAAAAAGGAATTGGTTGGGTCACTGGGTAAGAAGAAACTGTTTCATGAAAGATGCACTGGAAGGAATGGTGAACGAAAGAAAAATTTGAAGCAGAAGAAGATATCAATTGGTAGACGACATTAAGATAAATGTCTCATATGCGGAGATAAAAGGGAAGACAGAAAATAGGAAATATTGGAGAATATTGAGTTTGCAGTGAAAGACCTTTTCCATACCCGTGAATAGGGTATGGAAAAGGAATGCTCTCAATATATTTTTGAAATTTAAAGTTTTTCGTAAACTGTTTGCCAAGAAGTATTTCATATTGGCAAACATATGTTAGGCGTACAATTTTTTTTTTTTCAATCTTGGGTTCTTCAGATCTAAAAACATAAAATAATATTTCTTACAATTTATAAACTGTTATCACAGTCTAATATATACAGTCACGAAGCTCAATACGTAGGAAATATGCATCCATAGGTAGTTGCTAACCACTAAGATCGCTACTATCGCCTCATCACAAACAGTTCGAAATAGTACTGGCACAGTCTCTTGTTCCTAGTAACCTGAACAACTCAAGCTTCGTGACTGTGCTATTGTTTTGTCAAAACTGTCCCCAATTTATATGTGTACATAAACAGACATAGCCTACTTGCGTATGTCAATTTATCATTACGGAGAAAAAGAAGACAGCCATGAAATATGATAAATTTTTGTCTATATTTCCTACATTAATGGAACAGACCATATTGCCCAACCATGAAGAAGAAGGAGAAGAAGAAGAAGAAGAAGAAGAAGAAGAAGAAAAAGAAGATCATGATCATAATCATGATGATGGTGGTGGTTTTATCTTTCAGGGCACGTGTTTTTTTACACTGTATCACATTTCCCAGTACACACCTGAGAGATGCTGCAACAGATTGCGGATAGCGCGACTCTTGAGCACTCGTTGATATCGAAAAGTCGTTAATAATGGATCACACTGCATAATAGAGTGGACTAGCTGCCTCAATTATTTACCCTGATCCCTACCTGTGCGCGACCATATTATCTGCTTCACTCCCAGAGTAACTCATATTGATTCATTTCACTGCGAGGTCGTGGTAATCCTTAATTCGGTAGGTAACTTCTGTGATCCTGATTACAAAATATGTTTCGAAGTATTATTATTATTATTATTATTATTATTATTATTATTATTATTATTATTATTATAACCATTATTATTATTATTATTATTATTATTATTATTACTATAATTTCATGAGATTATTAATGTTGACGTAGAGTAAAGGAAGGGAAAACGAGTAGAACTTTAAATTCCAAGATAACATTCAATTTGCAAAAATGTATTTAGTCTGTCATCTAGTAGAGAACAGCACTGAGTAAAGAGTCAAATTCTTCTTCAGTTATCTGAATTTCTGCATATTTTTCTATCCATTTTCCATTCATAGTGTTCTGCCGAAGAGCAGGTCTTTTACTGCAAATTCAGCATTCTCCAATCTTTCCTATTTACCGCCTTTCTCCGATTCTCCGCATACGACCCATGAATCTTAATGTCGTCTATCATCTGATATTTTCTTCTACCCCGAATTCTTCTCCCGTTTACCATTGCTTTCAGTGAATCCTTCAGTAGGCAATTCCTTTTCAGCCAGTGATCCAGCCAATTCCTTTTTTCTCTTCCTGATCAGCTTCAACGTTGTTTCTTCATCCACTCTTTCTAGCACAGCTTCATTTCTTATTCTACCTTTCAAATTCATACGCTCCATTCTTCTTCACAGCCACATTTCAAATGCTTTTAGCAGTTTCTCTTCACTTTATCGTAATGTCCATGTTTCTGCCTATACAATTCCACACCCCACACATAGCACATCAATAGTCTCTTAAATTCTTTTTCCAGAAAATGTTTCCTTTTCTATTAAAAGATTCCTTTGCCCATTGCTATCTTCCATTTGATTTCCTGGAAGCAGCTCATGTTACTACTTACAGTTACTACTTATAAACTAATGTAATTCAAATCAGTCTATATGCAATATGTAAAGAATTTTAATTAACTTGAGACAGTTAGTTAGTTAAATGATGAGAATTAATTTAATAATAGTTCACTAGGACTATGTTATAGGGAGGATAATATAAATATAAAATATATTGTATATCTTGATTACACAACTTTTAACGCAATATCACTTCGGAAAACATATTATTTGTCTTTCTTGTGTTAAATTTTATATTATCGTTTAACATGTTTCAGCCTGCTATTGGCCATCTTCAGAACTGGTTGTTGCTGGTCTTGGCGCCTTTTTTTTGTTTCCTGTGGGGGTGTGTTTGTATAGTGTAATGTGGAGTAAAGGAGTGTGTATGTTCTGAAATTGAATTGTGTGTTAAGAATTTCATTTGGATGTGTTTTTGTGGGTCTGTATATTTCATCACACACACAAGAACACATCACAGCCGTAACAAAATTACAAAATACTTCCACATATTCAGAACAAATCACAAATGCTAACCACAGCTACAGAGACATCAACACAGACATGGAAATTCTACACACACAACCAAAAAGCCAGAAACTAAACACACAACAATACGAAATATACAGAAACTATACAGACACTTTTAACACTATATCACTTCTGAAAACATATTATTTGTCTTTCTTGTGTTAAATTTTATATTACCTTCTTAACATGTTTCAGCTAGCAATTGGCCATCTTCAGAACTGGTTGTTGCTGGTCTTGGCGCCTTTTGTTTTGTTTTCTGTGGGGGTATGTTTGTGCAATGTAATGTGTAGTAAAAGAGTGTGTGTGTTCTGAAATTGAGTTGTGTGTTGAACACATCACAGCCATAACAAAATTACAAAACACTTCCACATATGCAGAACACATCACAAATGCTAACCACACTTACAGAGACATCAACACAGACATGGAAATTCTACACATCCAACCAAAAAGCCAGAAACTAAACACACTAGAACTATACGACATATAGAAACACATAAAACACATCCAAATGAAATTCTCAAGACACAACTCAATTTCAGAACACAGACACTCTTTGATTCCGCATTACACTACACAAACACACCCCCACAGGAAATAATAAAAAAGCGCTAAGACCAGCAACAACCAGTTCTGAAGATAGCCAATAGCAGGCTGAAACATGTTAACCAGGTAATATGCAATTTAACACAAGAAAGACAAGTAATACTTTTTCCGAAAAAAATATATTGATATAATGAGAATAATATTAATCTAACGATATTTTGCCATTAGAAATTTTATACTCTATTTAAATAAATTAATGGCAATAATAAGAATGGACAGATGTTAGTTTCATGATAAGCAACACATATTAATCAATAATAAATTAATCTGTTAAGCAAGAATTTATGTAACATTGACCTAAATGAAGTTATTGTCCAACAACTCTTACAACACTCGGTAGATCATTGTAATGTTTACAGTAAGAATAGGCCTAGACCTATCCATTTAGTTATAAACGAGTAAAATACAGATATACTTTAATTTCTTGTGTAGCTTTCGATTTTCATGCAATATTTTGGTTCTTATCATTACAACCAGAATTTTAAGTCTGCCCTACGCGTTGTGTCTCTTGGATCTACACCAGACTTCCAAACGTAATCAGACATTCAATGCAGACTTGTTATTTAGAAAAGAGGATAGAGTGTGCATTAATGTAATTGAATTCCTGTGCTGAAAACTAAGAACAAGAAACTCGTCTGTTTTCATAACCCGAGCCCCTCCTCCTCCTTTTTTTAATCTACTACTTTATGTTGTTTGAATACCAGACTGTGTTTCTTCCTCAGTGTTGTTAAAGGACGGGGAAGAAGCTAGCGAGAACAATTAAACTTAAGTATTTTGTCTAATAGTGCACAATTTTATTTGCAAGGCCTCAAAACTTACGCTATATCTTCGGTTGCGTTGAAGTAAATATTTGTAATATTCGAAGTACAAGCTTCTAGACAGCTCCAATATAAAATTAATCGCATTGTTCGTATTACGAATAGCAGGTAAAATGATAGAAAATCTTTACATGCAACTTTATTATTTTATATGAAGTAGGCCTATAATAATTACTGTTGAAGACTTCAATCTTGGAACTTGCGGTGTGAGGAAGCGGTGTTAACCGGGGAATCAAAAACAACAGATAAGGTACAGAGGCTTGTGTATGCATCATCATTGCACGTGTTCAATATTGTAAGACGTTCTGAAAATAATTTCAGCCATCGCATACTGGAGATCGAGATATTTGTCGAGCAAGTACTTTAATATTAGAGTAATTAACAAATATCGACGGCCAAGAAGTGATACCTCGTAGCTACAAAAATTCTTATTTGGTTTAACTACATTTTTATTTCGAATAAATGCGTTATTATTATGTTCAGAAAATTGAACAGTTAACTAATGTTTTGTCCTCGAGTACAAGATCTTGCATAGCAAAATATATGAAAATTTGTCCATTTTGAGATAAATTAATTTTGAATGAGTGTGACGGGTAAAATTTTGGTCATTTTCAATCAAAAATTATGCCTCTAAGCGACACGATCCGCAATCAGCCCAATATCTTCATATATAGTATTCTATATGTCTGGAATCATAGCCAGTTCACTGAAATATTGTTTTTGCAGGATGAAAAATGTCAATGGGCTTGCTATAATGTGATGTTAATAGCAATTTCTCGTACGCTTTTCTTAGCAGTGACAAGCAAAACAAAGTTTACTGGTCATGAGAGAAACCGACCAGTACATTCAGGTGCCAAAAGAACAATTTGAAATCTATTGTGGTTGGTGTTATGAAATGACGACTCATTGGTGCACTCTTCTTTGATAACACCTGGAGAAAGTACTTGAAGGTACTACAGAAGGTACCTTTTCGTGCAATCCTGAATCGTGAGTGTATAGATGAGGAGTCGAGTCCTGGCATGTGAGCTATGCGAGAAGGGAAAGAATGAGCTATCAGAAAGAGAGTTTGTTTCATTATGGTTACGGAAGTCCATGTAAGACTAGAACCTTCCTTCCCTCTCCATCCCCATTAGCGATACAGCCATGGTACATGGTACGGTCATAGGACAGGTCTTGCCTCCAACTGTACGTAACTGGTATTAAAGGCACGGTGCTCCAGCATGTTACAAATGACAGGTCCACGGGTGGCTGGACGTGTAATTTCCTGGATCTTATATAGGCTGTCAAGGGCCTGTTAAGTGGTCACTTATAGACTATGATGTATGCGGAGAAAGTCTCAAGTCTAGCTCATTTGAAGGTAGATTTCATAACATGACTTCAGACATATTTTGAATGTAATAGAGGACTGAAAAAGAAAATTTTTGAGAAATGACTAATAGTTAATGGTCAATGTAACTTGTTTCTTTTGGGGGTATGTGAAGGATCATGTTTATATGCCACTTCTACCTCCAAGACCTTGAAGAGGTAAGATATCGGTTAATTGCTATGATTGCATCTGTAATTTTTTAATTGGTCATTTTATGACCCTTTATCAACTGCTGTAGTTATCTAGCATCTGAATCAGATGAAGGTGATAATGCCAGCAGCGAAATTAATCCAGGGTCCAGAACCGAAAGTTAGCCAGCATTTGCTCTAGATAAGTTGAGGGAGAACCCTGGAAAAAAACCTCCAACCAGGTGACTTGTCTCAACCAGGATTTGAACCCGGGTCCATTCGTCTCACGGTTGGGCATGCCAACCTTTACTCCATAGCGGTGGATTGCATATATAAACAGAGATATGCTGAAGGGAATGTGAGTGTAAGAATGAGTTCTCACATTGAGTATTGATGACGTGTAAATACAAATTTCGGAGTTCCTTAAACAAATTATATGCATCAAGGGGAAAAACAAAATAAAAGTCACACTTCCTTTAAAGGTGTTGCCATAATCTAATTCAATATATTACTGCAAACTTTAATGTTTTCTTATCAAAACTGGTAAAGGAGAATTATCATCACTGACACAGCCATCCTTTCCTACTTTTTCATTAGAAACAGCAATAAATTTTGCAGTAATATGCTAATTAGATGATCACATCACCCTTAAGACAATTGTGACTTTGATTGTTTTTCTCCTGTACTCTTCACGGGTATGTGAACGTCAAAAGTGGTAAAATTTATAAGAACCAGTATTTTTATGTCCAGAGAAGCGAAGAAGTCGCAAGCAGAGTACATAGGCTATGTGCTTGTCGCAAGCGGAAAGGATAAGATAATATCCAAAGTAAAATGATGAACCTGTAATGTCAAAACTTGTCAAAATTAGTGGAAAAGAACGTGTGAGGGAGTGTAGAAAATTCGAAAAGGAAAGGAAAATAATATTGTGCAAGATGTATTAACTATAATTAATAATACATCTACATTAACTTGAATGTTCAAACTGTAAATATGATCAGTGTTAAAGGAAGACTATAACTATTATCCATAACTGGTGTCTAAACTGGTCTCTATTTCGTCGTCCTTAGTAACCTAACAATGCCTTTATTTACAGTAGTGAATTAAAAGTTTTTAACTGAACAGCAGTATTTTTTAAATCACTCTCTCCATGATGACTAACATATTCGCAACAATAAAATCCATACATCCATTCATTTATAATTTCTTAACGAACAACCCATTTTAAAGAAAAGACCTACAATTTAAAATTAAATTTAGATACCAGTAATAGACAAAATTATGTATAACACAAGAGGACAAACAGACTTCATACGTTCGTGGAAATTATCACCTTCGACTTCACTCGGTCGCTAAACGTTCCATTAATTTAATTTTACTCTATTATACTATAAATTATTATTTACTTACTTTAATAAACATTTATGCCATCCTAGCATTATTATAAACAGATAGCTACTACATCCAATATCGTGCGTAATCGGATTATGGCACGCGTGCCAATACTAGCAATACTAGCATACTACTACTATGATGTAATACCGGAACGTTTAGGTAGGGATACATGCAACTCGTCTGCTTACCGCTTCTACGCGCTATGTAACAAGAAATGAAATACAGGACAGAAGTTAGCATATCATTTATTTCCAATCTTTACCAATTTGTATCACTTTTGTAATATCACATAAAACAGTTCTGTGGTTCAGAGAAACTATATTAACAATATAAAAGAACATTTGTAACATAAAATTTCATACCTAAGGTATAACTAGAGTTTGTAATACCTGCAAGGTACTTCTCTTTATTCAATGCCAATGCCAGGCATAACTAATAGATACGAACATATGAAGACTTTGTCTACTATGGATGCCGAACTATTTCATAATTTATTTCCTAAAATTTATAATGCTAAGATACCATAAAGTGTTGTATCTACTCGTGGATAATCTTATTATGACTTGCCGCACGAACGATAGTGATGTCATAGTAATCATCAAGATTATCTACTTTTTTGCATAAATAACTATTTATTAACGATAACTTAGCTTGTATTTGTAATATGTGTGGCAGGCTGTGGTACGAAAAAATCTAAAACCCCTGATCACATAATGTATAACAGATTGGCCATCCCCATGTTAAAAACAGTAACATATGGAAGAGAACGACCTTCAGGATCGCCAGTGTCAATTGGTAACGACCGCTAGATGGAAGTAGAATTGTTTCACGCAATTCAAATGAGTTATAAAGTGACATTTTTGCAGTCGTTAGATGGCAGCATAGTGAAAGTTGTTGCCTTTAAAGCCCATTTGACTGATAAATCTGTTACTATGTGATCTGGACTAAAACTCACGAACTTGTTTACTTATCAAAAGTAAAGATGTTTCACGCAATCCAAAATTTCAGAAATCCGCTATCACTTTTATTTATTGGATTTCATTCTAAGAAACACCAGCTTTTTTCAGTGCTTAAATTACATATGTTACTGAATTATCCTTCGCGTTTTTATCTCTACCGGTGGTAATAGTGATGGTGGTGGTGATGGTGACTTTGTTCATGTTGACAAAGTGTTATCGCGATGCATATCTACACATTTCTCTCTATAAAACTATTTGCTCCTATTTGAAACGATCAAAGATTCTCGAGGGCGGCGGCTTGTCACAACTTGAAACTTGTAATGGAGCGAAATGTCTGTTCCCCGCGGCTTTCTTCACATGGCTGACGTCGGTGAGCTTCAAGTTATTCTATTTCCGTCACAAGCCATTTATCAAGCGAGAAGTTCCTGCAACTTGGGGTAGTTTATCAATCGCGTTCCGCATCCCATGAGTGGAACATAATCTCTCTAACCGCACACGCCCCAACCAGACTCAAATTTATGAATCCAACTGGTAACTTTCATGTCATATCTACGTAAATAAGCCATTTTTCTAAGGAAATTTATCTATTTGAAAATAGGGTCAGATTCATAGAAGGTTTAGCAGAAATGCAATGCTATTATTTATGTAACAGTAGAGGTTGCAAAATTTCTAACGTAATGAAGTCTGAACAATATTATATTAATTTTTACTATCATCCTCCAGAAATAAAAAACCATCCATATTTTGGTCATGTTTTTCCGTTTACCTATTTAAATTTACACAAACCATTTATCGCCAGTAGCTACTGATGAACTAAAAATGTCTTGTTGAGAGAGTTTTATTGAAAATTACTTATTACTTATACAGGTAAGATATTAGTGCACGTACTTCATTTGTTATTAAATGGTTTATTTCACTAAGTTTTATTAATTGTAATGGTTATCTAGCGTCTGAGTGAGATGGAAGTAATAATGTCAGCGAAATGATTCCATGGTCCAGCGCCGAAATTTACCCAGCATTAGCTCTTAATGGGTTGAGGGAAACCCCTGGAAAAAAATTCAACCAGGTAACGTCTCCCAAACAGGATCTGAATCCGGACCCATTTATTTCACAGTCAAACACGCTAACCGTTACTCCACAGCGGTGGACACTATGTTAATTCTACATATAGTTTTCGGTAACTCAAGCATTCTCCCCTCATCTTATGCTTTTAATTATTTTTAGAATCATGTCAATAACACCGATCATTTTTGCCTCAAATTATGATTGTGACGAAAATATCTTCACATCAACATCGTACGAATGCTAGCGTAAGTGTATGCTACCTGAAAAAGACTATTTTAAAAATTCCATAATATATTTTTCCTACATACGCCAAGGTTCACAGATTGACTATACTAAGCACAGGAAGAGTCCGAAAACCAGTGATACTATATGTAGCAGGGCCATAGCGGTTGTTATAGGAACTACATTAGGAGTGCGTGGAAGCGTCCGAAAACGCGCGATACCACAGTTTAGTATATACAGTTGCGAAGCTCAATACTCTCATTTCTAAAATTGTGTTGACGTCAGTTATTTCGTATTTAATTGTATTTGGTTAAGTGTTTTCTTATCTCTTCGACTGTTGTGAATAAAATGACGTCACTGCCTCCTGTTACGCATATAACGCGACATTTTTCTTTGTAACTTTTCCTTTTTTTCATATTAAATTCTCATTTCTGTAAGAAGCAAAACAGGTCATTACAAAAGCAGTAAATTTTAATTACAAAAACGTATCGTTCCATAATTTTTTAGGCAGCTGCTTTTGTTAACATTCTATCCACTTCTCTGAATTAACCGCATGAATCGATTAAGTACTGGTTCCTGTGTAAAGTACTAACAGTTGGTTTGTCAGATTGCAATATCCATACACGTCCTTTCTAATATTGAGCGCGCCACTAATGGAATAAACCGGAGAGTGTAGGTCAGTTTGCTTCTGTTTGTATTCGTCTACTGCCGGAGGATGCCACAGGATGCGACACTGTCTCTGTCTGAAGCTCCCGCTCTTTCATGATTGCTCTCTGGTTTTCAATCGCTATTTAGAGTATCAGAAACATGAAAAGAAAAAGAGGAAAATTTTTATCAAAGGAAAATGCAGGATGTAATAGTAATATGAAAGTGAAGAATAGTGATGATGATGATGATGATGATGATGATGATGATAATAATAATGATAATAATAATAATAATAATAATCATCATCATTATCATCATAGTAGCAAATCGAAAGATTCTTTCCGTTAGGAATAAAATTAGTCTTTCTCTTGAATAATTTCAAGGGAAAAATTGTTCCGGGGCCGGGTCTATCTTTGGCTGTGAATGAAGCCAGATTGATATTTCGAGGTTTGGCTTCATTATTATCACAAGTCCGTGTAATTTCTATATAAGGTAAGCCTCCCTAAGTTCGCCACTTTAAGCAAATTTATTTTTAAATTTATGATGTAGTCATATTTCGAATGTATTAAAAATTGCGTTGCAATATTCATACTAAAGAGCATCTTAAATAAAAATTTCATAAAGAATAAGGTACTTCTTCTGGTACAAAAGCAAAAGAGACCGGGGGGGGATGCAACTGGCGAAGTTAGGATGCATGTGTTCCCTATGTTCGTCATTGTGTGCCTGTTACAAATTCAAATAATATTTTAATATCATCAAAATACAGATGTAATATACGAGTATTTCAATACAGAAAAAAATGGTTTTAGTGGGAATCAAACAAAGTTTTATTATTCAAAAATTATCATAGGATTCATAATTTTAGTACCACTTTATCCATAAAGTACAGTGGAAGCTCTTAAGTTTGACAGAAAATAAGTTCGACACCCCATAGTTCGACTGCTTACGTAAGAGAATTAGACACGCCCCTATACGGGCACTAAGAAATGGGTTTGCCATTTGAATCGGAATTGGTTCTGTGTCTTGTAGCGATACTTTTGTTAAAGGAAAACAGAATATTTTATTGATTAGGACATCGATATTTAATCATTGATTTTAAATTAGTGAACTCTTATTCTATTTGAGAATTGTGCCGTTTATGAGACGGAACTGTCGAAACCCACTGTGGTACTAGAAGCGCATACACAAGTCTCGGGGTGGGCAGGAAATGCAAGTACAGTACTGTATTCGTTGTTGGATACCAATAAGAATTTGTATTCATTTCACCTGCCACACCCATACCCTTATTGGACTCAGCTTTTCAATTCTGTTCAGTCGAACTTAGGAGAGTCCACTGTACCTAAAATATCACTCATTTAAATACTAAAGTTAGAAAGTAATCAGTTGTTTATGACGTCAACTGTTTAAAACGATCTCAGGAAACCAGCAACGAATGATCCTAATTTGGCCATGGAAGAAGTTGCAGTGGCGAACTTAAGAACAGTTGCAACATTTAATAATAATGTAAAAGAATAGGACAGCACTATAGTAAATATAATTCTAAAAATACAACCACAAAGTAAAAAAAAGCTTTGAAATTATATATTACACTCTGTAAATGCATTACTTATTCCGTTGGATAAAATGCATACTTAAGGAGCAAATCTTATACCGGCAACCTCAGTAAAAACGCTATATGGCGACTACCTCATAGCAAGGGATATTGGTAATGCACCTTACGTATTCAACGCAGTTCTAACGCATCATACATCAAGTTACTGTTGCCAACTTTTGGCCAAATATCGTATCTTAGCCAAAATGACGAGTGGAGAACTTCGAAGACCTGGCGGACTTAGAGATACCCTCCTTACCTTTTATTATTCAAAGTACAAGTACTAATATTAACAATAAAGCTATTTATATTAGTAGTGAAGGTAACAGTATTGTATTAATAATGATATTACTACCTCTTATGTATAGTATATATATAATTCGTTATTTTACGACACTTTATCAGCAGCTCTGGTTATCTTGTGTCTGCATGAGATAAAGGTGATAATGCCAGCAAAATAAGTGCAGAGTCCAGAGTCGAAACTTACCCAGCATTTGTTCTTAATGGATAACTTGTCCCAAACATGATTTGAACCCGGGACCGCCCGTTTCACAGTGAGACATGCTAACCTTTACTCCACAGCAGTGGACACCTGTGATATTAACAGTACCAATGTTATTAGTGCTTGCAGTTATGTTATGTACAATTTTGGATAGCTTAACGAAAGTATGCCTTCAATTGAATTAATCTGTTTACTTTGCATTGTATATGTTTGTATAGTTTGGCTGATGAATTGTATATGCTTTAAATTGAATAGTAATCTGTATAGCTCTACTGATGAATTGTTTATGCTTGTAATTTGAAGTAATTTGCATGATATGTGTTATCAATGTATGTATATCTCAACTGATTGAATTGTTTATGCCTTAAATTGAATTAAATTACTTCTTATGTAATATATTTTACAGCTCAACTGATGAATAATCGTTTACGTTTGTAAATTTAATAATCTGATTGCTATGTGCTGTATATTTTAGTAGAGCCATCGATGTAGCTCAGTCGGCAGACTCGCTGATCGGCTGATCAGGAACTGCGCTCGGGCTTGGGTTGGATCCCCCGTTTGGTGTGATTGATTGGTTTGTTCCGAGGTTTACCCCAGGCTTAGGACTGATGCCGGGTGGTCTATGGCGAGTCCTCGGCCTCACTTAACTTCACCACCGCTTGGTCTGATTACTTGGTTGGGTTTTTTCCGAGGTTTTCCCAAACATAAGACAAATACCAGGTAATCTATTGACGAATCCTCAGTCTCACCTTATCTCACTACAACTCGCCAAAAAAAAAAAAAGAATGTAAAAAATTGAAATTGAAATTGTAAAAAAATTTTAAAGATTTAAGTTAATTGTAATCTTGTAAAATTTTGACTTGTCCCACATCTTAACCCTCAAGCAGGGGCGCCAACTTCTGTAACACGAGCAGGTGCGCGGCGCAAATTTGATACCGTTCATTTATTTCACGTATAACTTTTTAAATAATATGTTCTAATGACTTCTTTCTTGTGGAAATAATGTTATTAGTGTTCTAGTCCTTTTGTTGAGGTTCTCCAGTCATTTAGTTCAATTTTCAACAGTTTTATTGAAAGGGAACAGAGAGAATACTTAATAATTTTGAGTATTATCTATTGTAGTTACACATTTTACTTGCAAACATTATCAATTGTTGTACATTTCGTGGTCTATTTGTCAATAACAGTTACTACATTAGTGGTACATATCAATAAGTGTTACTTTTTTCTTGATGAAACCTATCAGTTTTCCGCAACACACGAACCTTACCTTAGTTCCCCACACTCCTCACACAATATTATCATTTTTGAATGGTCCCGGCAAACAAACTTTCATGTTTCATTTCATCTGCGTCCACTTATTCTTACTTCTGCCGTAAGGCACGCACCTTCTCCTTTTCTTCATTGGAGGTCCGTCTACATTCTGATGCAATTCTTCTTCTCCGAGTTTATACAACTGTAGAAATGCTTCGATGTCTGAATGTAAGGAAACAGTCATTGACCTCTCAAAGAGCAAGGACTAAATTCTTAAAAAATTCTCTCCGAATAACTGGCCTGTTTTCCAAATTTGCCTTAAATATAAAGTAAATATTGATACCTGCGACATTTACCAAAGCATAAAAAAGCGCTAGTGGCCACCTTCTTGTTACACGTGAAACAGTATAATTGTAGCACATAACTGGTCCACAGTATCCACACCTTCCTTTGTCATGTTGTGATCTAAAATTACTTAGGCTTCTCTGTTTTATTGTCAATCACTCCTTGGTCGTGCATAGTGGACAGAAGTACAACTGATTTGTTCCTCTTCGGAACATAAGAAACGAGTGTAAAATCTTTCTGATAGTCAAATATGCTTGAACCTACCTCCCGATCTTTGTGTGGCAGAAATTGAGGTGGAATTTCCCTTTTATCTTTCCGCAAAGTTCCTATTGTTGTACCCTTTTTCAATAGAGATAAACCTAATAGACAGCTTGTGTACCAATTGTCAGTTGTTAGGTTCCTATTGGAATCAGCAAATAGCAGCACCAGTCTCTCTACAATGTCGAGTGGCTTGTTAGAAGCATGGAATGATCCATCAGGTTGTTTTCTACAGTACGCCTCTATGTTTGATGTGAAGAAAGCCTTAGCGTCGCATAGGGCAAAAATTTTAACCCCATACTTAGCGGGTTTGTTGGGAATGTACTGAATAAAATTACACCTACCACGGAACTGTTATAATTTTTCATCAAATTTGATGAATTCGCCAGGATTGTAACACGTTTTGCTGTTCTATGTGAATGAATCAAGTACTATACGAATGGACGCTAATTTATCAGTTCTGATACTCTCACTTCTTGTGCTTTTGTCGTCGAATCTAATGGATCTGAGAATCTGCAAAAATTTGTCACAACACATACAGGCTCTCAAAATTTGCCAGTTCCATCAGATGCCCACAGTTCTAGCACATTTGTGTGACTTCCTTTCTTAGTCCCTCTCGGGTACAATAAACCAACTAAGGAAGTATTTCACTCCTCGACATTTTGCTAAATCTCCTATCTCTGGTGAAGTCAGTATCAATTTCATTTATTTCAGTAAACAGGTTCGTACAACGAATACTATGATCAAGTATTCCCCTTCGGCCCTGGAGAAATCTTCAATATGTTCTTCTTTTTGGATTTGCTTGATGAGTATGGAGTCTTACGCCACATGGTCACTTTGTCTCGCCCAACATAATAATAATAATAATAATAATAATAATAATAATAAAAATATTATTATTATTATTATATTTATTGTAGAGTATATAATATAAACTATGCCATATACAATATAAAATATATGAAATATAATATAAAGTATATGATATATAATATAAAATATACAACACGTAATATAAAATATATGACACATAATATAAATTTGACATATAATATAAAATATATAATATAACCTATATACGATAAGTATATAATATATAGGATACTTATATTTAATGTAATGTACTATATACGCACACGCAGAAACATGAAATTACAAGTACATATGACACTTACATGACCGGGGGCGCGGCGCAGATTTGATCCATCTGCGTCGTCTCTGTTTTAAATGTTAATTACTACATGTGTATTGACATAAAAATGCCAGAAACTCAACTGACATGATTGTTAAGATTCAATTTAAGAATAGATGTAGTGTCGCAATTCTCTGACCATTGTCGCGTCAAAAATTCCAATTATACTGAAGGTGGTATCATAATTGCGCCAGCGCCCCTGCTCGAGGGTTAAAGCAGGGGTCGTCAGCGCAGAGCACCCTGAGGCTACCGTCTCTTACACGCAGAGAACACAGTGAACCATGGTGCACTCGTAGCTGCTAGCAGGTATGCTCTCTACCTCTTCCTGCTGCACGACGGTGCACACGGGACGGCACCGCTTATCCTATGCACATTTCAGCGAGTGCTGACGACCACTGTCTGAAAGCTTCATTGCTAATGTAAGATCTATGGAATATAATAAATGAAATGAAATTAAACTGGCGGATCAAGGTTACGTACAAACGTACAAACCACGCACGAGTCACTCCATTGAAAACTGTGAACTGGATCACTGATAATCCCGGCTGCACCAGCTGACTATAGTTGAGGGGAAAAGTCCTAGAATGGGGTAAGCACGCGTGACAATACAGTAGAATGCTTGACCTTGTCCGTCAGTTCTCATAGCAGTAATATTATACTATATTTGCATAGCATTATTAAAGATAGTAGAACAATAACTTTAACTTAATTAGTTGTCGTAGCAATAAATGTAGCTCTAACGATAGTAGTGATATATTATATGCATCAGATTTATTGATATTAAATATGAGAGTAATAGTAATAATTGAGGGGTTTGCCGGAAAAAGGGCGTATACGTCAATATGGCGAATTGAGATACATGCAAGCTAAGATTTTAAAACGCACGTGATTAAAATGTTATACACGCACGCAGCCCAGTCCTGCAGGTATGTAAAGTACAATCAAAACAAAATTTCGCTGCTATAATTATTCCCTACATTTTAAACCGTTTTCCCGAAGAAGGGCGTATAGATCTATCCGCCTTTCTTCCGGCAAAGCCCTCAATTGCTTTATTATTATTATTATTATTATTATTATTATTATTATTATTATTATTATTATCATCATCATCATTAGTAATGATAGCGATAACAGCTATTTTAATTCTACCACAAGCGTCAGTAATGTG
This sequence comes from Periplaneta americana, assembly GCF_040183065.1. Classification (NCBI taxonomy): domain Eukaryota; kingdom Metazoa; phylum Arthropoda; class Insecta; order Blattodea; family Blattidae; genus Periplaneta; species Periplaneta americana. Next base: position 83,726,778 of record NC_091129.1, on the reverse strand, counting down.
ACAACGATAATATTACTAATGGCAGTAATACTACCGGTGTTGTTAAAGTATTGGTAGTGATTTTAACAATAATATTATCCTGTGAATATTTTCCACGCGTATAAACATACGTATTCAAAGTAAGTACAATTTTTATTTTAGAAAGAAAGAGGGTGTAGCCTGCCTGCTCAGGAAATATGACAGAGATGGTTTGCGATGAGACAAGGTTTCCATTCAGCAGTTTTGACATCTGTGAAGGCCTCTGGGAATTCCTTGAGCCGCTGCAGCTTGTTTCACCCATCTTCTACTACTCTGACATATATGAAGCCTCCATCACACAACAATTGAGGTTCCAGACCAGACACTTCGATCATCAACGAGGGAATTGCTTGCACTCAGAGATACTTCTAAACGTTCGAGATAAATGTTCCTAATTCACAATTACTCTACGAAAAGTACTATTTAGCCTACTGCTTCCATTTTAATTGAAATATGAATGACGTTGTATGATATAATAATTCTGTATACAAAAATACCCACTGGAATTTTGGTACCGTAATTTATAAAAACCTCCTGGCCTATTTCTGCTAGTCTACTAATATTTTACTCGCGTAATTTCAGTCATCTCATCCCTCATTGTCATGGACTGCCATTAAGTAAAATTGATGTGAAAATCTAAATGCAAAAGGACTCGAGTTCATCTTTTCCAACAATAAAAAAGATAGGCTTACAATAAAGATTATGCGAATTTTATCCATATAGCGTTGTAATTTTGTTAACATTGCAATTATTTTACTAAAATTATTTACTATAAAATGATAATTGCATTAAACGCTTATTCAACGGAAATGTGAACGGAATCGCACATATATGAAACCCTCATCACAAACTCTTTAGAGACCACTGACGCTGGTTTTCTGACACACAAAAGAAATTTTAATATCACACAGAAATTTGACATATCTGACTCCTGTAAAAGAGGAAAGGACAGGTGTGTATGTATGTGTGTGGTGTATATATAATTTTAAATTATGGTTTATTTAACAACGCTCGCAACTGCTGAGCTTACATCAGCGTCGCCGGTGTGCCGGAATTTTATCCCGCAGGAGTTCTTTTACATGTCAGTAAATCTACTGACATGAGCCTGTCGCATTTGAGCATACTTAAATGTTATCGACCTAGGTCGGGATCGAAACCGCAACCTCAAGCAGCACAGAAGGCCAGCGCTATAGCAACTGTATGTATGTATGTATGTATGTATGTATGTATGTATGTATGTAGCTATGTATGTAATATTATCATTATCAGCACTTCATTAAGTAGGAGAATCTTCTATTCCGATCAGTGGACCAGTTGAAATTGATTAGTTTCATTTTTTCCTTGGACGTCCACGATGCCTTTTCTAGGTCCACAAATATTATATACACTTCTTTATTTTATTAATGGAAAATATAGTTATTTAGAATTACATTTTGTAAGTTGTAAATATTATTAGAACATAAATGTTTTATTATCTCAGAAAGTTTCAGTATTACATTACAATTATTTTGAAAGTTATAAGAATAGAAAGTTAGATGCATGTAATTACCCCACTCTCCACTACAAGCAGATCGAGGGGAAGACAAGGAGAATGAGGAGAAGACAGTGAAAACTAGAGGACAAGGAGGACGAGGAGAACAAAGGGGATACAAGGAGAAAATTGGAAAGGCAAGGAGAACAAGGCGAATAAAAGGACAACAAGGGAAATACACTCACAAATAAAGGACAAAAGACTAAGAGGAATAGGAGGAGGATATAAAGGATACAAGGAGAACAAGAAAATTCAAGGAGAACGAGAGGGATACAAGGACAATTAAGAAATTGAAATGAGAACAAGAAGAAAACAATGCAAAAAATGGGATTGCAAGGAGAACAAGAGGAAGACAAATATAAGAAAAGGAGCGCAGTAGTGACGAGAAGGGATTGCATTTTTTTGTGATGGTCAATTTCCAAGTTATCCCTTCATGCCTAGTTACGACAAAGACCTAATTCTATGGCGGGCATTCCTGCGGCATTGCAGCAGTGATGTCAGACCTGAGCGAAGCATCAAACTTACCCCCTACCTTCCCCTTCCCGCAATCTATGAAAATACTGCGCGTGTACGTGGCGGATTATACTGGAGTGCTGTACTTTGGAGCTCCATTAGTGATCCAATGTCTTTCGCAGAATCATATGAATCGAGAGGATATCACACTTACAAGAAAAACGGTTCTTTCATTTCTCATGTTTAGGATCAGTTACAAATATTCAGGACGCGGACTTAAATATGTACATTCTCAAAATAGACTACCTGTTATACGAGTTCAAAGAACAAAGATTCAGTGATTTTCAAAGGATGGAGAAAGATTTCAATATTTTTGCCAATTCTTTTAATGTTTAAATTGAAAATGTTATCCCAGAATTGCAGTTAGAGGTACTGAATCTGCAGAATGATGGCTTCTTGAAAGCAGAATGTGAAGGTCTACTGCGGGCTAATTTTTTTTTAAAAGATGTCCAATACTACATATCCACTGCTTAGACAGTTTGTTTAAAAAATAATGAGTACCGTCATTTCCCATAACCATGGTCCTGGAACATAACTATTGTCCACGATACAACTATTAAAATTTTGTACTCCATAACGTAGTACCTCGTTTATCTATATTCTTGCTGTACTGTAGTTTGAATTCAAGTCACTGCAGCTACCAACGAACGGTCTATGTTACTGCTACAATGATCTTTGATTGGTTGTATCGTGGACCATAGTTGTGTTCCAGGACCATAGTTATGGGAAATAACGGTATGTATTCTTCAACCTACCAGTGCGAACGGCTGTTTTCTAAAATTAAATTTATAAAGTCCAGCCACAGAACCAGCATCTCCTTGCGCAACTGAAAATAGCATGCATAGATATAAATCCCAATTTCCAAGAAATTGCTTTGAAAAACGATTAATTTTAATATCACGTGAATGGACTATTCTAATTACATATGGTAGGTAGGAGTGTAGTGGCGCAACTGTCTGTAAATCCATCACTGCACTGTAGAGTGCAACCCCTCCCACAGTATGTACTTTCCATTTAAATCCTGTCTTGTGGGTTCCTTTCATTTTGCTCACCACTGGTCTAAACCATGAATGAAATTTTCGGTTAGCATTCAGTGACAGTTCATTATATTATTATTATTATTATTTTATTATTATTATTATTATTATTATTATCATTATTATTATTATTGAACGAAGCTACAAGGGATTCTCAGGTTATTTTTTCAGCCAGAGAATATTAAATTATATTAACTAATGACAGATATAAATTATATGTAATATCTGTTGACCGTTAAGAAACCACTTGAACCATCTTTATAGTGTATCACGGGCTGAATCTCTGTCCAATGAGATTAATACAACTTACGTCCATCTCAGACAACTCTATGAATAACCAGATGAACTGTGCTATTTTTGCAGACGGATTTCCGAACAACACCTTCATAGATATAAAAAAATGCTTGTTATACGTAGAAACTCGGACAGAAACTGAATCAGTTACGAGAGGAGACAATCTGCACATTTCAAAGCGACGTGATGCTGAATGAAGAACGAGTAAGGAAGAGTAACTGTGTGAGACAAGAGTGGCTTAATTAAAAGAACGTCTGTATTGACAGAGCAATTTGGAGCTCGCTAATTTATCAAGAAGTAGTATTTAAGATATCCGCTATTCGTCTCTTTCCTCGCTTTAAGAGGATGATGCACTGGGATTGTAACTTACGAGGTGTTTCATTGGGATCATGTCCGTTGGTGCGGATGTTTTGAAAACACCAACGTAAGAATATTAATTGGAAGAAAATATATTACGATAATTCACGATTGTTATAGAGAACATGTTGTAAAATAATGTTTTTGGTATTCTGCGAACTTCTGGCAAAGAACCAAGAAAGAGGCTAGTAAAGTGCTTTGTGTGGAATGTGGAATTGTATGGGAAAGAAACATGGACTTTATGACGAAGTGAAGAGACGCGTCTAGAAGCATTTTGAAATTTAGATATGGAGAAGAGTGGAGTGTGTGAAATGGACAGACAGAATAAGAAATTACGCTGTATTGGAAAAAGTGGGCGAAGAAAGAATGATGTTCAAACTGATCAGAAAGAGTAAAAGTAATTGATTTTGTCAGTGGCTGAAAATAAACTGTCAACTGGAAAGAATGGTGAACGAGAGAACAGTTCGTGACAGAAGAATATATCAGATAATAGACCATATTAGGCTAAGATATGTGGATAATATGGGAGACTCAGAGGAAGGCTGAAAAGAGGAAATACTGGAGATTGCTGGGTTAACAGTGAAAGACCTGCCATTGAACAGAAAATTGTGACTGAATGAAAGAATGCATGTACTTGTATTTTGTTTAAAATTTCAAACTCATTTTGTCCGCAACGAAGGTTGTAAGCGTAGAGCACGGGGAGTTCAGCCAGAAACATCGTGGAGTCCAGGAACCAAAGAAACATAACTGAGTTTGTGCAAGTTGATACAAACGTTGTCCGTCGCATCTAGACGGATTCAAGCCAAAATCTTTTGTTCGACACAACCAACCTATTTTAACTGTAGATTGTAAGTAAGCTCTTCTATTTCACAGTTCATTTTTCGTAATATAAGAAAGCGGAAAAAATTCCCTAAGGATTCTGTAAGTTAACAGTCGTTTTATTTAATTTAACATAAATCTCATTAATGTTTATTAAAAATTAATATTCCATAATAATTATAATTAATAGCTAGAATGAAACGTGGGTACTGAATATGAGCAAATCAGATTATTGTTTTTTTTCTTTCTGTGATGCCGGGAGGGCAACATCCCTGTGCACCGCGATCTGAGGTCTATTGTGCGCCCCTGGGATGAGTTGCAAGCCCACCGACCGCACTCACGCCGAACCGACCTAACTGTTAACACCCTGACGACCAGTCCCGCCATCCCTCCAAGTCCGTATACCATTCCACCCCCAACAGCCTCCCACTTTCCCCCCCTCAAAAGGTCTGAGATATAAATCACCCCTCCCGTCTCGTCAACGGTCTGAGGTGTAGACCCCCTCTTCCGTCGGGAGGGGAGTGAGTTCCGCTGCTGGGTCACCAGTTACCACGCTTGACATATCCATGGAGGTCGACAGAGAGTGTAAGATTATTTGTTTAGGAGAAAGATCTTTAGTAAGACCAATGGACAGGAATGCCCAAATTTTTGGAAACATAAACTGAAAACGGTTATTTCAACAAAAGTCTTGAAATCGAAATTTGCAGTACCAAAAAACTTTATCTAATGAGAAATTAAAATAATGTATTGGCAAGTGAATTGATACGGAATGAATGAATTTGCTTGGTTTTGAGGAAGTTGAGAATGTGAGGCTCACATAATTTGTGGAGATTTCGCACGTAAGAAGCGAATCACAGCAGGAAGTTCACAGTTGGCTGCATTCTTGTTTTATTATTCATGTGTAGGGTAATACATTGAAAGTTAGAATTTATAAAACAGTTATATTACAGATTGTTCTGTATGGTTGTGAAACTTGGAATATCCCTTTGAGAAAGGAACAGAGATTAAGGGTGTTTGAGATTAAGATTCTTAGGGAAATATCTAGGGCTAAGAGAGATGAAGTTACAGTAGAATGGAGAAAATTACAGAACGTAGAACTGCACGCATTGTATTCTTCACCTGACATAATTAAGAACATTAAATCCAGAGTTTGAGATGGGCAAGGCATGTAGCACGTATGGGTGAATCCAGAAATGGATATAGAGTTGGGCTTATGTGAGGGCGATAATGAACCTGGGGGTTCCTTAAAAGCCGTAAGTAATTTAAGTAGGTGTAGGGTAATGCAACGACAATCACATGATTCAAAATGTGACATATGATTTATCAATGATTCGCTTTTGCAGGCTGAGTATGCGTAAATCAATTAGGATCTCTTGATCGTTGGTAATATTTTACAGGCCCTTGCTTTCCTTCTCAAGTTAATTAAAAATTATCTGCACAGAATCCGAAATTGGTTTCTATATTAATGTCTAGTTAATGAAGGTCAGTATGTTTAAGCACAGATTCGGAATGGAGATTTTTATATTAAACTTAAATAATCAATCTCCGAATTTGAAAACCAAATAAATCCATCCAAAACGCAAACACATCTTATACAGTTGCGGAATCTTCTTGTTGATTCGAATCATTGTGAGAATTTAAGCTGAGGTAGTCCATCTCCAACCCAGTTCTCCAATTCTATAAAAGGCATTCCATGAAAGTAATGCAACGACAACTTTTTTGCCTATCCTGTAAAAGTTGCTTTCTTGGACTTAGTATATTTTCAAACCTGATTAGTATTAAATTATATCTTATTTTATTCCCAAAATTTGCGTGATATATTTTGCTAACTCACACTTGTGAATTTCTCCTCTATAGGTCCGTGCCGACTCTCATCCCATATTCAAAATGAAGGTCTCTTTCAGTGTACAAAAGCCAGCATTGTTATAGGCACCACCATTACACAGCAGTCTTTATTTTTTAGTCTGCATTTTTGTCTGGTTTGGCTGGTACACACCCCGAGGCCTTATGTTATAGTTCATGATAGAAATGATTAAAACTCTCATGTATTACACCAGCGTCCCTCCCTGAGGCATCACAAACTTGGAATAGGTTCGGTTCTAAAATAAAAATGTTCCCCACAACCTCATTCCGCTCACAGATGATCATGTATCACCCCTATGGGATACGAACCCCCAAGCTATGATATTATACCCCCTATATCCCTTATGAAATTTGTGTCCGGAAAAGCCATTGGACACTTTGTCCAAACCTTCTGTAAACTAAACGCATATTCAAATACACACGACTCCTCGTTAAATGATTCTTCAAAGCGGAGGATACAGGAATCTGCAGGCTATATTTAACGTGCCTCTTTTTTTATTCAAAATCTATTGTGAGTGGCTTTATTGCGAAGGCACAGGGTCTGTTAAATTGGGTTTCATATGGAGAGTTCAACATCGTCCAGCAATGCAATTATAGAATAATTACGCCTCTGCAATTTACTGCCTAAACATGAGAATTCCCATAACAAAATTATGATCATTGTTACATAAATTACACAGGTATACGGTTCGTGTTTTGTGCAAGCGTGCCACAAATTAAAAATCGGTCAAGAGGGACAAATAGCTCGGTTTCAAATTTGTGTATACAAATGTAGATTAAAATTAAGTAGATACTCAATACCTATCGTAGTAGATAACAATGTGGCATTGACACAGCCATTTGCAATAATTGTTAACCGTGCTTTAGATAGACACATCTTTTTTATAGAAATAGAAAGAAATAATACTACAAAAGTTATGTAATGAGGCAGGTAAACAATTGTATTAATAGTTCCCTTGTTAACATTTACGGTTATAACATGACATCTTCAGACGTTTCCAAGATGTCACACAGTTTAAGCAATTCGTGTTGTATAAACGAAGCACAGTTCTTCAATACACACTTACACAGCGACTAAGGAGGAAGGAAAGTATAATGGTATGGCATTGTTAGCAGAAGAGTAAAGGATATGCTACTGGAGCTAAATGACAGCTATGAGCAGTATGGAATGAAGATAAATGGAAATAAGACGAAGAGTATGGCCATAGGAAGAAAAAAATACAGAAGATAAACTTGCGAATTCTATATGAGACAGTAGAGCAAGTGGACAGCTTCAAATACTTGGGGTGTACTTTATGCATTAACATGCGCTGCTGCCAGGAGGTCAAAAGCAGGATAGCAATGGCCAAGAACAGGCCTGCACAACTCGCAAAGTAGGGGAACTATGACGTCAGCCTCACTCCACTTCTATTGAGGATGATCGACTTCCGCCCCGAGACTATATGTTGATGCAGCCGAGCGTAACTAGAACGCCGTGACTGCACAGGTAGAAAAGATGGGTGGGGTAAAAGAGGGGAGGAAAGCAGTCGCTCTCAAGAGCTACAGTTCTGCAGGCCTGGCCAAGAAAGCTTTTAATAGAAAAACGAGCATCTGCTGCGGAACTATGGAAAAAGAACTAAGGAAGAGACTAGAGAAGTCCTTTGTATGGAGTGTGTATTGTATGGAGCAGAAACATGGACATTACGACGAAGCGAAGGGAAGTGAATAGAAGCATTTGAAATGTCGATATGGAGAAGAATGGAACGTGTGAAGTGGACAGACAGAATAAGAAACGGAGCTGTGTTGGAAAGAGTGAGTGAAGAAAGAATGATGCTGAAACTGATCAGGAAGAGGAAAAGATACTGAAGGATGTACTGGAAGAATTAGTGAACTGGAGAAGAGCTCGGGTTAGAAGAAGATATCAGATAATACATGACATGGATCATGAGGAAACAAAGAGGAAGGCAGAAAATAGGAAAGATTGGAGAAAGCTGGGTTTGCAGTGAAATACCTGTTCTTGGGCAGAATACTAATTGAAAAAATGAAACAGACACTAAGAAAACTGATTTTTGAGTAAATGTGCCAAGTTAACTGTGCGGAACCACTTTGTAAAATATATATTTTTTTTACGAATTAAATAAAATAAAATAAAACACGAGAGATTAGAAAATAGATCACATACGTACAATAGAATATAATAAAATAGAATAGAATCAAACATACAAATTGGAGAGGGTGAGAATATAATGGGAGAGAAAGTAGAGGCAGGCATAAAGAATTTAATGGGAGACAAATTATTACATTGGAAACAAAGCATATAAAGCATAAAATGGGAGAGAAAGTATGGAAGAGGGGGCAACAGAATGGAAAACAAATAAGAGAACTGGAGAGCTACTAAAAAGTGGAAGACAAAATAATACATTGGGAATCAAAAAATTTAATGCAATAAAGGAATAGAATGGGAGAGAAAAGATGGTGTGAAAGAGAATATATTATATACTATATCGTTAATTACCACTAGTGTTGAGTAGTACTTTTATATAGGGTGAAGCGCAAGTAATGTCATTAATTTCAGGGAGTTATTCTTTGAGATATTCTGAACAAAAACGTTTAGTACAATTTTGCTCGTTTTGTTTCCTTTCGAGATAAAAATTGTTTTGTATGAAACATTTCATGGGTTGTTTTGGGAAAGCCGTTGATTGAATTCTCAATATGCTCAGTGAATTTAAGAGAACAGTGAATTATTATGATAAATTATTGAAAGAATTTTAGTTTTGCCTTTTAAATGTGCAGAAATTTGATCCGAAGAAATTTAACTTTTCGTTTTGCAAAGGAATTATTTAAAGTTATATTTATTCGGATGTAATTTTTGCACATTTAAAGGACAAAACTAAAATTATTACTCTGCTCTCTTAAACTGGCTGAGCATATTGGGAATTCAATCAACGGCTTTCCCAAAACACGCTATGAAATGTTTCATACAAAAAAAATTGTATCTCGAAAAGGAAGTAAATACGAGTAAATTGTATTAAACTTTTTTGTTCGAAATGTCTCAAAGAATAACCCCCTGAAATTAATGACTACTTACGGTTCATTCTGTATTTTGTCTTTGGTTTGACAATACCTCCTACGTGCATTTTCATCAAGTTTGCCTTTTTTGGTACAATAGACTCAGATTTTCAAGATGAATCAATCTCTGATACCTACTATGTTTCTGAAAAAAAAAATAATAATGGTGTTTTAAGGAAAAACATAATATCTCTTGTGTGCTTGTATAATCTTAGAAAAATGTTTTGTCGCACAGATATTTTTTAAGTACCAGGAAGGAGGCAGTACAAACTAATTTTATTACCTCAACTACTGTTGTCGCGCCACGAGATGGCAGAGAAAAGTTCTAGGCGGGGCAAGGGGGGAAGCCATGGCGCATGCGCATAGTATTGTTCTTCGTAGTATTCCAAGGCTTCCCCCGCCCCGCCCAGAATATTTCTCTGCCATCTCTTGACGCGACAACAGTACTCGTTCTCTTGTGAACCAGGCCACTCGTCCACTGATCATGCGCACTGTCTCTTTTCTGGGACTCTTACTCCTAAAGTCTGTGCGACAAATCATCTTTCTAAGACTGTACAAATATACAAGCAAGAAATTACTATGTGAAAATTAACCAGAATTGTTAAACCAACGACCATATAGCCTATTTAACTTGTCTTTAAATGTAGCCCTACTAGAGGGGGAACTTTAAATATATAAATACATAAATAAATGATAATTAATAAATGTAATGGGAGAGGAAGTATAGAATGGGTGCGAAAATAATATATAGAATGCGAGAGAAATTATTGTGAGAGAAATTTTAGAATGTGAGAGAAAAATTAGAATGAAAGAGAAAGAATAGAACAAAAATAATAGAATTGGAAACGGAGTAAAATGGAAGATGCAGAATAGATCAAGAGGATAGAGTAGAATTGTCTTCAAACGTTGGATGTAACGGAATTCTAGTTCCAAATTCTGTTATGCAACCTCTAATTTCGTACCGCACATTTTCCATAAATCACCATCATTGTCAATGTACTACTTAAAAAATGCAAAAATATATGAGCTTCAGAGATTTGTGGCAATATGTCGTGTTCTTTGGACTACAAATCTTGACCATAAATTGGCCTGGAGTTTCAGTACAACTAGGAGATAGGATCACGGCCGACTGCAGAGCTATGCTCTCTGCCTGTGATAATCTATTACAATTACCGACTTGATTAATGTACCATAAATTATGACGTAACACGATCACCTGTTAACTTCTCTTCATCATGTTGATTGTCCCTTGTACATTATAATTGGACATCAGCTGAGATTGAGCGATTCTGCTGCTCACAGTGTATAATTCATCTCTATGGCTCCAATGGGACACATGTTAATATGTCTTTAATACAGGCTGATTTCAATTCTTTATGTCTTTTCAAAGGAATCTTCCTCATGTCACCACCAACATTATTAATAAATAACCGTTATATTGTCATGATAATATTATTACATTAATAAGGGTTAGGCTTGTGTCTTCGTGGGAGGTTTTTATCATGTCACTGAAAATCTCGGGGCTTTGTACCACACCGCTATAGCCGACTTGGTAGCTAAGTTGGCATGGAATTGTCTTATGATGACACAGACAGTGTTGCCAACCCGAAAAATGAAAAAAAACCGCTAAAACCTTGTTCAAAAAACACCAGAAAAGCACCAGAACTCGTGTAAATAGGCCTTTCGTAATGATTGTTAGTAAATATAACAAAACGTTGCATACTCACTTTTACAAATCTCCTTCCTCGTCTTACAATATTATCACACATTTAAAACAATCACTGTAGCACATTCAACTGTTCAAAATCCCTGAGTATAGTGCGTCTTCCGCAAGATTATGAATTGTTATAGTTATTTTTAATTGTTTTCACTATTTAAATCAACACTTCACTATTATTATATTGTTATGCCCCAGGGCTAAAGAATGCCCTGTAGCATGATTTCCTGTGGAGTATTAAATTTGAAACAGGAACAGTGTCAGCGGAATACACGGTCTTAAGATGCTTAGCCAGCGGTATAGCGTCTTGTCGGGCGTGTGGTAAATCACTGCCTACAATGAAATTATTCTTACGCCTCAGATCATTGCTGGACTAATCGGATTGGTCCAGTAGGACAAAGCATGCATTTTAATTGGTTAAATTATATCACGCATTTTTCGAACTCTTTTCTTGCGCGTAGTCTCATTATAGCGACTTATCACTATAATGCACTGAATCAAATTAAATGTAAGAGATATTTGATTAAGACGATATTTGTAAGTACATGAAATCAAAAGTTTTTTTAAGCCCATCTCACCTAGTGGATGGCGTGGTGGGTATCCCGGGCGGGAAACGGATAACGAAACATAAAAAGTGTTGGTGAGGAGATGCTGTAGTTAGTGAAGACTGGCAGAGAGGATGAATTTGGGAGACTTGGAAGCGGCATGGCGTCATCCAATGAAATACCTTGTAAGTAACTTTGTGCATTTGTAAATATATAATAAATCAGGTAGAGTTTACAATATTGCAATCATTTCAGACTAAGTTTAGTAATCATGTAGTTTTCCTATAGTATCCTGAGAGCTCCAGCTCTTCCAGCAAAATAGTTTTCCATTGTTGTGTACAATGGTGGTGTCAGAAATCCTGATGAGAAAGAGCAGAAGTCGAACGCAGTAGCCATCCGGCTAGCAAACAGTGCGACCTAGGTGACGGTCGAACAACAATATTATCACACATTTAAAACAATCACTCTAGCACATTCAGCTAATATAACAGGTAGAAACTAACTTTGCTGTGACCGAGGATCAACCACAAAACACCAAGATCCAAGACAGGCATGACTCGCTTGATTGCAATAATTCAATTATGTGTACGATGGTTACAGCTTACCCCTATCCGCTACAAGCATTCATGAGAACTGGGATTGCAGTCGGGAAATCCCCTTTACAACGCTCGTGGCGTGACCCAAGGCTCGTATCTATAGGCGGTGGACTGTTGATTTCTTATGAGGCGACTGCGGTGGTTTCTCTTATAACTAATATTTTTGTCCTGCATAGTCAACAAATCTCTTTTTCTTCTCAGTATTTTGTCTTCTTTTCCCTAAAAGCTCCAGATTAGGCACTAAAATTACTGCAAAAGCACTATAGTTTTGCTAAGGCGATATTCACTTAAATTTGACACCAGATGACTTTCAAAAACACCAGATCAATTGAATTATTTAATTTACACAGTTTACTTTTTTTCTGTAGTTGTCTAAGTTATTCATGTTAATTTAGCTATTCAGGTTTTAATTTAGTTAGTTTATTTAGATTTGGTTATTAAAACTGTTGTTTTTTTAATTGAAGTTAGTTTATTTATTTACGTAAGATTAGCTATGTTTGAGAGTAAGATGTATAGGAAAATATTTGGGGCTAAGAGAGATAAAGTTACAGAAAAATGAAGAAAGTTACACAACACAGACAGAACTGCACTCATTGTAGTCATTTAATATAATTAGGAACATTACATCCAGACGTTTGAAATGGGTAGGGCATGTAGAAAGTATGGCTGAATTTAGAAATGCATATAGAGTGTTTGTTGGAAAACCTGAGGGAAAAAGATCTTTAGGGAGGCCAAGGCGTCGATGGGAGCATAATATTAAAATAGATTTGAGGAATGTGAGATATGATGGTAAAGACTGGATTAATCTTGCTCAGGATAGGGTCCGACGGCGGGTTTATGTCAGGCGGCAATGAACCTCCAGGTTCCTTAAAAGCCAGTTCACTGAGAAGGATTCAATCCGGCAACGGAATTTGAATCCGGTGTGGCTTGCTTGATAAAGCGTCAGAACAAGATAAACCCGGGTTCGAATCCCGGTGCCGGAGAGGACTTTTCTCCGTTTTACTCATTCTTCACCATTTGGTTTGTTTAGTTATTTAGAGTAATTTGGTACTTTATTTGAATTATTTATTTTAGTTTCATTGTATTCTTCACCTGACATATTTAGGAACATTAAATCCAGACGTTTGAGATGGGCAGGGCAGGTAGCAGCTATAGGCGAATCCAGAAATGCACATAGAGTATTAGTTGGGAGTCTGAGACGTAGATGGAAAGATAATATTAAAAAGGATTTGAGGGAGGTGGGATATGATGATAGAGGTTGGATTAACCTTCCACAGGATAGGGACCGATGGCGGGCTTATGTGAGGGCGGGTTCCTTAAAAGCCATTTGTAAGTAGGCTAAGTAAGTATGTATTTATTTTAGTTTAATTTTCTGTTCAGTTTGGTTTAGTTTAGTTTAGTTTACATATCTGGTTTAATAGTGTCGTTATCTGGGCTAGTTAAATTATTGAGTTTATTTACTTTATTTTTTAGTTTATATAGTTTAATTATTTTTTTTTCATTTTTATTTTAGTTTAGTTATTTAGATTAATTTAGTTACTCAGTTTAGTTTGTTAATGTAGTTAGGTAATTATTAGTCAAGTTCGTTTGTTTACTTAATTATTGCGTTAGTCAGTTAGCTTCGTTTATTAGTTCTTTCTGGTACTTACTTTAGCTTACATAGCTCACTTATTTAATTTAATTAATTTGTAAATTCTTTTAATCTAGCTATTTATGTGATGATCAATTGTTTGATTAGGTAGGGTGATAGTTAAATTCGAAATATACTGTTTTCATACCTTGAAAGTAAGACAACGTGATAATTTAGAATGAAATAAAACATCAAAGATCTTTCATTTTGTGATTAGAAATGGGGAAAAAGAACACTGGTTTGATGATACGGAATACTGAAATATTCTTTTATGACAAAAAGTCCTAATTTCAAAATATTATGAATCATACTTTAGTTCTTAGATTATAAACATCAACGCTTAATATTAAAATAAAGTTAGAGAACATACTCGTACTTGTAAATTGTATTTCGAATATTATTTTGAATTTCATTTATGTAAAGATAAATACTACCTATTCATTGCCAGAGAATATAATGTATGTCCAGAATAATTACAAAAAAAAAAAGCATTAGACACGCTATGAGATCAAAAGAGCTAGAAAATACTCGCAGTGAGTATTTGTGAACAAGTAGTAGGCCTAATACGATTTTCTACGTGGTACTGAGGGTATTGAAAGCTCGATCGTGGACTGAGGGAGATATTTCGGATGGGTTGAAGGGGGTGAGTAAGGAAAAATCGCGTCACTGATGGAGTAGAAACGCTGTGGCATATTTATAGGGGTAGTTTTAGGCAATCCGGTTTCGGCTCCCCTCAACCCCTTTGTGCTAGTACAGCATTAAACAGGAGTTGTCGACTGTTGAAGCCAGTGAACCATTAACATTTGAAAAACCACCGCTACAATCCCTCTGAAACCCATTTTCGATCCAACTCGTGCGGAATGTAGGGGCTGTTAATTCGATTTCTTTCCTCGGTCTAAGTGTTTTATGGTGCTAATTGTTGAGTCTTAGGATGTAGGATTTCTATTACAGACAGGATGTGCCTGAAGCTCACTACTAATACCCTTCTGCATTCATTTACGAACTGATTTCTGTAACAATTCGTGCCTGAAATGTAAAGCGACCCCCTACAACTGAGCGCATAAAATTCTGGTTTATATTCCCTTCAAGCATCTTACGACTAGTTCTACATCTGACAGGACTTCACTTAACAGCGACTGTCAAATGCTTTTATAAATCAATAATTATTTTTAGTTAACTATGAGTGGTTCATTTATTGCTTGTCTGTTCGATTGATTCAATTCTCCATTAATTCATTGCTTGGTGAATTGATTGATTGCATGACTAGATTTATGATTTATTAGTTGATTGATTGATTGACTGATCTATCGTGCCCGTTCATTCACTAGCATACGGGGCTTTCATTTCACAACTTCCCAGTATAAATAACTATTTATTTGAATTTAATTTGAATTAAACAAAAGCACGTCAATTTAGATATTAAAGGGGAAGTTTAAACAAGTGTTAATTACATTTTAGATTTAGCCCCCTCAACCCAATCCCCTCTGAAGTTTCAAATGGCACTCTCATGTAATGATACAATTGTTTATACATTTTATTCATTTATTCTCAATCTTTTATTTTATATCGACGCTTGGCAATCTGTATTGCTGCTATTGTTGATTAGAGGCAACAAGATAAAACTACAAAGACTATTGTTGATTACAGCTTGTTGGTAATCTATTATATGCATACTAGTGGCTTCTGCAGCAAATGCTGCAAACTAAGTGCATTAGACGTTCAAATAAACATTTTTCAGATTTATTTTCAATGAAGAATGCCAGACATTCGGAAAGTTATTTGCTTCCATAACTATGAAAGATACTCTCTCTCGAGCCAATACTGAAGAGAACCAAGCATATAAATATCTACACTACACCGCCATTAAATTTATGAAAAAGACCCAACTCCACTTGATTAATAATTATAAAAATAATTAAAATCTAATTTAAGTTATTCTCTACATCTACTTATATAACCCCGAAACGTTTCACTTTCATATCATCAATATAGCATTAATATGTATAATTAATGAAAAATAGTCACATCATGGCATTAACTACAATAATATTTCATTTCTAATGGTAATAATGTCATCAAACCACCTCAAGTTTTGTAGTTTTTAATATCCAATACACAGCTGTACCCAGAAAATTACACACCACAGAATCGAACCTGTAAATTATTTTTAGTAAGTGAAGTTTTTAATAACCAATTTAATTTGAGCTCTAAATATATCAGCATTCTTGCAGATCATGGCCTTCGTGTAATATTGTTTACTGTAGTATGTGTTTTGTTTTATTCTGAAATGCAACACGGCCGACTTGATGCTCGCTTCGCTTCTCATTTACAAAAAAAGCGAAGGTAATATCAAGTCGGCCGTGAATGCTATTAGCTAGTTCTCAAAACTGACGACAGATGGATTTTGGAAAATAGGAAAATTATGTTTAAAAATTGACATTTCACTGAAAGCTACAATTTTTCCGAAAAACTTTGAATTCCAAGCTTCAAAATGAGGGGTCATTTATTAAATTCGTCCAGCCGTTTTCCCGTAATTTCCATTACCAATTCAAATTATATATACAGATTCTTTAACAATTTTAAAGAGGGTAGACTGACAGAGGATAATAAATGCCTAAGTTTGGATTTATGTTATTTGTGTAAGGTTTAGATAGTATAAGTCAATGTTATGGATGAGTTCCGAAAAAGGCAATATTAATATCTAGCCAACAATGGAGCACATTTTGAACATTTAATTTAGAAAATTTAATTAGCTACATTTAGGAAATTACACATAATAAACTGTTTATTCATCCTACAACAAACTAACAATAACAATAATACGAGGGAAATGCAGAACTCAAAAGAAAACTCTCAAAACTTGGCAATGTCCATCAGAAATACAATTCCGCCGTCTCCAGAATTTTAACTTGGATACATCGTCGCCTAGCGTTCTGCCAACTAAGCTACCAGGAAGGCTTTAATCAATGAATACTTTCGCCCACTTTCCCACTCAGTAACTCACTCATTCACCCACTCAACCACCCGCCCACTCACCCCTCCCATCCATCCATCTATATACAATCCAAACATCCGTACAACTTTCTTTTTTCATATGTTCACATCCCCACCTATCCATACATCTACCTACGTACCTTCCTACTCACCTACCAATTTTTACGTTTAATCTGGTGCATGAGTATTATTCTTCCAAGTTTTATCCAACTGCCGCGAAATTTGAGGCTTCACTAAACAAGCGACCAAAATGCTTTCAAAGAATAAGAATTCCTAGAATTGCTGAATATATTAACTATGATTTAATTTATCAATCAAACAATCAATCATTTAATTGAACCATCATTCAATCATACATTCATTCGAACAAACGATTAATCAGTTAATCCATCAACCAAGACACGTTCGCCGACTAGTCGTTCCATTTGTGTGTATACACAAAAGCTATTTCTCCTTTCATATATCCAGCCATAAGTTCTTTCAACCATACATTTAGGTCTATTCCTTAGCCTACATGCAAACATTTCAAGAATTCCACCATAAGGCCTTACAAAGTCCATTGTGACAAAATATAGAGCATATTATAAGATAAAGTACATTCACGAAGTTTTTGAAGAGACAACTTACTTCAAGAGACTCGAATACCTGTCCTCTTTCAATAAAGATGCTATTCTTCTGTCAAAGACGAATATAATGATATATGGAAGGTCCAAAAAATTTACTCACTCTTTGATAATGAATACCTTGGGAAAAAAATGATATGTAGTTACGATTCTTGCGCGGAGAGATAGTCATTGTGTTAGAAGTGACCACCAACAACGACGAAACAGCGTCGATCCCGCCGAACAGCTGAGCGAACGACGGCTGTCAGTGTGTCCAGTGTGATGGATGAGCACGACTCTTCGATGGATTCTCGTAACGCGTTCAGTGTAGCTTGTATTTTTCGATATTCCTCAAGGTTCCCCATAGGTAGAAGTCGAGAAGTTTTAGGTCTGGAGATCGTGGTAGGTACTCAATAGCACCTCTTCGACCGATCCATCATCCAGGTAGAATGTCATCTAAGTATGCCCTGACATCTCGATGGTAGT
The DNA here is from genome assembly GCF_040183065.1 of Periplaneta americana. Taxonomy (NCBI): domain Eukaryota; kingdom Metazoa; phylum Arthropoda; class Insecta; order Blattodea; family Blattidae; genus Periplaneta; species Periplaneta americana. The sequence goes on along the minus strand of NC_091129.1, from coordinate 83,708,728 downwards.
GAGGTGGAGCACCATCTTGTCGTAGGTAAAATCTCTCATCTCCAAACATCTTTCGAATGGCACGAAAAAATCTATGTCTGAAGGATATCGAGATATACCGGATCAGTTTTGGTAACTTCAAAGAAGAAAGGACCAATCCTTCAGCTTCGAATATATCCCGAATACGGACAATTGTTCGACGTCGGTGGTTGATTGGAAAAGTAATTCTGCCAATGTCGTTGTACTTCAATGTTTTCGTACTTCTAGTACCACTTCAATACAACCTTGCCCAAATGTCAACCTTTCAGCCATTGTTGCTGCTGTCTGCTCGCAGCGCACGTGACTCATGTGACCTTCGCCATCTGTTGAGAAAACATTACACTACACTACCGCGCAAGAGTTTTTATTGTAACTAGCCTACATGTCATTTCGTTCCCAAGATATTAATTATCAGTGAGTGAGTACATTTTTTGGAGCACTCTGAATAGTGCTGATCTTTAGTTTCATGCAATGTAATTCTCTGACTTACCTAGAGTACGTGAAAATAATTGAAGAGGTGAGAATGGTATAGTCCAAAGCCACACTTTTAAGAAAAACATATATTTTTTTGTATGTGTGAGTTCATTTCTTGTTATAAGAATCTACCAGAAAAATATTATTAAATATACTGAGAAAAAGAAGCTGAAGAAATATTGATACTGCACCTAATAGCACTGTACTCTTTAACTTTTAATATTCTCCTGTATGAGATTTTGTCATTGTCACTTATGATTTTATCATTCTCTCCCCTTCGAGTATTCTAATTAATTTAGGTTTCATTCACTTACGAATTAATGTGTATAAAGTACATAAATAAATTAAGCAGTATATCCTTGTTTCTAATTAATTTTACATTGAATATGCTGTCAGAGACCTAGCAATGTTATTTTGATTGTAACATTGTAGGTTTTATAGAGAGATAAGAGGATTACTAAAAGGAAATCTACTATAATTAATCGGTAACCAAACAAAAATTCCTTCAGTAAGAAGTCGTCAATTCGTATGATTCTTCTTTAACCCAGTAATAGTTTACATGCATGGACAATAACATTTTCAAACCCTACCTTTGTAAGAGAAAAGAGAGTAGTGTTGGACAGAGTAATGGCCATTACAACTTACCTGAAACAAAAGAAAATATATTAATAAAACTTATTTCAAAACTTATTTCATGATGCTTGCTCAGCTACGAGCGTGCAAGAATGGGATAGTATCTGGCGCATTAGCCCGATACACTTGAGAAAATCTACAGGAAAGTAATAAGGCCAGATAGCATTGGAAAGCACTCACAATCGTAGTTCCGGATCACGTGTCCAGATTGATATATCTGAGCTAGATCGGTGGAAAAACAAATTTCTAAATATGTTTATATACAGGGTGTTTAGAATTTAACGTTCAGGGATTACACTCGTTTAAAAGAAAGCGTTTATTAAGTAAAGTAAAAGCCAAACTATGTTTCAAAAGGATGTAACCATGTATTACTTAAAGAAGATGGCAGAGCTAGCCGTCGAAAGCTTGGAAGCTAATCTCCAACTCAGCTGGCTGAGAACCCGAGAAGAGTTATACTGGATGTAACCATTTTACAACTAGAATGGAGATTTATACGCACTACAAAGTAGTATTGCTACTTCGTATATTGTGGGTTAAGAATGAAAACCTCGTATCTCATTTTTTTTTTCAAAAATGCAATTTTTGGCTTAATCGGAAGATAATCTCGTGCCTCATCCGTGAAAAGTGTAAAAACAACTGAAATAATAAATAAAATAAGATATGAAATTATAAAAGTATTTACAAATATTTTTCAGCAATTTGTAAAATAAAAAGAAATAAACTAAAATGGAAAGTACACTTTGACCGAATGGAGAAAGGTGGATTACCCAAAGAAGCACATTTTATATAAACCAAGAGGGAAAAGAAATATCGGTAGACCTGTTAGAAAATGGACTGATGCTGAAATAGGCTGTTAAGCTTTTTCTTCAATTTGTTAATGATGATGATGATGATGATGATGACGACTGTAGAAACGACAATAAAATTATAAAGAAGGTAAGCAATCATGCTAGGTTTATTGCCGGTTAATGTAATTTCATCATGTTGTAGATAAAACAGATGGCTTAACAGAGTGAAAATAAAAGAGACAGAGAAATTCAACGAACCCGTATTATCGCGTGGGACGTTTATCCTGTCGTGATTGTTACTGTGAGAATGGCTGGGATTGTAAGGATGTTTAGAATTTCAGATAAAATTAGATATTTCTTGTCATTTCTGTCTTCATATTCCCTACACTAAAATCTAACAAAGGGGGAGCCTTTTCTTTAACTACTTCATTAATAAAGTGAATATAGATTTAATGGATCCGTCTGTTTGCTTATCATGTAATGTGTAGTCTTGTATTATTAACTAAGCCACATTTATTGACAGGATTAACGTTTTCGGCAATTGTTTGCCATCATCAGATCATCACAAGTATCATATTATACACCCTAAATACTAAATGCAAATGTGAGTTGAATGAAGTATTATTCGGGCACTACACTTGATGAATGTTACATTATGATTAGATCCGTCCTGATTCAGCTGTTTACGTTAACTATATTTGCACTTTGTCAAAACTATTATTGAACACCAAATAATGACATAAAATAATTAGCCTACATATGTTATTGAATCTTCATGAAAGTATTATGTATACACCGCCTCTTCAAAATGAAAATACTTCATTGATGTTTTTAGGTAACATAATAGCAGAACGACCACTTCTAAAGCACCACTCTCTCCGACCGACCGGCCGTCCTTCCCCTTTCGCGCATCTGACATGCCAGGTCTTACCTCGCGATGTATACCACTACAATTCTCGTCATGACAAGTTTCATCATTACTTTCCTCAACTTCGTAATGAATATCACATAATGTTGTAAAATACATTACAACAACACAACGCAAATAATATAGATGTATATAAATTATCTAGTCAAAATATTACCTGCTCTTACAATGGTTGTATTCCATCGATATCACCAGTTTCCTCATCATTATTAGTAGGCCCCGGATTTTTATGTAATATGAAAGTGCGAAGTATGTGCATAAAAATATAGTAAATATCTGGGATGTATCTAATTAAATATGTACTATTAATAACATATGTAATTTAAAATCACTATTTATTAATGCATTAAATTCACAAAAATGTCGTCAAAATTTAACTGGGCAGTTGAAGTGGGAGGATGCAGCCTGGAAAAGTGACTTGCCATTTCCACCTCATTCCATAGTTTGTAAATATAACTTGTCTCTGCCATAATTTATGCTTTTTCTTGTACCTTAAGATTTCTTAGAAAAATATTTTTGTGTGGCACATGTAATGGTATTTTGATTTATCTGACACCTGACCCAAACCCCTAGCTAATAGTCTATTTTCAATAATTGAAAATAGACGATTAACTTTGTTACAAATTACTTGTAACAAAGTTGAATGACCGGCGCACCTGATCATCCCAGATTCTGAGAAAGCATTAGTGCAATCTTAAGCCAACTTTAGAAATTGAAGTATTTTCTATAGTTGTGAACAAAACATAACGACGTCAGTTTCGAGCCCTCCCTCTTTACCATCATCGCGTACTATAGTGAGAACAAAAGGCGGCCCTCCAATCGGAGTAATAGGACAGGGACATTAATAAATATGTCCAAGTATATATGAAAAAAATCAGTAATTTATTTACTCTGAAAAATAAAACGAATTTAATACGATAAATCAAAAACTCAATAATTGCCCAGATGTGTATAAAAATGTTACATTCTTTACATAATATGTAAAATATGTAATATTACTAAGAATATGTAAAAATATGTAAAATGAAACTCTACTATAACCATATCAGAACCACAAATCGTCGACATTTATCATTTTCAACAATCTACAAGTAAAGGAATGCAATATGTAATTACATAAGAATCCGGGTTTTAATTATCAGTCCCATCGTCCTGGTGTCAAAGTTTATTGTGAACTGCTCCGTCAATTGATTTGCTATTTTTCCGAGGTCTCTTCTTGTGGGAAGTTGAAAATTCGACCCGCTACTCACACATTCTTTCTCCTCTTTCAAATTGCGATATATACTTCTGATGGTTCCCCACTCTCAGATTCTATTTTCATAAATTTGTAGACGTTAGGTATTATTTATGTACTTTGGCTATAAATTACTTTACTGCCTCCTATTTTATGTTTGGTGACTCCACTTTCCACGATGCACAATAGCAAGAAAAAATGCACAATGCACAAAATTTACACGAAATAACACAAGTATACGAGTACTGCCAAGGCGATATTTTCAGGATGGTTTTAGTTACACCGACCGTAAGACGCGGGAATTTATCTCTGACTACGCCAAGTATAAGCCCTCTTTGCTCCCTGGCGCATACGAAGGTCATCGGACAGGTCTCACCTCGCGATTTGTTTTATGCTAAAACATTGGAGGTTGCGACGGTAGTCATTCTGGTGCTGACAAAGTGGTGATGTTAGACAGAAAAATGACCTATAAAATAACCTAAAATTTCTGTAAATATGACATTACAATTAAGAAAAAATGTCCATGACCTTAACAGTAAAATTCTAACAAAATAATAGCATAATTTCATCTGTGGAAAATGCATTCTCACCGAAGTCAGTCGCTAACTGTCGCAAAAAACTTTCTCTGCTTTCTTTTTCTTTCCGCATTTGTATGTCTTCACTTGTGTAATACAATATGTTGGCTGCGGGGACTGCGGCTACAATATTTGTTTTGTTGCACTGAATGAGGGGAAGCAAGTTACACACGTGATTAGGAGTCAAGACTGATGCAAAGGAAAATTATTCTTGTATGACGAAATCGAATTGCTTAAGCAATCTGCAGTAGGTTCTCTAATACAGTCTACGAGTACACTGTAAAAAATGTGCGTTAATAAGGAGGAAAGTGCAAAAGTGCAACGAAAAGTAGAACATTTCCTAAGAAATGACCAAAAGATAATTAAAGACCGAAAAAAAAAAAACAAAAAAAAAATGCAAAGTAAAAGTAGGTTATAGTAGTTCGTGTTGAAGTGAAACGAGTTTGTATTGCGCTCTGCATTGTCTGTGATGTCTCAGAAAAAAAGATGATATTTCATCAACTTCCGAGCCCTAGCGATAATGGTCGAGAGTGGTGAACCTTGTTGATGTGAATGAAAATAGTGACTTTAATTGAAAGATTACGATTGTTGTGAATGAAATTGCTGTGTCTATTTGTTATAACAATGGTAGCCATGGTTATAATAATGTTAGCAGCAAATAGTTCGTTTTATACAATGTCATGCTGTACTTATAAGAACAATCAAGCTACGCTGTGCTATTCTCTATGCGTGTAACTACGAGAAAAACGGAGAGTGACAACCAGATATACTATATTGTGCAGGTTCTTACTTTGCATCTGGATAATAACATGGCTTAATAAAAACTGTAATTTACAATGTTAAGAGTGAAAGTACGAGAAGCAATAAAAAGACTCTCGCACAATAATAACAGAGTTAATTAGCTTAAGATTTCAACTACACTCTCTTGTATATTAGAGACGCAGCTTCCAAGTGGCACTCTTCTTTGTTTCTCTGGTCTCTTTTTCACGCTCTATGAGTCCTGTTTCTCTTCACTTCCTTGAAATATTGTACGAGGTAAACAAAAAGTTGAAGAATTTTCATATCCGCATGATACATAGGATGTCATATAAACAAAATCGTCTAGTCTAGTTAATTTTCAGTGTAATTAAATTTCTTGTTCATCAATTCTATGAAAATGTCGCAATTTCTTTATAATTTCTAGATCGATATTATAATTTAAAATGTAGAGTAAATGTAAAATAATATTCTATCAGCGACTACAATAAAAATAATAATCATAATTGAGTATAGTCTATAAGAACGGTATTAGGATAATAATAATAATAATAATAATAACAATAATAATAATAATAATAATAATTTATTTTAGCTGGCAGAGTTAAGGCCGTAAGGCATTCTTTTCCATTCAACCAGCAAAACCTACATATATATATATATATATATATATATACACAAAACCTACATATATATATATATATACACTTATCTATCTATCTATCTGTCTGTCTGTCTGTCTGTCTATCTATCTATATATATATCTATTTATTTATTTACCTATTTATTTATTTATTTATTTTTGTTAATAACTGCAACATAAAATATAATATAAACAGAAAAACTTTAGCTCTCCCTTGAAAGAGTAGTACTCATAATATCGATGGCTGATAACCAGACTGTTCTAAGTCCAACTTTTTATAAGAAAGAAATTTGTGTTTCATTATGCTCCAGTTCTTCTCTGCATATATGAATCGAACAAAATTATAAATATTCTTCTCCATAAGATTGCTATGAAGCTATTCCAAATTGTTTCCTGAAGCTTTGAATGTCAGGAGCTTAAAATAGCTCTCCTGAAAAAAAGAATAGTAAAATGGACTTGGAACAGTCTGGTTCTGGGCCATCGATGTGAATGAACTTACAAGCTAGAAAGAACACAACAATTTGATTTCCAGGAAAGTTACGTGTATACAAGAGTTACTTATGAATTAAACAGTAAAATACTGTGAACTATTAATTAAACAATGAAATACATGCTGTGTAGCAGAATTAAAAAAAATATATGCATAAAATGTTAATATATTTCAAATAATGATAGATAATAGGAAACAATTATTATGAGATAATTGTGAAAATACACGCTCACAGGATGCATGTCTAAATAAAGAAGTTACCATGTAGTCAGTGACCGTTAAAGTCAGTATGATTAGAGTGAATTATTGCTAAGAAGTTTATACTTTAAGCTATTTTTAAAAGTATTTGTTGTCTTGCAGCTCCTAATACTTTGTGACAAGGAATTCCATTATCGCGAGGTGGAGACTGTAAAAGATGAGTAACAAGATGTTCTATGAAGAGGTATACTTAGCATGCCACAGATAGTGATCTGACAAGTACGTACAAAAGAACACCATGTAAAATTATTTTCCAAAGATCAGAAGCATTGATGTTATAGATGGAGAGGCGAAACCTGGCATGTGAGGTACTTGAGAGAAAAAAGGATGACAGGTTAGAAACAAAATTTGTTTCAGCTTGATTAATAGTAGACGAATGTACCGACATGGAAATTCAATTCAGACTAAACCTTATTTTCCCCCTCCATACCCTCTGGTGGTAAGCTTTTAACTATGGTGCGTGATAAAGTCACGGACAGGTCTGTCCTTCTCCACTATATCCTGTGAGCAAACTATTTCCCTTTTGATGTTTTATTTTAAAAACCAAGATACTTTTAATACTAATTAAAACATTCATAAATCTAATAGGCCCTACATAGGCCTAATACAAATTATATCACTCTGTTAGTCTCAGATATTACTATTCTGGTGTTCCCTGAAATAACTACTTAACATATGTTAAGTCGTTTTACCTTTTCTAGCATGTATTGAATACTATATAATACGTCTTCCCCCTGACAAAATACTATTTCCAGCCAATAAATACAGCGCCCTATAGAAACATTTGAACGTAGTTCTGCGCAATGCTGTTATATCAGATCTAAAATGTTTGATGCATTGTATATCAAGTTCAAGATTTTGTAGTTAACTTCTTCCAGAGAACGCTCAATTTTTATTTTCTATTTACAAATCACCATAGAATGTAATAATCGACAAAACTTTTTTCCAAATGTAATAAAAATCTTAAATTAAGTATAGAACACTGGCGAATTTATAAAATCTCAACACATCTAAGGCGAAAATAAAGAACAGTTTTCTCAAATTACGATTTACAGCATATGGGACAGGAGAAGACCAAGCCTTATTTACTTCAGCATAAGGTACATCTATATGAAATGAGTTGCATGCCAATTGTGTAAACCTGGTTCATCAGATAATAACGTCATCTGCCGCAAAATGCGTTTTCTTTTAGTTTTAAACATTCGTAAAACCATACCCAGATGACAATCTTACGTACTTCATTCCTCTTGAGTCTTTGATCATCCGTTCCACAAGAATATTATCGATTTATTAATTTGTCTTACAGAATAATATCTGTGATATTGACAATTACTATTTGACATTGGCCATATGCGTCAACATGTATGCCTAACTTGGAGTCAGGCCACAAAGGGAAACAACGAAGGGGAGGGATTCGGTCCAGTGTTGTGGATTGAATTCGGCGTAGCTCAGTGGTTAGAGCGCTTGATACGTAGAACCAAGGGCCCGAGTTCGATCCCCGGCGCCGGAGCGAACTTTTCTCCTCAAATATTAATCGTTCCACAAGACCTCTGAATCGTCTATACCCGTCATTTTTTTCCGTCTACTTTCCTTTGGTTATAGCTACCACGAATAGGCTATATTCAGGTCGCGACATGCGGACGAGCCAACTGGCGACAGAAGAAGAAATATATTTCCGAACTAACATTTTATAACTAAAGGGGTTTGCAGAAACTATCTCGGTGAAATGATGAGGGAGAACCCTCAGAGAAACCCTCATAACCATGACTTCGTCCACTACAAATGTCACGCATGCCAAAGTCGGGTTTGAACCCTGGTTCGCTATAGTAATTGTGACGCACTAACCGTACGTAGTTTCCAATACTTATATCTCTATTTATTTCTGACACATGACGATTGTATTTTAATGTTTATTTACTGTGAATGAAATGTATTACGAAACAGAAAGACTACATTAAACCTAACAGTTATTTCAAACCAGTCTGGAAGTACAATTTATCACTGTTTGTTGAAATACTGAAGGCCGGTTTGGAACTTGAATTGCATAGAGTTATATTGCTTTTAAAACTTCATGTGTTCCATTAGCAAGCCTTGCATAAAGTTGTAGTTCAGTACCTGCCTTTGTGGTACACTCCCGGAAAGAACCTTCACTTCACTACCTGATTTACAGCGAAGATATTGAACTGGTTTGTTGTACACGGCTGAACTGTTCATCCTTCTACATTCAGAATTAAGGGTTGAAGGTGTTCAAAAAGCTTATTTTATGGGACGATTCCTGAGCATGTAATGAATAGGAAAGTTCTCTATCATTTTGTCCATTTTTCCCTAGATTTCTCATATATAATATTAATACCTGATACATTTTAGTTCTATTATCTTTAAAATACATTTAGAAATATGCATTAGCATTAGAATTCTCGGTCCCAAAACTAATTTGAATAATATTTCCTTCACTTTTATTGTTTAAGACTATTTCAACACTAAAAAATGTATTAATAAAACAGTTTCAGTAATGCATGTTTAGCACCGCTGTTAGGTCTACCAGATGCGGCCTTCAAAGCAACGCCTGATTACAGCGGGACGTAAGGATCTGATGACGACAGTATATTCACAATTTTATTGTCCTCACTGCTACGGAGGAAACGTATTTCCATGTGTAGGAAAATGCTACTGATTTTACTGTTATATTGCAATTTTTCTCCAAACAAAGTCTATTTCCCACTCGATAAAATGAAATAACACACAATTCAAAAGGAAAATTCTTTTACTTTGATTCTAAGGATTTAATCTTTGAAGTTACACTCATTGAAAATCTTCCACTCTATATTTATAGATTCTTCAACACAATACTGACATTTCCCATAACTATGGTCCTGGAATACAACTATGGTCCACGATACAGCCATTCAAGGAACACTGTAGAAGTAACATAGACCGTTCGTAGATAGCTGCAGTGACTTGACTTCAAACTACAGTACAGCAAAAATATAGATAAACGAGGTACCACGTTATGGAGTACAAAATTTGAATGTTTGTATTGTGGACCATAGTTGTCTTCTAGAATCATAGTTATGGGAAATGACGGTAACGTATTGATTTAGTTCGCGTAATTATTATGGTTTTACAGAGACTACAAGAATTGAAATGTGTTACAAAGTCTTTTGTGGGTATTAACTTGATGAGAACTTGTTACTGCAATAAAACTGTGACGTAAAATTAGAAAAAGTAAACTCAAAAACTCAAATTTGTGAATTTATATTACCACCAATTTTGTTACCAATTACAGACAATTAACTAAAGAATTAACAACATTGTCAATAATTCTACACCGGTTGCCATACATTTCATAGAATTTCTGTATGAAGAAATTGCATCGAAACACGCGTATATACAAATCATATTCACATGTCTGACAACAGAAACTACATACTGCATCATGTACTACGATGTACTTCACAATGTAAGTATAATATATATTATAGAATTCCATGAGACACTAAATATTATACAGAACCCACCTCACCAGCCCTGTGAAGAATGCGAAAGGAATACACCAACTGTCACACATTCCAAAGCTACTTGAAACCACGCCCATATCCGCCAGCTTCCGAATTGATAACGACCACAGTACAAGCGTCATGAAAACATTAACGGATCACTATACCTTCTGCGGACCTCTGGAAAAAAACTAAGGAAGAGACTAGTGAAGTGCTTTGTGTGGTGTGTGGCATTATATGGGACAGAAACATGAACATTACAACTAAGTGAAGAGAAAAGACTAGAAGCATTTGAAATGGGGGAAGAATGGAGCGTGTGAAGTGGACAGACAGAATAAGAAATGAACTTATGTTGGAAAGAATGACTGAAGAAAGAATGATGCTGAAACTGATCAGAAAGAGAAAAAGGAATTAGTTGGGTCACTGGCTGAAAAGAAACTGCCTAGTGAATGATACACTGGAAGGAATGGTGAACGGGAGAAGAGTTTGGGGCAGAAGAAGATATCAGATGACAGACGACATTAAGATATATGGATCATATGCGGAGACTAAGAGGAAGGCACAAAATAGGAAAGATTGGAGAATACTGGTTTTGAAATGAAAGACCTGCCCATGGGCAAAACACGTATGTATGTATGTATGTATGTATGTATGTATGTATGTATGTATGTATGTATGTATGTATGTATGTATGTATGTATGTATGTATGTATGTATGTATGTACTATAGGCCTACCTGTACTAACCCATGCGGTAGCTGAATTTTCAGATCTTTAGCCTGTCAATACTTCACATTAATTTCACTACATCCCCACTCCTAGCTTTCACTGTAATGTTCCTCTCTGGCCAGGGCCGGTGAGCTCAGCCCCACACTATCTGTATTATATAATACATTATAAACTATACCATATACTGTATATTATTCAAACCTCGTTGAATGGAAGAGTAAGCCTTATGGCCTTAACTCTACCGGGCAAACTACTACTACTACTACTACTACTACTACTACTACTACTACTACTACTACTACTACTACTACTACCACCATCACCACCACCACTACCACTACCACCACCACTACCACCACCACTACTACCACTTCACTGTCACCACCACCACCACCACCACTACCACCACTCCATACCACCACCACCACCCCTACCACTACCACTACCACTACTCCTACTACAAGACTAATGGCCGAATAGCTCATTTGATACAGCAGCTGGCTACGGAATGTTAGGTCCTAGGTAGTGGCGGATTTTTTTAGGTTGCCAAGACTTCCAGAAAGGCCACTGAACATTGAGTACAAAGTCTTTCTCGAGCAGAAAGGTTGGAGAGAGGTACGATAATCTCATCTAATTTTATTTCTGAAGACATGGAAGCAAAAAGCTCTCTACCTTCATATCCTTCATGTGGCTTCGGAGATGATTTCACATTCGCATATTAGACTGTGTTCTGTGCATTATACTATAATACTGTACAATAAAATTATTCTATATCGAGTGAGTCACCTGTACCTTCTTTATATGAATTTATGGAATTCCGTGCATACACAATTAATTCCATATATACAGTCCCCAAAATCAGATTGAAGTGCAATAGATAATACTGTACTTCGAACACTAAGTCAGCTATTGCGATGTACTGATGTACATAATACTTATATTTCCGTGCACGAATTCTGCGTTATCATTTGATGAAGGATCGTAATAATATGATATGCGTATATAATTGCTTAGTGATTTAAGACGGCGCCCATTCCCTCGGATTCCGGCCACTAAGTCAGTCGTAATGAGTGCACCTCTGCACATTAGTGTTGGACATTGTGCCACTGTCACACATCTGTGACACAGTGCATGAGGGTTGGCCACTAAAGGGAAACTAAGAGGTGGAGCTTAAACTGAGAGGATTCAATCCGGCATCGGAATTGGAATCCGGTGTGGCTTAGTAGATAGAGCTTTTACACGTAGAGCTGAAAATCCGGGTTCGAATCCTGGTTTCGGAGATAATTTTTCTCCGCTCCACCGATCCTTCACTAAGTCAGCTGGTTAAAGCATGCGTCCATTATTATAGTTCTTCATTATTCACTTTAGCAAGTAAATTTGTGTATCCACTTAGGTTACGTAATGAAACTTTACATCAATAACAAAATGTTGTAAACACTCAATTCGCAACTAGTTAGGTGATGATATTTCTATTACGCAACTAGTTATGTAATGATACTCTTATTACGCAACTAGTTAGACAATTATACTGCTATTACCTAACAGGTTGCGTAATATGAACCGCACATTAAATAAAGTAAAATGGAATTGATTTTCTTTATTATCAATATGTTTACAAATTTCTTAAAGTAATTCCTGCGGTTGACAATGTCACAGAAGACTGAATAATCGAAATATTTGCAATTTCTCCCATATTTTAATAGCTATTTTACGTATATAAATTACACGATGTCTGTCAAAGCTTTTCATAAACAAGTTTAACTCTATAATAGTGTTAATGATATATAATGAACGTTTTCGGCTACATAGAGCTATCTTCTGATCTAATAAATTAATGAATTGAAATTGGAAAGAGACCTGGGTGCAAGTATGTAAATAGAAATTAATAATATTAAACAATAATCAGATATAGTGTAATAAAACATATGGTTTAAAATTATTTACAGATATAAAATACCAAGTTGTAAGATAATATAAAACATATTCAATACAAGATTAAGAACGTGAAACCCTACAAAGTCATACTACCTGTCCGATATTATTATAGTAAGGTTAAAGTATATTGCCATAAATTCACCTGAGACCGAGGATCTGTAGCGAGAACCAAGAAGCAAAATGAGTTTTTCAGTAGTTTGGAGCAATTAAAATCTTCCAATAGTTCAAAGTGATTATAGCCCACATTTTTCACTCTCAAATATCAAACCAAGAAATACAGTATATTTTATTACTGTTAGCCTCTGACCACTAACCAACTGGGAAAATAAATTAAGCATTCGCAGTGACATGTTGTGGAGGTAAACAAAAACTGGGGATATTATCACAGTCCAGTACATACAGTCATGAAGCTTAAGTTGATAAGGGTACTAGGAACAATAGACTGTGCCAGTACTATTTCGCATTGTCTGTAATGAGGCTATAGTAGCGATCCTAGTGGTTAGCAACTATCTATGGATGCATATTCGCTACGTATAGAGCTTCGTGACTGTATATACTAGACAGTGGTAATATTCACATTCAGAGCTAAGAATGTAACTGATGTGAGATTCTCAGACGCTGGCTATGTTGTATTTTCTAGTGAGTTAGTCACAAATACGTCTCCTCTTGTCAAGCACCTAGCCTAGTGATGGGAAATAATTTCACATGCTCGGATATAATTACCGGCGTTGAATGGAGTGATATTTTTAGTGGACGAGACCAAAAATTTATAGTTTTTTCCCAATCACTCGCGTTTCCCTCAGCATTACAGATTTCACTGCAATCTATATAAATAATAAATCTGTAGCCAACATTTTTCTGGTAATTTTCGATATTCCAAAACTAATTGGTGTTAACATGTATAATTAATTAGCCATCCTGAAACCGAAAATCGCGTTCTTGAAACTTTTGTTTGTATGTCTGTCTGGATGTTTGTTAACTTTTCACGCGATAATGGCTGAATGGATTTCGATGAAAAATGAAATATAAATTAAGTTCGTTCTAACTTAGATTTTAGGCTATATGACATTCAAAATACTTTATTTAAAGGGGCCTGAATTAAATAAATCGAACTATCTCGCTTATTATTGATTGTTGTGAAAAATGTTAATTAACAAACGTTTCTTTAAAATGATTTCCGATTAAGTTTTATTCCATGCAAAATTTTGATAGGACAGATATTTAAGGGTGTACAAGACTTTAAAAATAACAATACAATACATTTTCACCGCCGCCTCAGATTATAGCGTTGTTGTTCCTGCAGTAACTCCTATGTGCAAAACATAAAATTTTTGAGTAGGAAGAAAAAAAAAACACATTTATTCATTCCATGGCAATGGTACATAGGCAATCGTGAATTCTTACATTTTCGAAATAAAGAAATATAATTAATATATCACTATATATGCTGTACCACTATTTAAGTTATTTGAAGGGTTCAGAACCATAGTGGGCCAAGCGCCATTTACTGAAGACGTAGAAAACAAGGGTTAAAATTAAGTTATTACCATAATTCAATGGAAACATATAGCAAGTAATGTAAAGTATACACATTAAAACTAAAATATATGTCAATCTTCATTAAGCTATGGTTGCATGTAATAACAATTAAGAAACATAATAAAGGAATTGTCATTGCACCAAATGAGTGCTCTCTGGACCAAAATTATCGCATTTTAATTTTTTAAATACAATTTAATTTAAGTAACATATTAAACGATTTATTCTTCTATCAAACACGAATGTTCCCTGGATCAAATGTCCTATTTTAATAATTATGTAATTACTTTATATTTATTTCTAACGGGTGCAGCGGAGCGCACGGGTACGACTAGTTAACAAATAAACTTACAATTTCATATTAATGTACTGGTGGCCGATCCTCAGGCGTTCACGGTCAGGCACGTACTGATATGATATGAATGTTATGCTCACATAGTGCTTTCATTAATGTACGTCAGGGATGAGACGATATTAGCTCCCAATCATGGTAGAAGAGCTCGACCTTGATCACGAGCGCATAGCGCATCCGCTACATAGAGTCGTAACGTAGACCTCAGGGATGTACATGCACATGCAGTGAATAAAGGCAGCAATTATTACAATAACTTGCTTTACTAAATTTCTGGCTATGTAATAGGGCTAATTAT
Organism: Periplaneta americana; assembly: GCF_040183065.1. Lineage (NCBI taxonomy): Eukaryota > Metazoa > Arthropoda > Insecta > Blattodea > Blattidae > Periplaneta > Periplaneta americana. Next base: position 83,693,582 of record NC_091129.1, on the reverse strand, counting down.
TCAGTTATTTAATATATATGTACATATAAAAACAAATCGCAAAGGGAAGGGTTTTTTATGAACAAAAAGAGAAATAGGAAAAGTTAATTGTAGGCCTATGTGAACCATTTTCTTGTTAACAGCAATTATTTATTATGTAAATACTTCACTTCATTGGTTAGGAGAAACTAATAGGGTCTACCTGCTCCACGTGTGTGATCTCTAAGTACTTTTGAGTATTTGTTGAAAAAATAATAATGAAAGTATTGATTGAAATAGAGTATATTGATTGTGTGATTGTAAAATGTAGTCCTTACTCTCCAGTCGTAATGAGTTTTCTTAGAGCGATTTGTGAGATGCACGTAATACGAAAAAACAAATTGATTGAATTAAGATATTGAGAGCCATCGTAATTTTTGGGGTCAATCATTTAAGAGGATATGTATGATTTTTAAAACTTCCACAATTTTCGGCCAAAATTTGTGAAATTTAAACTATATAAACTTATCTATAATAATATCATCTCTAATTAATTTACCTTCGATGTCAATTCCGAAATGAATTTATTTCTCTCTTCTCCTGAATAATGCACTTTTTTTCATGTTGCGTCTCATAATGCCTTTTATGTTGCTTTTTTGCAAATGACATATTTTTTACACAACAAACACTGGACTTCATCATCATGTTCGAAGCATAAATATTGCATCTTCCACTCTTCCTTGAAAGTTTTAAGCGCTTCAGTTCCGTCATGATGCGCTGTGTTCTAAGATCTGTACATCCTTTAGCAATGTTTACAGGTAAAAGAGCTCCGCGCGAGCGCAGCGGGCAAAAAAGAGCTCTCGCTCTAAAGTACTAGTCGCCATCGCAAGACTGATGTACGTCATATGGTAAGGGAGAGAACTTTGAATCCGCAAACACTTACTGAGGGTTTGATGAACTTTGGTTACTCCTTAAGTTGAAAAGTGGATTTAATACATTAACTATTTGTTCATTCAGGAGGGGTATCCTTTGATTATATGCTTTTGCAATGTAATATTTCTCAGCTGTGTTTACAGTCTACTGTTCTTGTTATTTATAGTATGACGTACTATTTTAAATGGTTTGTTGATGTATGTAAGTTCGTGGCCATGTTCAATAAGATTGATTGCGAATTTTGATTTATTTCTATTATATTTCAAGTCCGAGACACATTCGTTGTAACGTATCTTGAAATTTCTACGTGTCTGTCCTATGCATTCTGTCCAAAGACAAGTTTGAACCTCACGAGTGATACCAAGAAAGCACAACTTATAAGGCAACTAGGCCAGGCAGATAATGGGTTTGGGTGGCCAGTTCCTTTCCCCCCTCCATTGCATACATCGCCACTAGCTACATATTACACTAGTCAGACTTCAGATGCAAACAATTGTTCTTCGCCTGACACGCATTGTCAAGTGAGATGTACTGCCTGATAACAGATGTACATATCAGCTAGAACCTCAATCAGAGGATTCCCTCTCAAGTGTGTAATGTATTAGAAATAACATTGTTTAGTTTATTGTTTGTGCGAAAGACGATGTTAATATTATATATTTTTTTTAATTAATTTATTTAACTAGCTAGCTAGTGAGTACAAATTAAATTTATAAAACAAAAATATTTCTAGCCACTACCGTATGAGCCAGGCTCGTGTACGGTGTGGTCTTAGCCGATAATATAACATAGAATTTACAAGGACAGTTTACTAAATACAGTAAGTAACTTAATTCAAAACAATAAATAACACACAAGAGCAAAAAAGAGAAGACAGAGAAAAATAAGAGAAAGAAAAACACATTTAATATAAATTGACAATCGGACACGAATATAGTCGACAGAAAAAAAGGTAAAAAAATACAATTGTTAATATTATATATCATGAATAATTTTAGATATTTCTTTTTTAAAAGCTTTAATTTTAAAATATTTCAAATTTGGAAAATGGTTTGTAATTTTATTATAAAGGTTTTGGGCAGAAACTATCACCATGTTTAAGAGCTGCACTTGTCTGACATTTAGGTTCAATTAATGGGAAAGTAGTTTTTTGTCTTCGAGTACGATATTCCTGTCGATTAGATGTATGTTTTATTTGATATCTGCGGTAGTAAGTTAGTAAACTATATTTATAAATTTCTGCAATAGTTAATAGTTTAAAATCAGTATATATTAAATTTGTTGGATAATCCATATTTTTGGTGAGACAAATTATTATTAATCTTCTGTGTAATAAAATTAATAAAATAAAATTTATTATACCATATTGTATTAATAATTGTGTGTGTATCCAATGCCTACCAACTTCACTTGCGTGATTCGGGTTCCGCATATTGCGGATAGATGGCAGAACTGTGACCTATTTTCTAGTTGTACACCACTTCTGCGGGTCATACTGTACATGATGTGTATCTGTGGAGAGTTACGTCGTGTACTAGAGTGAGTGTATGTGTAAGTATTCGTGTAAGTGTAGTGTCTGGAATGGGTGATAATGATGAAGATGAGGAAGGGAGAAGGGAAAACCCGGTGCCGGCACGTAGCCTACTCCTGTCAAATAGCACCAAGAGGGCCGCCAGGCTTAACGTCCCCATCTGACGGACGAATCACTATCAACAGTGACATACGCACTGCGGAGAGATTTGGGATTTAACCCAGGCATATTGGTGCACAATCTAGTGATTAGAAGTTGTGCACCGCCATCTCTCCTAGTCCCGAGGTAGAAATTTTACATGATAATTTTCTGACCCGCCGGGAATCGAACCCGGGGCGGCTAGTCTAAAGGCAAACACGCTACCACAGAGCTAACTCGGCGGACGTATTAATAATTGTACTGAAGCTAAAAATATTATTCTCAAATTCTCCTTAGTGATAAAATTTCGAAATATTACGTATTTATAAATTGTATTTCTTATACTTGTACACATGAAATCAATTTGTTTATCCCAACGTAAATGCTGATCTATAATAATGCCTAAATATTTGATTTGTGTGGAAGGTGTTAGATGTGGGGAATTACAATATTTGTTAATTCATTACGTGAAATATTATGTATTACTAAGTGATAATATAATTATTCATAGGTGGAGGTAAATCTTTCATTGTAAAAAAAAATGGAATATAGGTAGTTTCATTACAAGTAGTATTTAACCCTGTAAAATTTATGTAGACTACTGGACTGTACCCGAGCACGAGCATATGCTCATTTCGGGTATCTATTCATATGTATTCAATTCAAATGTAAATTGTAAATAAATTTGAAATTTGAAAAAATTTGAAATTTGCATTTTAATTACTTTTGTATCAAAATATTTTTTAACATAGTACTTTTTTAATTAAGGTTATTTATTATGGTGACATTAAGATTATCAGGCATTCTCTTCCACTTCACTATAAATGAAACTTGTATACAAAATCAGTCGTACAATATATAGCCTAATATACAATGAAATTAGGTATTATCGCCGCGGTCTCATGCTCAACATTCGGCAGGTCTTCGAGCGGCCTCGTGGGTAATATTCGGCAGGTCTTTGAAATTTAATTGTATTATTATTTTCAATTTCTTGTGTCGCCGCTCCAATCACTCGCCTCAATTTCAATGCTGCAACCAATAAGGTTCTTCCATTGGGAAATGACATCTACTTGTCTAATCCACGTGGACTAAAACCGAGGTTGCAATGTCTTGTGCTGAGGACGAACATTAAGGTATGTGATCAAAATTATTATTAAAGAGTTATTATTAAGAGTTAAGAATGTCAACGTACTCTTATATGAAACAATAATAATAATAATAATAATAATAATAATAATAATAATAATAATAATAATAATAATAATAATAATAATAATAATAATAGCCACTTAACAATATAACAAACTAGTTCTTATTCTTATTGAGGAAGTAGACGTGACAACGTGACGCCCTACAGAGCAACAATCGGTCGGCAAAATTATGTTTTAAAAGCATACCGCACGTTATTGTATGATGCCGACATGTTAAGTATGAGACCGCGGCGATAATATCATAAATGCTAACAAAGGGTAGTAATAATGTAACATAGTACAACCTGAAAACTGTACTTCTAACGAAAAAAAATTTCGCGACAACAGTGTATTTCCAAAACCCAGAAAAATTAAAATAGTTATTGCGATATAAATATTAAAAATTGCATTTTATTTCATGAGTAGGGGTGCCTGCGAAACGAAGCCGCAGGCCGAGTGGAGCAATCCTGCGAACAAAATAAAATCATTTTTAATATGTGTCGTTCGTCCGTCTAGAGAAAAATTCCTCTCTATCTCCACTGCTGTATTCGCTCTTCTCGTAACAGTAAAATAAACTTTACCACGTTAAAATCACACTGTGGTATAGTGCAGTGGTGGAGCATTCGGCTATAGATCGAAAGGTCCACGGTTGAAATTCTAGCGCTCCCAGAGTTTTTATAATTACATTATTTATTGTTTAATATCATTATCCACAAAGAGTTTTTGAAACTATTTATTTATGTACGTTTCTTAACCATAAACAATCGTACTGCAAGTCTTCAATTATTATTTGAACCCATTTATTGATAGGTTGTAATTGTTGCCATGTGGGAAACAATTTCGGAGGCTACAATTACAATGCTCAATTTTTTACTATACTTTCCTTCTAGAAATGAATATCTAAAAATGTTTAATATATTCGGAGATTTTGAGGTGTTCCATAGAATTAATCTGTAGTTTGCATCTAAAATGAGCCGCTGAAATGTCCGGCAAGCATGTTGATGGGCGTATAGTACAGTGCAGTGTATTGTTTCATAAGTCATATAACCTAATAATAGCTCACAGAGATCTTTGACAGTACGTAACCAAGGAAGAGGAGTGAGCAGACTTGAGTAAAGAAAAGGAAGGGAACCAACGTGAACGTTCTATTCCTTTCATTGTTGGATATTTTTCCTACTTTTACGTTAGTAATATTAATAATTGGCAGTTTTGGATTTAGGAATGTTTAACTAATGTATATGAGTGATTCTTAACGTCGGTAATGAGTAGGAATATTCTCGCCTTGTGTAAGACAAAATGTGTGACTCTAGATGGTAAATATTGCACTGTTCCAGAACTATTGTTTCAGAATTAATTTGAAAGCATCATGCAGACTTTATGCGCATGCAAAACAGATCAAAATCAGTAGTGTTTGCAGTTACACTACAAATTCAAAAACGCATTTACAGTTAAAAAGTAGTATGGTCACTAAAGTTTCGAAACATTAATTTGATATAGAGCTGTATAATGAGTAATATAATTTACTGAGTTATGATGTAATGAACTGGACTAAATTTTGATAAATAACCTATATTATAAAATATATAATTACTATAATTACTATTATTATTATGATTATGATTATTATTATGATTATGATTATGATTATTATTATTATTATTATTATTATTATTATTATTATTATTATTATTATTATTATTATTATTATTATTATTATATGTGTCTCAGTGAAACTTACGCCAGAGTCCGTATAGGTCAGTTTCTATCTGATGCTTTTCCAAATCATTGCGAGCTAAAGGAAGAAGATACACTATCACCTTTACTTTTTAAATTCACTTTAGAATATGCCATTAGGAAAGTTCAGGATAACAGATAGAGTTGGGAATTGAACGAGTTACATCAGCTTCTTGTCTATGCGGATGACGTGAATATGTTAGGAGAAAATTCACAAACGATTAGGGAAAACACAGAAATTTTACTTGAAACAAGCAAAGCGATAGATTTGGAAGTAAATCCCGAAAAGACATGGTATATGATTATGTCTCGTGACCAGAATAGGCCTATTGTACGAAATGGAAATATAAAAATTGGAGATTTATCCTTCGAATAGGTGGAAAAATTCAAGTATCTTGGAGAAACAGTAACAAATTTAATATAAATGACACTCAGGAGGAAATTAAACACAGAATAAATATGGAAAATGCCTGTTATTATTCGGTTGAAAAGCTTTTGTCATCTAGTCTGCTGTCAAAAAATCTGAAAATTAGAATTTATAAAACAATTATATTACCGGTTGTTCTATATGGTTGTGAAACTTGGACTCTCACTTTGACAGAGAAACAGAGAATAAGGTGTTTGAGAATAAGGTTCTTAGGAAAATATTTGGGGCTAAAAGGGATGAAGTTACAGGAGAATGGAAAATCTTACACAACGCAGAACTACACGGATTGTATTCTTCACCTGACCTAATTAAGAACATTAAATCCAGGGTTTGTGATGGACAGGGCATGTAGCACGTATGGGCGAATCCAGAAATGCATATAGTGTGTTAGTTTGGAAAAAAAAAAAAAACCTTTGGGCAGGCCGAGACGTAGATGGGAGGATAATATTAAAATGGATTTGAGGGAGGTGGGATATGATGATAGAGGGTGGATTAATCTTGCACAGCATAGGAACCGATGGAGGGCTTATGTGAGGGCGGCAATGAAGCTGCGGGTTCCTTAGAACCAATTTGTAAGTTTTAAGTTATTGTAAGTTGTAAGTTAGCATTATTATTATTATTATTATTATTATTATTATTATTATTATTATTATTACGTTCATAACCATCATACAAATGTTTAGTCAATCAGTACAAGGACAGGTATTTCACTGCAAACCCAGCACTCTCTAGTCTTTCCCATTTTCTGCCTTCCTCTTTCTTTCCGCATAGGATCCACATGTCTTAATGTCGTCTATCGTCTGATTTCTTCTGCTTGGAACTCTTTTGCCGGTTAGTATTTCTTCCAGTGCATCCTTCAGAAATAGTTTCTTCTCAACCAGTAACCCAGCCAATTCCTTTTCCTATTTCTGATTAGTTTCAGCATCATTCTTTCTTCATCCACTCTTTCCAACACAGTTTCGTTTCCTACTCTGTCTGTCCATTTCACACGTTCCATTCTTCTTTACATCGACATTTCAAATGCTTCTATTCGCTTCTCTTCACCTCGTCGTAATGTTGACATTTCTGCCCTATAAAATACTACACTCCACACAAAGCACTTCACTAGTCTCTTCCTTATTTATTTCTCCAGAGGTTCGCAAAAGATGCTCCTTTTTCTATTAAAAGCTTCCTTTGCCATTGCTATTATTCTCCTTTTGACTTCTCGGCAGTAGCTCATGTTACTATTTATAGTACACCTCAAGTATCTGAAGCTGTCCACTTGCTGTACTGCCTCATTTAGAATTCGCAAGTTTACCTTCTTTACTTTTCTTGCTGTGATCATGGTCTTCGTCTTGTTGGCATTTATTTTCATTCCTTACTGCTCACAGCTGTCATTTAGCTCCAGCAGATGTATTTATTATTTATTTATTTATGTTTTCACTCACTCATTTATTTATTTATTTATTTATTTATTTATTTATTTATTTATTTATTTATTTATTTATTTATTTATTTATTTATTTATTTATTTATTTATTTATTCATTCATTTATTTATTTATCTATCTATCTATCTATCTATTTATTTATTTATTTATTTATTTATTTATTTATTTATTTATTTATTAGAATTTAAGATGTTTATTTTTTTATCAAATTTGTAAATTCTTCTCATCAGAATTCTTTCACAAAATGCAATTTCAAGTTAAATGAACAAAAATATGACAGAGGAAGAAACCAGACAAATCCATTCATTGTACCAAAATGTTTTACTGATGCTGTTCTAAAATACAGTTGCAGTTTTGGTCATAAACTATTTATTTCGAGCTTTAAAGTTATTCTGAATTAAAAAGTCACAACAAGAGACTATTTTTTTCTTATAGTAAGCTATTTAATAGAAAAATTACTTCATATAACTCTTTTATGTCTTACTTATACATTATAGTAGTTTTACTCATTGGATACGATATGTACAAGGAAGTACATTACGCCCGAGTGGGCATTAGGGATTTATAATATGCCAACGAGCTTATATAGTTTGTCATCTTACAGGCTATTGCAAACAGGCCTATAAAATGCCATATTCTCGAAGTACGCCATCAGAACACTTCCATTTACAATATCCTTTCATCCAACGCACAAACGTAGAGTAGGGGAGAGTCGGGTACTATCGGACATCGGGTAATATCGGACAGTGAGTTTTTTTTCATCTACCACACGATGATAGTACCTGATTGACATGGTTACGTTTCTGTGATGTCGCATAGAGAAACAACCATGTTCCCTATACCTTGTTATACTGTATACATTTTTAGACTTTTCAAGTATTTGTTTTCAGTTTCAATAGCCATTGTACGCGTGTGTTAATAACAAAGTCCCTAGTTACCATTTCATTTGTAACTTCATTGTTGACTCTGACGTATATAACATTGATAAACTTCATCAAATGAATGTGATATATTAATATTTATTTCCTTTTCTATTAAAAAAGTAAGACATAAATATATTATTGTATGCAATTTGGGAAATATGAATAAATAATTAATACACCTCGGGCTACTTACAAAACCTCGGGTCACAGACACTCGGTTTAGCAAATCTGTTGCCCTCAGTGCTTAATTATCAACATAATACCCTTCGTACATAAATTATTATTATTCTGTACCGGTATACATTTCTAATTTAATTTTATTTTGGTTATTTAGTTTAATTCATTCTTTTTCCATTACAGTGCACTGGCCTATAGTTTTCATCATATAGTTCTTATAATTTATTTTTAAAATAATAATTATTACACTGAATTTTAATTCTTATTTATTGTTACTTTAACAATGTAATATTCTTTAAATATTCTATAATAATGAGTCATAAGCGACAAAAAAGACGGTATGGACATGGTCATATATTACAACAAATACAAAATACAGCAACAATGAATAAATTATGTGTACAAATGAAAGGATTAATATGAAAATAAAAAAAATCGTTAGAATAAACAAATGCGACAATAGTAAGCAGAGAGGTATACTAATATTAGAGTAAAAAAGGTGGCTTGTAGAATAAAACGGATTAATTTATGAGCCAATATGTAGTGCAGTTTTAAATATGTTTTATTATAGTACATTATGCAACGAGCCTATAATGGTAGTAATTAAGACGCGAGTGTGTTTATGAAACGAGCGCAAGCGAGTTTCATAATTTTCATACGAGCGTCTTAATTACTATTATAGGCAGGTTTCATACGACGTTTTATGCTCGACCATATTTCTAACTTGAAATTATTCATAAGTAGACTATTCATGTTATTCTTATCTGACTGGGGAGCGGAACTCACCTTGTGCAATATCTCGTAAATTGTGAAATGTGCGCAGACGCGAAAGTATTGATTTTTTCCGAGAAAGAAATGTCATTGACCTTGATATAATCTAGGGAGTAAAATGAACAGTAATCTTGATATAACGTTGAAATTGATTTAGACATTAAAAAACGAGATGACAAATTGAAGTTATTTGAATATTATTTACAATTAACGCCAATTATTATAGTGACAGAACATAACCCTCTGTGACAGTATTGGATTTCCAGCCTCCGTGACGTTTCGCTAGTTTGTTGTCTTTCGATTGCATATCCGAGAATAATCGATAATTGCGCTTTCATATTGATACGATTGTGTTTTCTGATTGGTGGAACACCAGAACTTTAATGAACAGGTGTACTTTAATGAGGTCCATTAAAGGGCTGCTACCAGGTGTATAATTACTACATTTCGACATGGTCGAGCATAAAACAATTTATAGTACTAGCATATATTTATTTAACCTGGTAGAGATAAGGACATCAGGTCTTCTTTTCCCCTCTACAAGGGGATTAATAGACTAATAAATAATCCGTGGCGCTACAGCCCACGAAGTGCCAAGACGTACCAGCCGGCTGCTGGCTTCACGGCCACATGCCGAAGCAGAGGTGAACGATCATACAACCAGAATGGAGGTATCGTGTGGTTAGCAAGATGATCCCCCCCAGCCGTTATAGCTGGTTTGCGAAACCGGATTTCGCTACCTATCGTAGCTCCCCAAGTGCATCACGATGCTGGGTAGGCACCGGTCCCATACACTGGCCGAAATTTCATGAGAAAATTTCTTCTCCCATGAGAATTCGAACCAGCGCGCATTCTGTAACGCGAGTCCCAGTCAGGATGCCTTAGACCACTACGCCACGGCGCGGGACCTACAAGGGGATTACAACTAGAATATTAAGAATACAATTACAATTATAATTACAATTAATATTAAATTTACAATTGCAATAAAAATCAAAGTACTAAAAGATTACCTGATTAATAAAAGCTAGACAATTTACTATAAAAGTTAAGAAAAGTTTTTTTACTGAAGTTCAAATGAAACCTACGATAATAAAATTATATAATGTTGAAATTACAGGATATTCAAATATTTTAAACTAGAATAACATAACTATTTACAAGAAGCCATATCTGAACGAGTATCAATTACTGACCAAGTGTCTAGTAAGTCTGCGTTTGAATTCAATTTTATTTCGACTGTCCTTGATGCTAGCAGGTAGCGAATTCCAGAGTCTTGGCAGGGCTATTGTGAAAGAGGATGAGTATGAGGAGGTGCGATGGGATGGTATTGTTAGTATTGTTTCATGGCGTGAGCATGTGTTCAGATTGTGGTGGGAAGGATAAGTGAAGCGAGACAACAGGTACGAAGGAATAGAAGAGTTCAATATTTCGAAGAGAAGTAGAAGTGAATGTAAATTTCTTTTCTTATCTAGTTTAAGGTAACCTATTGCTTCCAGGGGCGGGGCAATATGATAATATTTGCGAACATTGCTTACAAAATGTACAGACAAATTATGAGAATCTTGAAGTTTCGTTTTGTTGTCCCTGGAAAGGTTAGTCGGTAAAATGTCGGCATAGTGAAAATAGGGCAATGCAAGCGTCTGAACAAGAGACACACAATAGTAGCTGCGGAATTGAATCATTATCTTGATTCAGTCAACCTAATATGTGGTGTAACTGATAAATAATTAAACCTGGTAGGAGAGGTGTGAAGATGCATCATCTATATAGGAATGTATTTTTTCTTTTTATTATTTTTATTATTATTATTACTGTTATTATTATTATTACTATTATTATTATTATCATCATCATCATCATCATCATCATCAATGCGTTGTGTTATCTTTTATCTTTAATTTTATATTTGTATTTGTATTATTTGAATTATAACAACAAATCTTACACATCTTAATGATCTTAAAAATTATTTAATAATACTGATATTACGCGTCTATTAATATTACTGAACTGCCTCCCAACACGTGGTTTGCTCATTCAGGTGTTCCTTTTTTGTTGATTTTGCTTTTCTGTTTCTTTTGTAATTATTTAAAAATATCTTAAAATGATTATTTATGTTTTTACTGTTGTAAATTATATCTTAAAAATATGTAATATTAACTACCAACAAATTCAAATTAAAATAATATTAATTAGTTTACATATCACTTAGTCCACTCTCACACATTTTACAGTATAATGGTTAACTACTACAAATACAAGAAACGAGCATAATAGCCATTACCTCTTGTATAATAGACTAACCCGTCAGAGAGTTTATTCCTGTATTTGAGCAGTGCACAAAAGATCCGGGTCGCATTGTTAATGAAGTTTTTCTTGGTAAATTAAATTCGTAGAAACGTCGTGGAAAAGGAGTTTTCGAACTCCAATTGTGGGAATGTCGTGCAAGTTGCGTGTTGTTAGGGGAAGAAATTTCATGAATCGCAGCAATTTCTCAGAATCAGCGGAGGTTCCCTCCACAGGAAGTCGAAAAAGCATTACTTATTAAACAAGGGCAATATGACAATTATTATGACAATATTATACGCAAGATATAAAGTGTCTTCGTAATACAACTGATAAATTCTGTAACGAAAATGAAATATGTTGTCACTTTAAATTCATGTGACAAAAATACAGAATCATTTGAAGTTGTTCTAACAAACTCTGTCAAATAATTGATATTGATATTGAAAACTATGGCCGAAAAGAAATTCTTGAGCACTTATTCAATATTGTAGGCCTAATAATTATGCCCAGTACCATTCTTTCTATAGTTTATTGTAATATTACAAATACGTTTTCATATCGTTGTTATGTACCCACGGAAGTGTGGGTTGTGCAATAAATTAAATTATAAAGTACGAAATAGGCCTATATTTTCATATAACTTGATTTTATATACAGAGTAAACAAGAAATCTTCATATCCTTATGAACAGCATCCATACTTAATGGAATTTATAAATGATTAGGATATCATCACACGATATTCATCATGATACGGTAACAATCAGAACAAATCAAAGAATCGGTAACAGTGGCTGGTAAAATAAACGTCACGCCAATATAAGGAAGTGTTTTTCAGTTGCAAGGAATTTTGGACTCAAGCGATCGTAAGAAGGCAGAAACGAGGAAGTTCTTGATTGAAAAGTGCTTAGTTAAGACTGTCTGAATCCATAAAATACCGTACACAGGACTCAAAATGCAAAATATTATCTTGCTCCTCCAACTGAAATTTTGGAAATCACCTTTAAGAATAAGAGAAGTTAACTCGGGCGAAATGAGCATTTGGTTCTCGTAGCGTCGAAGACAATCCTCGAACTGGTCGACAAGTCAAGAGATTCAATTCATCATCAAACGGTTACATCATAAATCGACGCAAAAGTGAGCATCAGAATTGGAAGTAGCACTTTCAACAATGCAACACCACAAGAATAAAAAACTTATTGGTGAAGTCATTTTGTCGTGTTTTTGTTAATGAACTTAGTGATGCTGATATGATGAACCGTAATGAGGCACTTCCCTGCAGATTTATCTCGAGACAAGTGTACAATTTACCGCAGTATGCGCAAACTCCACGTCATTTTCAAGGCAGAGGAAAATCCACATTTTCACAATGGACTATAAGCCACATCAAAGTATTATTTTGTGTGGAGCGGATGACAGCTGTGAGCAGTATGGGATGAAGATAAATGTAAACATGACGAAGACCATGGTTGCCGGAAGAAAAACGAAGAAGGTAAACATACGAATCGGAAATAAGGCGTAGAGCAAGTGGACAACTTCAAATACTTGAAGTGTATTATAAGCAAAAATAAGAGCTGCTGTCACGAAGTCAAAGGAGGGTAACAATCTCAAAGGAATTTCTTAATAGATAAAGAAGCATCTCCTGCGGACCTCTGAAAAAAAGAACCAAGGAAGAGACTAGTGAAGTGCTTGTGTGAAGTGTGACATTGAATAGAGCAGAAACATGGACATTACGACTAAGTGAAGAGAAGCGACTAGAAGCATTTGAAATGTCGATATGAAGAAGAATGGAGCGTGAGAAATTAACAGTGAAGCTATGTTGGAAAGAGTGAGTGAAGAAAGAATGATGCTAAAACTGGTCAGGAAAAGAAAAAAAGAAATTTATTGGGTCACTGGCCGAGTTGAAACTGCATACTGAAGTATGCACTGGAAGTCTAATGTTAACGGGAGAAGAGTTCGGGGCAGAAGAAGATGATGGACGATAATAAGATATATTGATCAAATACGGAGTTGGGTTTACAGTGAAATATATGTTCTTGGGTAGAAAACTGTGGACGAATGAATGAATGAATGATGCTGCATTTTATATAATTATACAACATAATTTTAAACGGCCTTTTAACGGAACAACCTGTACGAAAACCTTTCGGAATTGATTAATACACCACTGACTGAAATTGTATTTAAGTATCGGAATTGTTTTAAGCACGATGATGTTCCGTTTAATTTTACGCTGTTAGTGACTCCCCAAACGATGACTTTCCAGTAATATACGGAGTGAATACTAGAGTTGGTCTCTCTCTCCGGCCAGTCTTAATATTTATATTGAAGAAGTTACCAGCCAGTGGAATAAAAACAACTAAGCAGAGATTTTATAATAGGACAAGTTATTTTAAACAAACTAGTTCTGTTTACTGAAGATCACCTCAGCCTCTCAGACTGGGAACATGAGCTTCAAAAGCAGCATATTTATTACAAGAAATTACACGAGATAATAATTTACAAATCTCTCCTCAAAACAAAAAAGTTACGGCTTTGGAAGGAAATCATTCTGTTACATACAGAACAGTTAAACTATAACGTAACAGAACATGTTAGCCGTTTCAATTATTTAGGATGTAGCCAATCATTTCCTTTGAACAAAAAAGAGATAGTTATGAACAATAAATTATACAAATTCCATCTTATATGTGGGAGAATTCAAAGAACACTAAGAAACAAAACCAGGTAGGAAGTAAAAATTAGATTTTACTAGTTGCTGGCAGTTCCACACGGAACATGTACTGTATATGGAAGTGAGAACTCGATATTAAACAGAGCTTAAAAGAGGATTGAAACAGCAGAAACGCGGTTTTTAAGGGCGCATGGTCCTGAAATATGGCCATAACTGGGATGCCCATGTGTTGCCCAGAATTGGATGCTAGTCCAGGTGCGACCCGGAAGTTATAGACGATAGTCCATGTGCGGTCCGGGAAGCTTTAGGTAATCATCCAGGTGCGGCCCTGGAATACCTGAGTTATGGTATGAATACAAACAATATTTTCCTACAATTATGCTTACATAGGGCTGCCTATAACAATAATATGTAACGCTGCATTACTAAATATTAGTATAGCTGTCGATACTATAGTGGGATATTGACGTATACAATTTGTTACAGTTATGGTTAAAAAAAAAATCGGAAAACGTATTAGTGTTTTTTACATGTCAAATTTTATACTACCTTGTTAATATGTTTCGGCCTGCTATTGACCATCTTCAGAAATGTTGTTGCTGGTCTTGGCGCCTTTTGTTTTGTTTCCTGTGGGGGTGTATTTGTGTAATGTAATGTGGAGTCAAAGAGTTTGTGTTCTGAAATTGAGTTGTGTGTTGAGAATTTCATTTGGATGTGTTTTTGTGTGTTTGCATATTTCGTATAGTTCTAGTGTGTTTAGTTTCCAAACAAAAGCCAGAAGCCAGAAATTAAACACACTAGAACAATACGAAATATACAGACACACAAAACCGCATCCAAATGAAATTCTAAACACACAGCTCAATTTCACAACACACACATTCTTTGACTCCACATTACACTACACAAACACACCCCCACAGGAAACAAAACAAAAGGCACCAAGACCAGCAACAACCAGTTCTGATGATGGCCAATAGCAGGCCGAAACATGTTAACAAGGTAATATAAAATGTAACACGTGAAAGACATTAATACGTATTCTGAAGTGATACAGTGTTGAAATTTGTGTAATTAAGATGTATATTAAAAAATTGTTTCTAACACTATAGCCTTAATGTTTTAATGTTGAGCCTCAAAGACATGGTCTTGACCTTTACACTGGCAGAAACTTAAACGAAACTGTCTTTACGAACTTGTAGTGTAGTATGGAGATTTACTGCAGAGCATCATCAGCATCCTAAAGACCTCTTCTGTTTCTTTGGCTATCTGTTTTTTACTTGCTTGTTGGCTTCTGAGCTTTACACATGTTTCGGTTTGGATGTTCTTTAGAATTATTCGCAGATAGGTACTTATTGTTCAGCGTATTGAAGCACTGAACTCTGCCCATATGTTGGGGTATATCTTGCATTACTAGCGACATAATTTTTCAATATGTAATCAATAAACTGAAGGACTATCGTCTTGAGATTGCAATTATGCCATATGTAAACATGTCCACTTCTGCTGGGTTCAGAAATGGCATACCAGATAACAATTTTGAGAACTGTCGTATTTCCGAGGTAATGGATTTATATTCTTTTCCAAGACAGAACTTAATTGCTATAACTTTAGGATTGGCCGGACATTGACCATGTAACAAAATATCCTTGGCCACACTTGGACATGGCTGTCAACTTTTCGTCTGGGCCGCACCTGAGCGGTTTCCAATCATAATTGATTAAAAAATACATTTTCGTATATGCGTCAAAAGTGAATTTTAATTATATTGTACCAGAAAAAATATTAGCATTGTCTATATTTTTATGCTCTTCAGCGACCATATTTCACCTATAGAATGCTCAATTTAAATACTCGTACCATACTGGCACTGCTGGAAATTCTTTCAAAATTTTACAGTATGAAAATGCTCCAGTGTCCACAAATGTCGTTTGATTTACACAGAACTTGTACTGCATAGCCGGATTGAACAAATAAGAAGAACGTACTAATTTTTATAATAATAATTTCTCACAAACAAGGGGAGACACGTGGCTGACAGACCAGGTGACCATTCAGATCCAGATTAAAAACATAAAAGAATTTAATTTAATTAACACGAAAACTGTACTAATTTTGAAACTAGTATTACGAGTATTAACTATAAAAATTTCTATATATAAAAAATGTTTTAACATTCAAATATGGAAAAAAATTGCACGCAAGAGAAGTAAATTTTACACTTGTTTGGCTGAGATATTCTCCAATTAGCAATTTCTATACACGTATTAGTAAGGTAACTTTTTCGTATAACAATTTTAATGCTTAAGCCCAAAATTCTCACTATGAAACAATAAAAAACGTTTTGTGTATGGAGTAATATATCTCAAACCAATTTCTGAGCTTACAATTTGTTTTCCAGTGTACTATTTTGCTTAGTGCCCAAGTTCGAAATCCTTAGAGCAGCACTCATATGGTCATTGCTTTATAAACTTCAGCTGGATGTTCTTTCTTGTATTGGTTTAGACTTCGTTTAGTGTTCATATGTTCATTAAAAATTATTCTTCTTCCTGTTTTTCTGCGACAAGGATAGACTACATGCATGTACCGACTCAATGGATATTCTCCCATCGGGATATTATAGGACAGCAAAATGAACGGCAACCTTCAAGTTTGTATTGAAGTATCAGTATTTGTTTTGTAAGCTGTGTTGAATTCAATTCCGTTCAATTGCTGTTTTGAGAGCATTATACCGTTACACGTTTAGTCTACTCTAAATAATACAAAAATAATTAAGAAAATCATTTGCTTGGACACAGCTAGTCTGTCTGAAATAAAATACAATTAATATTTTCCTATAAAGTTATCTATCTAGCAGTGTTACATAATATGAACAAAATCTAAACAACAGTTCAGCATAAATAGCTGCATAGACACAGACAGACAGACAGACAGACAAACAGACAGAGAGAAAGCTAAACGAATACTTTTTGTTTTGGGAATTGTGAATACGAGGGATTCCGTGACAAACTAAACATCGATTCTTTGGAGAAACACAACACTTTCTCTCTGTGATATTTTATTATGAAGCATTAACTGACAATGGTTACTTACGTTTAGGTTTTCGTCTCATTGCTACCATGTCTGAAACAACAAAATGCAAGAGTGGTGCCAATACATCAATAAAACATTAACTTGAATGAAAGTTATGTCATATCAGAACATATATTTGTTTATACTACATTAAAGCAATAATTATTAATTAGACCCTAATACTTAACATCACATCAATACATACATATTAAGCAATACATCCTAATGAAAACTCCTCCCAGAAAAAAGAAGATATTGAGAATTATGTCGGGGATGGTGACTGCCGGAACAGTTCAAATTACTCAAATTTGATAAAGAGACAACAAATCAAGTATGAAAATTTTATTTGTATAAACAATATAGTCGGTTTATTTTACGACGCTTTATCAACTATAACAATTATCTAGCGTCTGAGTGAAATGAAGATGATAATGCCATCGAAATGAGTCCAGGATCCAGCGCCGAATGATACCGAGGATTTGCTCTTAATTGGTTCAGGGAAAAAGTCTCAACCAGGTAACTTGTCCCAACCAGGATTTGAACTCGGGTCCGCTCGTTTCACGGTCACACATCGTAATCACTACTCCACAACGGCGGACTATGCGTATAGGCCTACTTGTACAGTAAATTTCAGTCTCGTAATTTCTATATCTGTAATTAAATTAATTTTGGATATATTTATGTTATAGGGTAAACTAGGGTCTGTTGGACAGTCAGGCATGTTGGACACTCCGTACTTTAACGTGTTACCACGCCACTTGTGGGAACCACATTCAGCTAGAAGTCAATGACGGAAGTAGCCACGAGTGGGGCTACTTCCGTCATTGACTTCTAGCTGAATGTGGTGCCCACAAGTGGCGTGGTAACACGTTAAAGTACAGAGTGTTCAACATGCCCGACTGTCCAACAGACCCTAGTTTACCCTATTTATTTATTCTTGGCACTTCCACTAAACATTTAAAGTAAACTTCAGCAACGTGATGAATTAAGTACATACTTCTTTCTTCATGGCTAATTCAGCAGCAGACGCGCATCGGCAAGTGAGATGGAGGTAGACAGCGTATTCCGAATCTCACCGGACAGGTGGACAACAATGACGTCACGCTGCAGCGAAATAGGAACAAAACTGCTGGAAGGTTCGATGGCTATCATGGTGGCTGTACAAGTTGTTGTCTGTACTACGCTAGCAAGATTTTGCGAAATTTACGTACTGTCATCGCGTTCAAAGAAAAGAGAGCATAGAAAATTTATTTCTTTAACCAGTAGTAATAACTGGTCCGTTGACATGTTCGGTCATAAGCTATTAACATATTATGTTTAAGTTGTGCTCATTACAAACAATAGAGCAAAACTAAAGCAGAACACACGCCATGACACAACAGTGCACAATGTCATTGTCTGCTAATTCCCGCCCTATACAAGAACCAATCAGATTCACTGATGGGGACTGCCGCCACCTCTGCAAGCTGATGGAACCGGTGCGACACCGGTAGAGCATCAGTGACGTCATCGTTGAAATTCGGAACACCGTGATGCCATCAGATTTCTAAGCGCTGAGATTGGGAATAAGCTCAGAGTGTCAACGCAAGTGGAGTCCCAAATTTCAGATTTTCCTTTAGACCATCGGGTCGTTTACCATCCGCGCGACTAATACCTGGTGGTTCCAAAAGAGACAGGATGCCACATGAAGTCAGAGATCTTTTAATGATATCATTGAGTGATGTATGTCTGGGAATGCGACCCTTGCTCCTCGCACAGTTGAGTGCATGATTGCCGTAAATATCAGCAATTCCTCCACAAATGCATTGATGTGGCTGACAGAGTTTACAACCAAGGCGTAAAGTCATTGCGATTTTAAAGGATGTACTATCTATTAGAGTTCCGATGTGAGGAGATGATAATGCGTGTAACCAAGCCCCAGACTCACTCTCTTGAAGAGCTAGGAGACGTGCAATGTCTTGTTCAGATTTGAAAGAAGAAAAAGTTCGTCTAAAATTTTCTGGGAAGAAATAACGTCCCACTGATTTTGAAATTCAGGATGTGCAAGAGAATGAGTGGTTTGTGAGGAAGTATATCAACTAGTCAGAGCATCCCGCACATGGCAGATTTCAGCTGCATCGCTGTATAAAGGAAAGAGCGATTTGATGCGACGAAAAACCCCAAAGGCAGAAGAAAGAAAAACAGGTATACAAACGTCAGAAAGTTTCCGAATGCTTACACCGCCAAATTTAATAGAGAGAGAGGCTTGAGTCCAACTAGTATCGGTAAAATATATATTTAGCATAATTTCCAAACTGGATCGAAAAAGACCATCAGCTTTATGTAAAAAAAAAACGGAAGAAGCCATAAAGGAGTAGTACGTATAAAGTAAGTCACTTTAGGGATTAGAAAACAGTTTTTAAGAATAGTAAGAAACATCAGGATGTATTAGCTTTAAACGATCGATGAAATATTGCAAAGAAATTCGTTTTTGTTCAGCGATGTGACCGGCAGCTTCCAAAAAGACGGGAGATCCAAGAATAAAATAATAGCATAGTAATAGTAAATAATAGTAAAGTAGCATGAAATACAAACTGTGTAGTAAATATAAATTTATATACTATATATATATATATATATATATATATATAGAGTATTAATATATTCAAAATAATACTAGATAATACAAACTAATAACAAAATCGTAATAATATAAAACCAAAATTGTTTAACTTCCGCTTATGACAGATTTATGAAACTTTTACCAAGTATCAGCCACCATTTCTATACTGTTTTAAGATTGAAATATCTCCTTACTCAATCAAATGTTTTACAGAATGGTCTCAAAAGAAGTGATCAAAATTTAAGACGCCCATGTAATCAGTTAGGAAAATTCTTCTAAGACAAATAATCATAAATGTGTATGATTTTGTAATCCAATGACTCCTCAGCACGAACAGGGAAAAAATGTCCACTAACCTCAAGAAAAGTAACAATTTTGTTATAAAGTAACATTTAAAATAATGAGAACGCATTACTTAACAAAATGAATGAGGTAGTTATCCTGTTTCATTGAACGCAAGGTATATTATAATATAACAATAATTTTAAGAATTTTTTAGTTAAAATTTCAAGTCATTTGAAATTCTCAAAATTTAAAAGTTTTATAGAACAAGAAATGCATTACCAACATAATAAAAACTTTTCAATCTACATGTGCAATAATTTTTTTTAGCTGTCTCTATAATTGTTTATGAGACAATTGTACCTAAATCTGTAAAAACTAAGGATTGTTCAGACTACACGTTTTGGGCTCATACTGTGAAAAAAAGTCGACTGATTAAGGAGACGTTTTGGTTTTAGAACTGTAGCTTATGGAAAGGTTATATGATGCTCGCTGTAATTTCATAAAGTTATCATAAATGCAGTAATAATAATAATAATAATAATAATAATTATAAGCTCTTTTAACATTTTTTTTTAAATTACATAATTTATAATTAGATCACTTCGGAAGAAGTCAAAATCTGTGACAACATTAAGATAATAATCAAATATAATGGTAAAACAAAGATCATTATTATTGAAATAAGATTAATTGATTGTTTTTATAATACGAATATGCTATCACATCGGATATTCAAATAAAAAAAAAATTCATCCAGAGAAGTGGCGTCTGGAAAGGTTCCCAAAATCCTGGCTGCGTTTCCACGTTGGATGGCTATTCCTATTCGTTATCGTAGATAATTGGTGCAGTGAGGGTCTCCAGTAACAATCACCAATCTTCTACCAATTTCGGAAACCAGGCCTTTTGCTTCTTTACACGAGAAGCCTATTGTTTCGACAGCAAAGACAATGAAGATGTAATTGTCTACTAGATGTACGTATTTATGACGTTTACTGCGTATGACAGATTCGGCTGCAGAGCTTGCGATTTTAGAAGTTGATGGCAAGTGGGATGGAGCTAAAGTGGGATGGAGCTAAGGTATCCACGCATGTCGTATCCAACATTAGTGATTTCCCTCTGCTCCACAGGACCAAGGTTAATCCAGCAGGGCGCTTTCCATCCGTGCAACTAATCCCAGTGGGTTCTAAAATAACAGGGATACCAGAAGATGTTAATGCTCTCTTGATTATGTTGTTAACTGTTGAATATCTAAATAAACGTCCCTTGCTCTTGACGCAACTCAGAGCGTGATGATCGTAAGTGTCGACAACTTCCCCACATACACATTTATGTGGTTGTCAGATTTTGCATCCAAGACGTAGAGCGACTGCAGTCTTAAAAGATTTGTTATCGATCAGCGTTCCAATATTTTGGGAAGGTAGAGCTTGTAGCCAGAAACCCGCTTCTTTTTCTTGAAGAACCAAAAGTCGAGCTTGGTCTGTTTCTGATATACAAGATGTTACAAGAAATTCCAGGATGTGCCAATCATCCCAATAATTCTGGACATCTGGATGAGCTGACGGATTAGAGTTCCTGGATATATCATTCCACCTATCCAAAGCCTCTGGCAAATAGCAGAGTAATTATAGTATAAAAATAAAGTCCATTAATTTAAGTTTTAAAATAATTATAGTGATTTTTTAGATACGCCTGTGTGGTTGTCATGATCCATTATCCTGAAACATAGAACTATTGAGAAATTTAAAGTGTAATTGTATGAAAATCGTGTGGGCTTAAACCAATACCACAGTTCCTATTGAATATTTCACTTTTTTTTAATTAATTTACTTGAATATTTTGTTCGTGTTGAAAGTGTATCCTACAAGTAACTATATTGTTATGATAGCTATTCACATATTATACTGGGATGGCAATTACATTAATTGCATTATTATTTTTAATTCCGCGTATTAGATTACATAATTAGTGAGTTAATTTCGTCCTCAGTCTTTGAAATACGCCAGTAATAATGCAGAAAAGAATTATTAAAGTAAATGATACATGAGAGTTAATTACTTGAAATAGAAGACAGTCATTAACCAATGTCTGTACCAAGCGCAAAACGAAATATATGGCACAGACCGCAGAAACGAATGCTCGACAACAGTGCCGTCATAGGAAACAGTGAAACATCGAACTGAAGCAATGGTGTAGCTTCAGAGTATTTAACGCTTCGCTGCAAAATCATCGGCAATTAAGAAACGTTGAATGAGATCAGTGGACTGCTAAATTGGTTTCAATGGGGTTTTGTTCAATTGAAAAGAACTTCGTGTCCATATTTTCTGCTAATTTATTCCAATGTAAGGAATTTTGTAATTAATTTTTCTGTTTCTGTAAATAGAGGCCAATTAATTAGCCAGAATTCATTCGGACATGAATTATGAAGGAGCTGTCCTTATTTGGAAAATGTGTATGATTTTGTAATCCTGTGACCCAGAGCATTAACAGGGAAAAAATTTGTACAAATCTCAATGGAAGTAACAATATTATTATAGTATGATATCTGAAATAACAAATCGTTTCTAACATATAGTTTGTGTTTTGTGAACAACCATTAATTCGTTATCATTCAAGACTTCTATATTGTGCAATGTGTTGCTAGACTTTTGGTTCTTCTACCACTTGATAAATACAGAAACATCGAGTACCGGTAATCTATAGCTAAGTGCAGCGTCTACCTTAGGAAATTGCAAGAAAAGAGGATCCTGAATTTTGTTCACTCTCATTGTCTTTAGTAATGATGAACATCCATACATAGCAACGTAACATTGAACGCTGCTGCATCTATTGTTTAATGGAGTACACAAAGTTATTATACCATTCTTGGTGAATATCCCTTGGTATTGAATCGAAACGACAGGTTACGTTTACCAGTTGAAATCTTGGTAGAGGATCGAACAGAGAGATATTACTCTTTGCAGTCTAACTCTCGGTTACGGATTCAACAAATGGTTACAATAGAAGTCGAGCTCTTGGTAATGGATATAACAGACAGGTTACTCTTACTACTCTGGCTCATGATAATGGATCCAACAGATGGGCTACAGCTCAGCTTTGGGTTACAAATCCAACCAATAGAGCACTCTTACCAGTTGAGCTCTTGGTTATGAATCCAAAATATATGTTACGCATACCAAATCAGCTCTTTTAACGGATGAAACAATTAATTTGGCCCTATTTTTCCCAGTCGAGCTTTTGGTAATGGATCCAACAGATGGATACTTTTAGTATTGGAACTCTTGGTGACGTATTCTACAGGTAGAGATTCAACAAATGGATTTCTCTTACTAGTCGATCTCTCGATAGCTATCCAAGCCGAGTTCTTGTTAAAGGATTCAAAAGACTGGTTATTCTTGTAAGTCCTATTCTCGGTAATGTATTCAACAGAGCGGTTGTTTTTACTAGTTAAGCTCTTGGCAATGGATCCAATAGACAGGTTATTCTTATCAGTCGAGCTCTTGGTAATAGATCCAACAGATAGGATACATTTATTAGTGGAACTCTTGGTAACTGATTATGCAGACAAGGTATTCATACCAGTCAAGCTCTTCATAATGGATTCAACAGGCTGATTACTCTTAGTAGTAGAGCTCTTGGTAGCAGATAGAAGATTAAAGTTACTGTTAAAGGCCAGCTCTTGATGAAAAATCCCATATATTTTAAATTTATTTTTATTTATTCATTTATTTATTTATTATTGAACATAACAGGCAAAGCCCAATTACAATGTTCAAAACTGACAAAGTAATTTATAAAACATAAACAAGGAAAAGGAAACAAACATAATCTCATTAAAAACTTAAACAAAATAAAAAAGGGAAAGAAAAAAAGAGAAATTGAAATAAGGTGTGAAAGTAGCTTCAAATTAACTAACAACAATATTCTGTAAAATATGATAACAAATAATTCTGTATTTAGAGAAATTCATATTTAAAATATCAACATTCGGATGAGGATGTAATTTATTGTATAATTGTAACATTTGGTACATTTGTTAGATACTCTTATCAGTCAAGCTTTTGGTAGTGGATCCAACAGATAGGTTTCTCTTAGCAGTCGAACTCTTGATAGTGGATCCAAAAGTTAATTTACTCTTACCAGTTGAGGTCTTGGTAGTGTAACCAAGACATAGTTACTATTATCAATCGACCTCTTGATAACGGATCCAACTGATAGGTTACTCTTACCAGTCGAGCTCTTAGCAGGATACTCATGAAATATTTGTACTCTTTCCAGTCGAATTCTTGGTAGTAAATACAACAGATTGGTTGCTTTTACCAGTCGATCTCTTAGTAGCAAATCCGATATTTATGTTACTGTTACGTTACAAGTTCAGCTCTTGGTAAAATATTCAACAAACTGAGCCCTCTCACCAATAGAACTAATGGTACCGGATTCAAAGACTAGGTTTCTCTTAGCAGTCTAGCTCTTGATAACGGATCTCAAAGATCAGTAAAGTTAGTCGAGGTCTTGGTAGCAGAGCCAAGGGACAGGTTACTAAATACCAGTCGAATTCTTGGTAGCTCATTCCACAGACAGGTTACACTTAACAGTCGAGCTTTTGGCCACCTCTCGGTGTACATTACAATTCGACCTCTTGGTAGTTGATCCAATAGGTATGTTAGGCTTGCCAGTCGAACTATTGGTAGCGGATCCTATATCCTGCCTTGTATTAATTATCTAGTCTACTTCCATGCATGTGTCAAGTGATGTACTCTGTCACATAACAATCTAATCATAATTAATTCAATAAAATCTTTCCATAAATCCACAAATACATTTCACTATTCTTCCACCGAGTTATCCACCGAGTTACCCGAGTTGTTCCTCTAGTTACCCTTGTGAAACTACAATTTTTTTCGTGAACCTAATCTGTAGGCATTAGGTATGAATTTCAATGTATAAACCTAAGCACCAGAATAAATCCTGCTTACAGTCGAATTTGATACTACGATATTATAGACTCTTGCTTGGATAATAAATTTACCTTAATGAAAAGTCGTCATCAGAGTAAGACATCATTCATTTTCCTATAGGAGATTCGGGTTGCAGCATTCTCGAAACTAGCACGTTATATGATGACTGCGGTATCATTATATTTTATGAACAAAATTTAAAACTAATACTTTGCGGCAATGTTAAGAAAGCTTCACAAAATAACAAGCACAAACTTCAATCACTGTTGGAAGATTTCAGCTCGGGATTAGAAGGAAATTGCTGTTTTGACCGCGTAGCGAGGAGGAGCCTATATCTTGTATACATGTCCTGCATTCCAAAAGGATTAATTTTCAGAGGACCCAATATCTGATTTAGAAGGACAGCGAGTTGTAAATTTCAAGAATGGCGACTTGTCACATTGAGGTAATGGAGAGCGCACTAAACAGGTGTCATAAAGCCCAGACGTGCCGAGGCAGGTGGAGATGAGGCGTGACCTGCAAGCAAACACCTTTGCCTCGCACTTGACAGCGTCCACTTCTTGCGCCAATGCGTCAACTAAGGTGTGAATGCAGCCTCAAATATATATAAATAACCGCATACATGTCAAGTCGACTGCAACATTTTAATCGTTCCACGCTTATTGGTGGTTGCTCTATAGCGTACGAGTACATTATACAAAATGGTGCGTTAAGTCTCCAACATAAAGCAAAGAGCAATAATTTAGTCTTTTGGAAGTGTTGGAGTGCTTATTTATGTTTAATTTCACGCGACACATTCAAGGGACACGATTATTATATTCTACTCTAAATATCGTTCTAGGTTGTCAAATTCTGACAAGATGGGATTCTAAAATCGAAAATAACTCGACTGAGTCCTGAGAGTATTGTACACTAAACTATTCTTCATACCTACATGAGTATGATATAAAATATATGTGCAGAGACCCAAAGTGTAGTATCGACGGTGTTTAGGTAAAATATCGTTCTAGGTTGTCAAATTCTGACAAGATGGGATTCTAAAATCGAAAATAACTCGACTGATTCCTGTAGTATACTAAACTATTCTTCATAACTACATGATTATGATATTATGAAATGTATGTGCAGAGATCCGAAGTGTAGTATCGACGGTGCTTAGGTAAAATATTGTTCCAGGTTGTCAAATTCTGACAAGATGGGATTCTAAAATGGAAAGTAACTCGACTGAGTCCTGACAGTATAGTACACTAAACTATTCTTCATACCTACATGATTATGATATAAAATGTATGTGCAGAGACCCGAAGTGTAGTATCGATGATGTTTAGGTAAAATATCGTTGTAGGTTGTGAAATTCTAACAAAATGGGATTCTAAAACGAAAATAACTCGACTAAGTCCTGAGAGTATAGTACACTAAACTACTCTTCATACCTTCATGATTATGATATAAAATTTATGTGTAGAGACCCGAAGTGTAGTATCGATAGTGTTTGGATAAAAGGGCTTAACCCTCATTTTTAAAAATGTGACTTTTTTACTGTAATTAATGCAATTAATTAAAATTTTATTACAAAACGTGAAGATATGTTTTTTGACAATTATGTTTACCTTTCATCATATCAAGTAGCTAGTAATAATGTGTTAAAATTTAATTATAGCAGTTTCTGAATTTTTTTTCTTTTGTGGATAAGCCCTTTTACCTGAACACCGTCAGTATAATATATCTGAATTTGTACCCTGACTGTAACCTGCAGAATTTTTTAATAATTTTTTCTCATGTCAGTTACCTTTACTGATGTTTTGCTACATGACTCTGAAATAAAGCGCTTTCAGAAAAAGTGGTACATGGAGTTATAGTCTTGTTTTTACCGCTATTATTTTCAATTAGGCCAACTTACAAATCACTCGTTACACAGAGTGATTCACGAGGATTTACCGTCCTTTACGGAGCTTATTTCCGAAGACATACTGAGCAAAAAAGTCATATAAACATGGGTCCTATTCTCAATATTTACAGAGTTACCTTTCGTTATTAGAACGCATTGATGTGAATGCGTGATTTTTGGTCAGCGTACAGTCAGCAGACAGCGCGACCGCTACGGAAATCAAAGATAGCCGTTTGCAGTTACGTAGAGCGACCAGTGCCGTTCACATGTCTGCGGTCAAGTGTACTCAACCGTACAGCGACATTTTTTAAAAATGTGTTGTAAACTCTTCAAGACTGCAAATTAGGATGCAAAACTCAACGGCAAATAATTAAGTCGGTGGAAATGGTGTGATTTGTAATAATTGTTGTGATAAGAGCGTAAGAATAATGTAATTATCTAGTTAACAATGTAAAAAGATGTCTGTACAAAGCAATTAAGGAGTTCATAGCACAATTTTAGCTTCATAATACTTGCCAATTAAAGAAATGATACTTTTGAATGCTTCATTCTCTATTTGTATTATTCTTTTACCGTCAAACTAAAGAAAAACGTATTTTCCAAACAACTTTAAATTAGTGTAACTCTGAAAGTATTGAGAATAGGAACTATGTTTATATGACATTTTTTGCTCAAAATATCTTCAGAAAAAAGCTCCGTAAAAAACGGCAAATCCTTGTGATTATCCTATATATAGTCTTCAGAGTAAGGAAAAGAAGTCAAGCTGGTAAATCTTAAAACAAGAATGTAAAGAGAACCGTGGTACAATAAGATCCGGGAGTGGACGAAGCACGCATCAGATCGAAATTAGTTTTCTATAAATCGAAAGCATTTGACACGGTGTTTCATTAATTAAAATTTGTGAAAAATATCGATTTTGATTACTAAAACCTTATAACGAATTTATTTATTATAACTGTGAGTATAGGCGGGTTTATAAAAAATCGGTTCTCGTGACCTAAATTCGGTGTTTCGTATAACATCGGCTTCCACAGCAGATTTTCGCTATTCTAAGTATCAGTAATAGAAAGGGAGAGTACAAATTTTATTAATTTTTTATAGATGAAACTGAAATTCTATGGGAAAATTCTTAAGTCATTACGAGTTCTCAAGCTCCTGAAACTACTGAAAATCTCCGTCCAACAGAGAAACTGTATAATTACTTTTTAACAGACACAATTGACGGAATTTTAACTCCAGAAATTTTGGAGAAATATCTCATGGCACATTGTGCTTCATGCCTTGATTAACTTTAAAATCGCGCCAAAAACTGTAACGTGATACTAGTATAAAGCTATACAGTAAATTTATAATACTCACATTCTTATTTACCTCTTTCTAAATAACAATAGTTGTTAATTTCAAAAAATAGTTTTAACTTCCAATCAAGTTTTGATTTTACATATTTGAGGATTTTACTTACTTTCTTATGTACAGTAGTAGCAAAAAAAAAAAAAAAAAAAACCGGACCGAACCTTGTAGCTGATTTCAGAGCCTTGTGACAGTGAAAGCACGATAGACTGGTAACTAAGACTTTCGTGGTTCGAATCCTGCCTGGGGAAGAAACTTTTTTTTGTTCCTTATTCAAATTTATTCCCAATACTTTTCGATTGCAGCGATATTTTACTACTTAATTAACTTATTATTCCCAGAACATGAATTTTACAAGCTTATTTTCTAATGGCTTTCGAAATGGGCTACGTCAGCAGTCGAAACTACAACAATTTCAATAGATTACTCGCTATCTTGTGAATGCGGGCTTGGCATGCGAAGTGGCTCATTTCGAAGACTTTGATTATTCCGTCAGTCCGGTTTTTTTTTTTTTGCAACTACTGTACATGATTTTAGGGTTAGTCTTTCATAAAAACCCGAATTATTCTTAAAACTTTCAGGTTAGCTTATCATATCAGGAGAAACGAAATTATTTTCGCTATTAAAAATATGCTTAATATGTAACTAGTCAGCGATGTATGCAACGGAGGGGAAAAGAAATAGCCACTCTACCCTATTTCTCCTGACTTATTTGTCTCATGAGTGATTCCTTAACGGTGTCACATATGACGATCAACCCTGTCTTCTGACAGTTGACTAAACAAAAAAAAATTGAAAAATAATGTTAACTTGTTTGTAATATTTAACTTGTGTCTATTTAGCACTGAGCCCTAAGCATGCGGGTGCCCTGTACGAATATAATGCAGAATTCAGGTAGTATGTATTAACTATGTCAACATACGTAACACTGCACTTCACACAGAATAGAACACCAAACAATAAGAATGTGGAATGGAGCAACAATTTCACGGTTTGTTGAAACATTTGCCACAAATGTTGCAGCCTGCATGGTACTCACTGAAAAGAAGTCGCCAACATTACCTGGAAGCAAGCAAGTCTTGTTTAAAATTACATATCTGACATATTTACCGTCTACTCCTACTAAAACAATTATATTACTGTGGGTTATTCCTGGATTCCAACATAACTATTCTAGGAGCTAGACTTCGTACTATTTTAGGGCTATGGTTGCGACAAGGCCTTCGGCTGTTTGAATTCTGGTAAGGCTACTAAATAAAATATACAGAGTGTTTCAAAAATACGGGGCATAATTTCAGGTATGTATTTCCCACATGTAGACAATCTAAATAGTTCATTACAACATGTGTCCGGAAATGCTTCATTTCCGAGTTATGGCCTTCACAACATTGAAATTCACCGGAACGTTTTTCCTTCCGCAGGTCGTTGTCATTACAGAAGATATTCAAAATGTCCACCTCCTGCTTGAATACAGACCTCACATCGATGTTTCATTGACCTGCGAACACGATCCAAAACTCCAGGAGTATTGCGTATGTCTTCAGAACATGCCACAATTCGATTCCGAAGGGATTCCAAATCAGGCACCGGAGACGAATAAGCCAATGATTTTAAATGGCCCCACAAGTAGAAATCGAGAGGGTTGAGATCAGGTGAGCGTGGAGGCCAAGCAATTGGGCCACCTCTACCTATCCATCGGTCAGGAAACCTTCGATCCAAGTACCGGCGAGCCGTACGACTGAAGTGTGCAGGAGCGCCATTATGCAAGAAGTGAATGTGTTGACGATTGATCAGTGGAGTGTCTTCTAAAACATGAGGCATGGTTCCGGTGAATTTCAATGCTGTGAAGCCATAACTCGGAAATAAAGCATTTCCGGACACATGTTGTAATTAACTATTTTGATTGTCTACATGTGGGAAATACATACCTGAAATTATGCCCCGTATTTTTTAAATACCCTGTATAAAATAATGTTACACAAGTAACATAATATATTTTTTATCGTACCTATGTTTAACGCCATGCGTAGAAATTCAGTCACTTTATCTTCATGGGCTTCATATAACTGTGTGACTGATTAAATGTGCATCGAAACAAAAACGTAATTTCAGTTTTCTGGACTGCATCTAAAGGCATTTTCGTAATTTGTTTACTTTGTAAATTGTTTGCCTTAAATATTATACACAATAGGATTCAGAGTAATTATTGGAAAACATGTAATTCAACCATTCATTCATTCATTCATTCATTCATTCATTCATTCATTCATTCATTCATTCATTCATTCATTCATTCAGTCATAGTATTCTGCCCAAGGGCTTGTCTTTTATTGCAAACCCAACATTCTCCAATCTTTCCTATTTTCTGCCTGCGTATAATTGCGTTCTAACTAATGAAAAACTCAATGGAATAGGGAATAGGCTACAAATTAGCTTGACAGGCATGTGTATCCAATACATCATCTTGAAAAACGAAGAATTGTTGAAACTGAAGTTTTAATTATTATAGGTGTAAGATAATATCGTGTATCTGTTATAGTTGTATGGGGTGTGGTATAAGCAGTAATATGAGCTACAGCCAGGAAGTCAAAAAGACGATAGCAATGGCAAAGTTAGCTTTTAATAGAAAATGGAGCATCTTCTGCCGGCCTCTGAAAAGAGAACTAAGGAAGATACTAGTGAAGTGCTTTGTGTGGAGTGTGGCTGTGTGTGAGGTAGAAACATGGACTTTACGACGAAGTGTAGAGAAACGAAATGTGGATATGGAGAAGAATTGAACGTGTGAAGTGGACAGATAGAATAAGAAATAAAGTTGTGTTGGAAAGAGTGAGTGAAGAAAGAATGATGTTGAAACTGATCAGGAAGAGAAAAAGGAATTGTCTGGGTCACTGGCTGAGAAGAAACTGCCCATTGAAGGATGCACTGCAAAGAATGATTAACGGCAGAAGAGTTCGGGGCAGAAGAAAATATCAGAAGATAGACGATATTAATATATAGATCATTATGGGGAGACTAAGAGGAAGCCAGAAAATAGGAAAGATTTGAGAATGCTGGGTTTACACTAAAAGACCTGCTCATGGACAGAACACTTATATATGTATGTATGCTATAATTGTAAGTTAAGGTAGCTACTTTCTTAAATGATGAAAATTAATTTAATAGTAGTTTACTGGAACTATATTATAAGGATAAAAACCTAAATATAAAAAATATAGATATAATAAGAATAGTATTAATGTAATGGGATATTGTCATTATAGGTTTTGTATTCTATTTAATAGTTATTTATGAAACAAGTGGATAATCTTGATGATTATGGCATGAGTGAATGTTTGTCGCACTCACTATCGTTCGTCCGACAATTTTCACTAGTGTTATACTAAGATTATCCACGAGTTGGATACAACACTTTATTGCATCTTAACATTATAAATTGTAGAAAATAAATTATGAAATAATTCGGCATCCATAGCTGACATAAGTGTTGGTACGTTCATGTTGATCGTATCGATTAGTTGCGCCTGGCATTGACATTCAATAAAAAGAAATGGATGACCTTGCAGGTATTACACAGTCTATTTATACCTCAGATATAAAATTTTATGTTGCAAATGTTCCTTTATTTCGTTAATATAGTTTCTCAGAACCACAGTACTATTTTATGTGGCATTACAAAAGTGATACAAAATTGTTAAAGATCGGAAATAAATGATACGTTACTTTCTGTCCTGCATTTCTTGGTACATGGCGCGTAGAAACGGTAAGCAAGATAGCCAGAGGAGTTGCATGCATCCCCATCCAAGCGTTCCGGTATTACGTCATAGCGAATATGTCATTGCTGTTATAGGCATGCGTGCCATAATAAGCCGATTACGCACAATAGATTAGATGTAGTAACAACCTGTTTATAATGCTAGGATGGCATAAAAGAATGTATGGTAATATTATGAATAACAGATGTTAGTTTCATTATAAGTAACAAATATTAATCAGTTATTAATCTGTTAACCAATGAATTATGTAATTTTGATCTAAATAAAGTCATTGTCTAACAAGCTGTTACTCTATTCGAAAGGATTGGCGGTAATTTGGTTCAAACGTCAGACCTCCAGAATACAAGACGAAAGGTTTTTACAACTGCACCACTGTGCTCGGTGTCTTTATTTTCATAATTTGTATTTAGCCTCGCCAGCATTTGAACACGGGTCTCCGGTGAGGTGAGAACCGACTGTGTAATAGTTTAGTCAATAGTGCGCCATGTTTGAGTAACCGAGAAAGAACAGCCACATCAGGTTGCCATCATAAGCGCAGTCTGACACTCAAAATCGACGTTTAGATCTGCCTGATTAGAGATGTGTGAAGTTTGACTTTTTTTTTAACTCGTCTATATTATCACGCGAGGGAGCTATTAAGACGACAAATCAATGCTCTCAGCACCAAGCACTGTTAAGCAATACTCAAGCGCCGGCACACCATGTCACGCTCAAGCGTAGCTTCAATCAAAATTACCACTCAAAACACTAGAGCCTGGTTCTTTGTTATGATCACGAAAGGACTCGTGGGATAAAAACTTCCACTTCATAGAGACGAATCAGAGACTAAAGAGGAGATTGAATAGACGATTATGGTGATAAAATGAGGGAGGCAATAGTCTCGCCGAGGGTAAATTTGATTATCTCTGCCAGACAAACTATGCGCTGTTTTATAGAGCCCAGCTTGTCTCTCCTTAGCACTCATTATCCTTCTAAATATATCCTAGTTTTGCGAGTTCAGACCTGGGTGAAAGCGATAAAACTATTCTGCATGCTATGGTAAACTTTATTGTCGTTACCATAAAGAACATAAATAGAATCATCATTAGCTTACTAAAAGAGAAAAACAAACAATACTAAAAATAACTTTGGAGAACGTATTATGTGTCATTTTCATGTGTTAAATTTTATGTTACCGTGTTGACATGTTTCGGCCTGCCAATGGCCATCATATCATGAATATATTATAATAGGATGCGAAACTTACCGAGTTTCCCGTAACACATGCTAGAGGCGCTAATATAAAAAACTGATCTTGCTGTCATCTGTTGGACGGTGGAGAACTTATTACATCTAGCAGCGCACCAAGTAGTTAAAACAAAAACTAATTACTCCATGTATTTAGCATGCGCACCTGGTGACGAAAATGTTGAACTATGCAGAAAATATTCCTTCCCTCTCACCCTCATCGATTTTCTCAACTAACCCAATTTAAAATAAAACAATTACAATTTTATTTCTCACACCATCTTCCACTGAAAATTCTTACCGGAGCCAACAGGAAGATAAAAGAGACGATCCATTTTACACTACCCAATTAAAATATAACCAAACAGAGACAGAAAATAAAGCAAAAGGTTAGATAATTGGGATTGTATTCTTAGGGTATTTAGTATACAGCGCAATAGAAAAGACTGCAAAAACTTAGATAGTTCAATTTATTATATTACTATTACTTTACAATACATTCAACAACACTATTTTTACAACGTCCATAAATATCACTGTTTAACATACACTGCTTATACACACACTTAGTATCACTTTATGTCCAATCATTAGTAAGTTTCTGTCTGCCATCTTGTCTTCTCAAGCATCGTCTGTTCGTCTCGAACGAACGGATAAATAGAGAACTCTGGGTAACACTTAGTTCTAATGTTCACCACCCACGATGTCGGGCGCTGATCATCTTATTTGAACCCCCTTTCGTCAGATGGTGCTGACCGCAGTTTGGCATTCTATTTTATATCCATCCATGAGATCTGGTTGCTGCTGGTCTTGGCGCCTTTTGTTTTGTTTCCTGTGGGGGTGTGTTTGTGTAGTGCAATGTGGAGTCAAAGAGTGTGTGTTCTGAAATTGAGTTGCGTGTTGAATATTTCATTTGGATGTGTTTTTGTGTGTTTCTATATTTCGTATTGTTCTAGTGTGTTAAGTTTCTGGCTTCTTGGTTGGATGTGTAGAATTTCCATGTCTGTGTTAATGTCTCTATATGTGTGGTTAGCATCTGTGATGTGTTCTGCATATATGGAAGTGTTTTGTAATTTTGTTATGGCTGTGATGTGTCCTTTGTAACGTGTTTGAAATGATTTGCCTCTCTGTCCTATGTAGAAGTTGTTGCAGGTGTTAAATTTGAATTTGTATACGCCTGTGTGGTTATATTTGTTTGTTTGTGTTGTTTGTGTGTTGAGATATTTTTGTAGAGTATTGTTTGTTCTGTATGCGATGTTGTAATTTAATTTCTTGAATGAGGTTGCAATCTTGTGTGTGGTTTTGTTTTCGTGTGTTAGTGTGATGTATTTTTTGTGATCTTGTGTTGTGTTGTATTCTTATATTTTTTGTGATTATGTTTTGTCTTTCGTATTAAGTTGTTTATTATGTTCGGGTTGTATTCGTTTTATTTTGCTATGTATTTGATTGTGTTTAGCTCTTCTTTGTAATCATGTTGGTTGATTGGTATGTTGAGTAGTCTGTGTAAATAAAAGCCAGGAAACAAAAGAAAAGGCGCCAAGACCAGCAACAACCAGTTCTGATGATGGCCAACAGCAGGCCGAAACATGTTAACAAGATAACATAAAATTTAACACGTGAAAGACACATAATACGTTTTCCAAAGTGATATAGTGCTAAAAGTTGTGTAATCAAGATGTATAAACATAACTTATAGGCCTAATAAAAATAACACCAAAGAAATTCAGTGACTAAAAATATGATTGTGCAGCATCTTTGAAAGGCAGAAGTGAAATTTTGAACCTGTAATGTCTTCAATCTCTTCAAATGTTCACTCAAAAAGGAGAATAATTTATGGTAAAATTTATTGTTTTTGTACTAAATAATTTTCAAATTTGAAACTAACAATTGCCTTATGCCCAGTCGAGTGACTACGATGTCTAAGGTGCGCTCTCCTCAGGAGGCGTGGTCCGAAGGTTTGTGGGGTTCAATCCTGCCTCCTTGTATGGATGGACGTTCTTTGTAAATACAGTGGACTCTCCTAAGTTCGACAAAACAGAATTGAAAGTTAAGTCCAATAAGGGTAGTGGGTGTGGCAAGTGAAATTAATAAAAATTCTTATTGGTTATCTATCAACGAATACAGTACAGTACTTGCATTTTCTGCCCTCCCCGAGACTTGTGTATGCGCTTCTAGTACCCCAGTGGGTTTCGACAGTTCCGTCTCACGAACGGCACAATTCTCAAATAGAAAAAGAGTAGTTCAGTATTTTAAAATCAGTGATTAATATAGTTGTCCTAATCAGTAAAGTATTATGTTTTCCTTTAACAAAAGTATCACTACAAGACACAGAAGCAATTCCCATTCAAATGGGAAACCCATTTCTTAGTGCCCTTATAGGGGCGTGTCTAATTGTCCTACGTAAGCAGTCGAACTATGGGATGTCGAACTTGTTTTCTGTCGAACTTAAGAGCTTCTGCTCAATATTGTATTTTATATATTTTTCAAATTGGCTAATTAATATTAACCCGGCACACTCACAATTACAATCATATTCATACAAATTTCCAGACACGAACGCAAGAAGAAAAATTCACCGACCGTCGAGCCCGGAAATCGAACCCGAGATCTCCAGTTCCGGAAGCCAGCATACTGACAAACAGACCACGGAGGCAGTATTAGATTTCAAATAAACTTTCGACAATGAAATTTTTAAGAATAATAAAATTTAATTAAGAACCGAAATTAACCGTGTTAATGACAGTGATGAATAATGGTGATTATAGTGATGGAAATAATCAGAAGCTTATTAATCTTTCAGGTGCACTTACAGAATGAAAAGATTCGATTACTTTCCAAACAAATTTATGGTAACAAATCCTCTAAAAATAATACAGTTTAATCAAAGAGCGTAAATTTACCTTGACAACAACAATAGTGAGGAATTAATGTTAATTTTAGCGATGGAAACATTCATAATATATTATACTTTCAAAGAAATCCTTTTAAATGCACTTAAAACTAAATGAATAAGTATGGATTCGATTAACTTCTAAACAAAATTTAGATCATAAAACTTTTTAAAACAGAACAATTTAATTAAGGAGCCTAAATTAACCGTCATAATAACACCGTTAAATTAATAAGAAATATAGCATTAAAATTACAAATTTTCCTACCGTTCTTGCTTTACATCAGTCTGTACCTCATTCGACACTCATTCTTCACGGATATAGTGGAGAGGGATTGTTCTTGATAGGTATATATCTGAATTCATAATATTTCCTTTGTTTCCGTCTTACAAAGAGATGCAAAGACGTATAATAAAGCAGAAAAGAATAGAAATTAAACGAGTCACGGGCTCAAAGTCAGAATTTGATATTAATAATAAAAACTAATAAAAATTACTGCGAATAATAAAGAATTTATATAATTAATTACAATACCATTAATGATAATAATAACAACAATAAAAGTGTTAATGAAGACCGGAACATATCGTGATGTAAGATTTAATGAAAGTGGTATAACGAGCTGTGCACTCTTTACAGTGGAGCACAACGTTTTTTAATTACAACAGAGCAGGGTAATGAAACCCAAGAAATTACCTACCTGCACGCACGGCTCTTGGCAACTTGATGAATTCCGAAACAAATCAACTCGTACCTGCATTTCAAGGCGGTATTTTACAGCCTCTGATGTGCCGTAGGAACCAAGAAATATGAAAACTTTCGTCTGACTTAGAGTTTTTATACCCCCTTATTTCAAATCAAGGCTTGTAAAACTTTCTTATCGGCTCTCTTCATTAGTACTAGGCCTATAGCAGCAATAATTAACGTCTCTTATGAAATGCAGACGCTAAATTAAAAGGTAGTGAAATGACGACACTGGTAGTATCTCCAAAATGACGAGGATGATTCTTGTAGCAGTGATAGTAATACTAGTAGCAGTAGCAGTAGTATAATGGGAAATAGTAACAGCTGCAGGAAGTCATAGTCATAGCTGTAATAGTATCAGCAGTAACAGTAATAATAACATTACTGATATCGGCAGTACAGTATTAATAATTGTAGTAATGACATTACATACCGGTAGTTGTAAAAACAGTAGCTGTACTAGTATCAGCAGTAAAAGAATAGCAGTAGCGCTATCAGTAGTAACAGTAATAATAGCATTAGTGATATCGGCAGTTAACAGTAATCTATTACTAATAATAAATCTGTAGCCGAAATTTTTCTGGTAATTTTCGATTTTCGAAAAATAATTGGTC
This sequence comes from Periplaneta americana, assembly GCF_040183065.1. Taxonomy (NCBI): domain Eukaryota; kingdom Metazoa; phylum Arthropoda; class Insecta; order Blattodea; family Blattidae; genus Periplaneta; species Periplaneta americana. The sequence goes on along the minus strand of NC_091129.1, from coordinate 83,656,005 downwards.
CTAACATATATAATTAACCACCCTGAAACCGAAAATCGCTTTTTTGAAATTTTTGTCTGTCTGTCTGTCTGTCTATCTGTTTGTTACCTTTTCACGCGATAATGGCTGAACGGATTTCGATGAAAATTTAAATATAAATTAAGTTCGTTGTAACTTAGATTTTAGGCTATATGACATTCAAAATACATTATTTAAAAGGGGGGTTATAAGGGGGCCTGAATTAAATAAATCGAAATATCTCGCTTATTATTGATTTTTATGAAAAATATTACATAACAAAAGTTTCTTTGCAAATAATTTGCGATAAGTTTTATTCCTTCAAAAAGTTTGATAGGACTGATATTTAATGAGATAAATGAGTTTTAAAATTAAAATAGCTGCCATCTAAGGCCGTGTAATGAATCAAATAACAAATGACTTCGTCTATAAGAGGCCTTGGACAGCAACAATCGAAAGCTATGAAAGATAGCCTACAGAGAATGTTTCTGTGTTTGTATGAAGTAATATCGGAAGCTAAATTAACCGATTTGTATAATTAATTATTATTTCACCATTGGAAAGTGTAGTTTCTCTAGATGGACATAATGCTATAATGTTATTACAGTAACTTCCGATATAATATAATATAATATAATATAATATAATATAATATAATATAATATAATATAATATAATATAATATATAATATAATATAATTTAAGTTATTCGAAGGATTCAGAACCATAGTGGGCCAAGCGCCATTTACTGAAGACGTAGAAAACAAGGGTTAAAATTAAGTTATTACCATAATTCAATGGAAACCTATAACAAGTAAAATAAAATATACACATTAAATCTAAATGATGTCAATCTTCATTAAACTATGGTACGCACGGGTACGGCTAGTAATAAATATAGTAATGGCATCACGTACCGGTAGTTATAACAGTAGTAGTAGTAGTAGTAGTAGTAGTAGTAGTAGTAGTAGTAGTAGTAGTAGTAGTAGTAGTAGTAGTAGTAGTAGTAGTAGTAGTAGTAGTATATCAGCAGTAACAGTAATAATAGCATTAGTACATCAGCATTTAACAGTAATAATAAATGTAGTAATGGCATTACGTACCGGCAGTTGTAGTAATAACAGTAGCAGTAGTAGTATCAGCAGAAAAAGAATAGCAGTAGTAGTATCAGCAGTAACAGTAATAATAGCATTAGTTATATCAGCAGTTAACAGTAATAATAAATGTAGTAATGGCATTACGTACTGGCAGTTGTAGTAATAACAGTAGCAGTAGTAGTATCAGCAGAAAAAGAATAGCAGTAGTATCAGCAGTAACAATAATAATAGCATTAGTTATATCAGCAGTTAACAGTAATAATAAATGTAGTAATGGCATTACGTACTGGCAGTTGTAGTAATAACAGTAGCAGTAGTAGTATCAGCAGAAAAAGAATAGCAGCAGTATCAGCAGTAACAATAATAATAGCATTAGTTATATCAGCAGTTAACAGTAATAATAAATGTAGTAATGGCATTACGTACTGGCAGTTGTAGTAATAACAGTAGCAGTAGTGGTATCAGCAGAAAAAGAATAGCAGTAGTATCAGCAGTAACAATAATAATAGCATTAGTTATATCAGCAGTTAACAGTAATAATAAATGTAGTAATGGCATTACGTACTGGCAGTTGTAGTAATAACAGTAGCAGTAGTAGTATCAGCAGTAACAATAATAATAGCATTAGTTATATCAGCAGTTAACAGTAATAATAAATGTAGTAATGGCATTATGTACCGGTAATTGTTGAAATAACAGTAGCAGTAGTAGTAGCAGCAGTAACAGAGCAGCAATAGTAGTATCAACAGTAACAGTAATAATAACATTAGCGATATACAGACTCCTGTGACGAATAAAAATACTCACGCTCTGTGATGAGCTGATTGTTTTTTAATTGCTTGCATTACAAAATATTGACACTCAGATTATTATTATATATATATATATATATATATATATATATAAGTAAAAATAGAATAGTATAAATTTACAAATGTAATTTTATTTAAATATATTTTATTTTTTTTTCTTTTTAACATAAAATTGCAGGCCAATTTAGGAAAAATGCTTGCTAATTCTTAAATTTATTTTTATTTTAGTAGATTATTTTGCGACGCTTTATCAACATCTTAGGTTATTTAGCGTCTGAATGAGATGAAGGTGATAATGCCGGTGAAATGAGTCCGGGGTCCAGCACCGAAAGTTACCCAGCATTTGCTCATATTGGGTAGGGGGAAAACCCCGGAAAAAACCTCAACCAGGTAACTTGCCTCGACCTGGAATCGAACCCGGGCCACCTGGTTTCGCGGCCAGACGCGCTAACCGTTACTCCACAGGTGTGGACTTAAATCTTACAACTACGCTATCTCCTTACATAACCTTTACAAAAGAAGCGAAAATTATCACACACATAATTTTCCTTTAAGCACTGGTTTACTTTTAAGACTACATGTGCGCTTATTTGCTGTTACAGTATTGGAAAACGAGGGAGACAATCAGCTTAACTGGGCAACATCGCACTGATTGCGCGTGACATTCAAACCCGTATTCTTGTGTTCCGTAGTATAGATACACAGTACATAGACCATACAATTTATAAATGAAGTGAGATAATTTATATTTTTAAGTGGTAACAATACATTTTACGTGAAATATAGAAGACAACTTGTAACGTCCTGTTTGAACGCTTATGAAATTATTACTTAATTCAGTACACCTCGAACTCCCAGCAAAATAGTGTCTTAAGTCGAAAATTGTGATTTCTAAAGATAAGCTATTTCATACTAGGCCTAAATTAATGCTGTAAAAATATTTTAATAAATAGGTAGCAAAACTTTTGATTATTGATTTAGACCTACTATTTTATTATTAGAATTTCATACGTCCAGCTAGAAAAACAGCGTTGAAAATAATTTACGAAAATAATATGTGATTTTCGACATATGACTTTACTGGGTATGCGACCTTTTGATTCCCAGACGCTATGTCCACGGATATTTCTTTCGCTGTTTCCTACGTTCTTTTGATATTCTGTCCACTATATTTTTTCGTTCTCTGATGTTTTATGTCCACTATTATTTCGTCTACAGTTTCAATATCCATTTTGCTATTTTTTCTTCTGAAAGTAAGGTCCACATTTTATTATGTCCTACATTTATCGTCGTCCTCTTTATTAAGTTATCCATTTTATTGTCTCGTCCAATACTCCTGATTGTCCATTTGCATAAATGGCAGTACGCTGCCTATCGGTTATGCAACGGGCATTGCATATTTCCCTTTTTTCACAGCGCCAAAATATACTTCTACCATTTCTACTGTGTGAATGAAAGTGGTAAGTATAATTGTTGTAGACTAGCATGTCCCGCCCTCTTACGGTTCTATTCATATAAGCCATTTTAAATGTTTACACTTCAAAATTTAATACTGAACCAATGAACTATAATTATTGAGTGTTCATTTCAAAGTGTGTCATGACGTCACTATTGTGAGTCAGCGATTTGAAGCGAGTTTCAGCTATTATGTCAGAGAAGTTGCCTATTAATTAAGGCGTTCAATCTGAACTTAAGAACGTGTACGGTATAACTTGAACGTCGTAGCAAGAGATGGCGAACTGTAAAGTTTGTGTGCTACCATAATCTCTTTCGAACTGTGATTTGCGCGGGCAAGTCGTACCCAGGGTATCTGTTATCACCGGTTGCGTATGGCAACATTCCACAATACAAATCAAATGCTCCGTGTCCGAGTTGACCGTCGAAGTTAATGTCAACAAATACGTAAGTAATCGTCTTAACCTCAGTACGTGTTTCCAAACAGTTTACATTCCTGCCACTACAGATGTTACCGTACGTATCGGTAAGTACTCTTCACAATGAAGGCCGTACTTGCTAGGCAACTTCTCTGGCACATAAGTAATGAATTCTCTAAGCTCAACGGCTAGCCACATGACGGCATACAGCGAGCCATGACAAACTTTGAACTGAACACGCAGTATATTTCCATAGAAATGGACATTATTATGTTACAAAATAATTAAATACATTTCCATAGTAACCCTTCTTTTTTAAATTGCATATTGGAAGTACCTGTTACCCAAAAATGAACAAAATATTCGAGGACAAAATATTTAATTGGCACAGAAACTAGTGGACAAGGAAAAATTGGAAAACAATTATGGACACTATAATTCTTGACCGAAATATTAATGGACAGATATTTTGGTGGACGAAATGTTTGTTGGACTAATTTCCTTGGACAAAATAGCTGTGGACATGAGATAGTGGACAAATTGTCTGATTGACGTACTGCTGTGGACGTATCGTCCTGGAAGCGACTATTTAAATGAAAGTTCAAGAAAGTAAACTATAAACAAAATTATGAGTTGCAATACGATATGAAGAGTTCGCGGGAAAAACGATTAATGTCACAGTTTTCTAAAGGTTGATGTCATTATCTAAGTCAATGGATCACTGCGAAATTTAATGTTGTTCTTATGAAAAATGGTAAAAAGAGAATTATCACCACGAATACAGTCATCCATTCCTTTATTTTCTATAGAAACAGAACTACATCTTGCAGTTATAGACTCAATTAGATCATTATCTAATCCTTAACAGAAATGTGACATTCATCGTTTTTCCCGCGAACTCTTCATACGAAAACAGCAGACACATAGAATGTAATTTAATAAGTGATCCATCTTCTTTGTGACACTGATTAATTTCATATCCCATATATAGACTACTTGCACTCTCAGGGTTATAAATCCGGGCCTCTAGCATAAAATTGTCTTTGTACCCTTCAAATTACACGTTTTAGACGTGAATGGATAGCAATTCCATTGAGCTGTGTGTATGTTATTTGAAAATCATAGTGCCTTATAATAGCATGTGGCTAGGAACTCGATGTTCCTTCGAGCCTGCACATAGTACTGTTATAGTTGTTAGCCATCGATCACTTTTACGTGCCAGTAGAGACTGTCATGGACTGCCATAAAACACGCTGGCAGTGAGAAGCACGTACTTGCACTCTAACTATGTCATAGCTCTCCATTTTTCTTTGGCGACCTCAATACAATTGTAGCTGTGGTATAAGCACCTGGTGCTTCTTGCCAAACAACACGTACTTAGCTCTGTATGGCGCCAAGAAATCCCCCTGACAACTGTACCGGAAGCAATTTACTTCGCTGTGAATGCCATCCTTCGTATTATTTACACGAGTCAGTGATAAATGTCTTGGTACTGTCCATTGTTAGTCTTGAGGAGAAGTTCCTGAACTTTACAACCACCAGAGCTTCTTAGCATGTCGGATTGACGTCTGTATTGAGGTGAAGAAAATGTTTATGTTTTTACTTTCCATGAAATAGTCCTTGGATATCAACGTCTTTTAATTGCCGTGTGATTGAAAATACGAGTAGTTCAATTCACAGAGTATAGATCAAAGATGTCCAATATTGTAAAGGCTCATTCACAATGAAAATTAAACATAACGTAAGCGTTAACTTAAAAATGTAAACGTTACGGAAAAATCAGGAACATTCACGATGGGAACATAAACATAACCGCAAAGATACTTGATAACCATGGAAACATAACAACGACGCCATTTCCTCATATTCTGTCGTATACTTCAGCGTTCCACGATTGTGTACTGCAAATCTAATCTTTCAGATGAAGCTCCCTGTAAAGTAGATTTGAATAATTTCAAGGAAAAAATTGTTCCGGGGCCGGGTATCGATCCCGGGGCCTCTGGTTGAACATACCAGCGCTCTTACCAACTGAGCTACCCGGGAACTCCACCCGACACCGTCTCAACTTTTCCCTTTATATCCACACAACTCGCGTGGGCTGACGAAACGCCAGAGACCCACATTGAGTGCACACAATCTCTGTGTGACTTGGAATTGTGGTTTTCTGTTAACGTACACAGTGACGTATATATTATACAAATCTAATCTTTCAGGTGAAGCTCCCTGTAAAGCAGATTTGAATAATTTCAAGGGAAAAATTGTTCCGGGGCCGGGTATCGATCCCGGGACCTCTGGTTGTGTACTATTTGCAAATCACGTAAGCATAAACATGAAAGTTTGGAGTTTGCAAACTTTCATGTTAACGTCTTACGGTAATGTTTATGTCAATGCTTATGTGAATCATTGTGAATGATCCCATTTGGTAGCCTGGGCGCAAACTTGTGTTTATGTTACGGTTATGTTTAATTTTCATTGTGATTGTGCCTTAACTCGTACGAAGTAACCCCTGGCGTAAGCAACTCGCAGCGCATATTCTTTAAGGTCGTTTTCCTATTTTATATGGAAAGTTATTGACCTTAGCAGAGCATGCTTAACGTGCAATATCTCCTGGTTCTATAAGCGTTTGGACACCCGTGGTATAGATAGACATCCTCTCTACCCAGTAATGCCTTATAGTCAATGAATCTGTAAACATTGGAAAGGCTGCTACTACAAGTACCTTATGAACTGAATTACTGAAGAACGCCATTGTATTCTGATTAAAATATTATCAACTCCTGCAAAAAATTACATTTAAAAAATTTGAGACTTCAAAAAAATATTTATGGTACGTTTTGTTACACATATATTAAAGAAGTTTCACAAAACAGCATTCTTGTAGTACAAATTTCGTAGAATAAATAGCACTTTAGCAAAGCAAAATGTGCAAAAAACAAAAGCGGACAAAAATGAGTTTGAAATTCTAAAGAATAAAAATATATGCATACATTCATTCATAATTATATTTTCACTGCGAAACAATAATCACCAATATTTTCTATTTATTGCTTTTCTCTTTCTCTCTGCATATGATCCATATATCTTCATATGGTCCATCATCTAATATATTCTTCTGCCACGAACTTCTCTCCCGTTCACCATTCCTTCGAGTGCGTCCTTCAGTAGGCATTTTCTTCTCAGCCAGTGACTCAGCCAATTTATTTTTCTCTCCTTGATCAGTTTCAGCATCATTCTTTCTTCAACCACAATTTCCAACACAGTTTCAATTCTTATTCTGTCTGTCCATTTCACACGCTCCATTCTTCTCCATATCCACATTTCAAATGCTTCTAGTCACCTCTCTTCACTTCGTCTTAATGTCCATACTACTGCCCCACACAAAGATATTCTTTTGCCAAATGTCTGCATCCTTTTTCTATTAATAACTTAAACACATGTATAGGCTATACCTTTCAAAACATTTGCAGCTGAAACATGCAATTGGAAGAGCATAAGTGCGTGAAGATATCCATGAGCCTTCTTAGACCATAAACAATTTTTAATGCGACAAGCAGAAAATGTGATTCTTTTTACCAAAAATTAGAAATATTTATCTACGTATATCCTCAATTGGTTCACTCGATGTTTTATCACACGTCAATTGTTTGTATTTTTTCATTTGCTGGAAAGACCCAAATTTTTTATCACACGTCAAAATTATTTTTCTGAGAAAGACCCAATTTTGCATTCATTAAATCACTGAATTGTGATTTTTTTTTTCACAAGAGGTACCAAATGTAGTTATTACTGTAATTGATATTTATTTCATTACAATATTTTCCGGATTAATTGGCTCATAAACATTGAGTAGGGACAAAATACAAAGTCGGGAGAAATGCCACATTTACAGTGCTGGAAGAGAATGTTTCCTTTGAAAAGTCTCAAAGACTTTTACAGAATCAAATTACTTTCCATAGGCTTCTTATAATGAGAAAATAATAATTCCATATTTGTATTTCATTTTTCGTCTGTTACTTATTTACATTTTCGCGGAAGTAAAAGAAACCCTTTCCTGTAATTCAAAGCAAACAAAACATTTTAACCAGACGTAGCGGAACCTATTCCCACAGATGCTACACTTGGTCTCTTAGGAATACAGTAAATTTTTAACTGCACATTTTGTTTAAAAACGCATCCGCTTGGAAATTCTGCAAACACCAGTTGTAGATACAACGAAATACGTATCCACGTGCAATAAATTGCCTGATAAACAAACTGCCGTATTCCCTAGAGGAAAGTGGGTTCACAGTAAGTAGCTTCTTCCTGCATCCAAGTGAGCAAATTGAAAGGAAATGTAGGTATTTAAAATGTACTGTATGTGCAGAAACATTTCGTATGTATGACCACCACTATTCATTTCGGCGTACGTGATTAACGTGTTTCTTGAGAAGAATATAATAATTTTATTATGCTACTGAATAAATGTACGAATAATTATGTGTAAAACCGAATCTCTGATTAAAAAATTGAAGAAGGTCCAATGTTCATTAAAATAAACTCAGATACAAATTAATAATGGTGATTCAAACTTCATATTAATACTGTTGGAATTGAAATGAAATGCATTGATATAATGCTTAAAATACACTGTGTCCTCAGAGACATTCGGTGATTATAAACTGCTATAATTTTGTAACTGCGTAATACGAAATTCATACCGGTGCCATTAGAAAGAACGGCTCAGATAATTTCACCGGGTGTGTAAATGTAATTGTTGTTAGAAAACAATACATGGAACCATAAAAAGACGCTATTCTCGCTCTTTCTTATCATTGTGACATTGTTGGATAGAAGCAAATTAATGTCTAACGATGTGTATATTTGCATTTCAACTCAGTGTGAATTTTGTAGCATTTAGAGAGTTATGGCAAACCCATAGGAATGTAGTTGGTGTGTACTGTATCACCTCAGAATCGTCTTGTCAGTAGATGCCGCATGTTGAAGCTCCCGTCTGAAGGCACGCTGAAGTCTCACTACACTCCGTGTGCTATGGTATTCCAATACGCACCAACTACGTTCCTGTGGCTTTGCCGTAATTTTTATGCTTCAGAATTCACAATGAGTTGAAATGTAAAGATTGACACCATTTAACACAATTTGCTTCTGTCCAGATTGTCACAATGACAAGCGAAAGAGCGGAAACAGCGCCTTATTTTCTTATGGTGCCATCTATTGTTTTGCGCCAACAATTATAATTATAAATCCTTTGAAATTCTTCGAGCAATGCTTTCTAATGGCACCGGTATGAATTTCGTAATACACATAGTTACAACATTATAGCAGTTTATAGTCACGAAATGTTTCTTTGGGCACATTGTAGTTTACCTGAGTCCATAAGAGAATATTTATGGTTATTATTATTGTTATTATTATTATTACTATTATTATTACTATTATTATTATTACTATTGTTACTACTACTATTAACATCATCATAAATATATTCAATTATTGCAAAATTTATATCAAATACGTTAAAATGCATTAGAATTTCTTATATAAGCTACATTAAACAATACTAATCATAATATATATTAAAACAACAATTGAACCACATGAATTTAATCCTTATAAAAAAAACTTTCGTGTTCAGGTGTTCAAAATTGCATTATAGATAGACTGAAAAAGAATAAAAATAAAAAAAATTAAGTAATAAAAAGAAAAAGAAACGTATATTACAAAAAATATGTATGATAAAATAAATAATTACAATTGAAAGTGTTTTAACTAATATTCATAAGTACAAATTGAAATTTAGTAGTTAGTTATGTAACCATATGTTAATTTTTCTTAACAATTTATTTTATTTTAATTATCAATTTCATGGTACATACCTATTTTCTAAATCAGAGTACTAGTAAATGAATTTATTATATAGTTTTCAGCTATAGTTGAAGCCGTATATATTGTAGGGACAACTTTCGTTGTTGTTTGATGAATTAATTATCAAGAAAGGATTTATTCAATCAAACAAAATGCTGAAATAATAATAATTCCAGGGAATAACGTAAAACTTGTGAAGCAAATATCGTTGAGTATGAAGAGAGCATTGAACTTATGAAATGGTGAACAATTTTTAAGACGTCAGTTGATTTCAACAGAGAAGTTCAGAAAAACGTTTCACTTTATACCTTCAGACAATATTATTGATCCGTTGTTCAGAACTTCTATACTCATATCATTAATTCCTTACGATTATACTGATAAAGAAGTTACTAAAACTTTAGATATTATGTAGAAAAAGACAAGGTAGGTAGAAAAGCAAACAGTACCAAAATTCTTTTGAATATTAAAATAACACAACATAAATGGTAATATGTAAGTTATCTGTATTTGGTACCAGAGATTTTAATACACCATTATTCTGCAGTCTATAAGAAATAATGAACATTCCGACGTAGAAGATAATTATGTGCAGAAAATTACCAACATTGTAGTATCATTGTCAATTTTTTTTTTTCACGATTTATTTTTGTAATCTTCATCTTACGATGTTTGGTGACGTATACACGTCCGTTGATGTGACATTTTAATGAATTTAAATACTATTATAGTCACAATCATGCCATGGTATGAAAGAAAAATTTCACAACCTCGAGCGGGAATCGAACCTGCTACTTCCTGTTCTCCGGTCAGGCGCTCTACCACTGGGCTATCGAGTTCGTCTCACGCCAAAGGCTTGGAATTATCCTTTCATACTGGCGACTCTGTTATAGAGTACTGTCCATAGCGTCTGATCTAGTCAGCACTGCTTATGGCTTGAAAGAAACTTTACAAATGTAATATTTATTGGCAGCCAGACGCGCTGACCGTTACTCCACAGGTGTGGACTTTTTTCACGATGGTGATTAGTATAAGCCTAATTCTCATAATATTTAAGATATATTAATACTTTTAGTAGGATGTGTTTTAGTATCTATTAGCAGTAAGTGGCTAAAATTTTAATTCAATGTATGCTATAATAAGTGAATAGACTGTACCTAATCACAGGCATATAGTGAATTTATAAACAAAAATATGTTCAAATACAAAAGTTATTTAAAGTCATAGACTTGCCCTAGAGTAATCAGTTTTTGTGTGTTTAAAGCTTAAAGTATATATATACACCACTAAAAAATGAAAGAACTCTTATAAATAGTAGGTCTATTATAGTTATGACTACTTGAAGATAGACTAATTTTACCATTATTTTGAAAAACTTAAAATTAACAGAGTAAATAGGTAAGTACAGGAGAGAAATTGGTAAGAATAACTAAATAAATTATTGATATATTAAGTAAGAAAATAAGCCAGCTAGGTACCCAATGACAAAATAAATAAATTAACGAAATTATAAATAAATAATAAGTGTAAAGTATACGATTATAATAATGCTTTCAGTTTTCAAATCTAATATGAAGGTATTACAAAATCCCCCTCGTAACACTCATTATAATATCCATAAGGATCAGTACGTTACGTCACTGAACCGGAGATGTGGTACAGAAAGCCAGGTAAGAAGGAGCAGAAGACTCTGAATGTAGTCACTGTCGTACGTGAACGGTTCTTTTGTTGAGCTGTCAAGTAGAGTTTTCATTGTGCCGCTTCTGATACCTTGTAAGACATTCCCGTACCAGATGGTACATGATGAACGACTCCGGGGTCATGAGCAGTATTCAGAGGCATCTGGGGATCAAATCAAGCAACTGCCAAGTCATCATTACCATCCAAACAGCATCTGGGTGATTGATGCCTCGCTGTTGCTTGGAGCAGTGCAATATCAGTGTATAAAATCTAACGTTCTCGAGCTAAGGGATGCTATCAGTAAATGTAACTTATAAGAAGTATAGCCTATAAAATGAAATAAGAAACATTCAGGCTTCTCAAAAGTAACACATGACTACAATTATTAAAACTGAATGAGGGGATTTTGGACAAAAATATAACTCACGTCAAACATTGTACTTAGAAAGAAGTATGTTTATGTAAATAAAATATTTTTGCGACAATATCTGTGTGAGTTGTAACGTCATCGAGAACAATATTTTAAATGACAGCTTACAGTTTCTTTAACCCTTAACCTGAAAGATACATTAAAATCACACTTACAGAAATATCGGTCTAGGAGACCGGGAATATTTCATTATTGTTCCCATGAGTAATTTATACATTTTAAATTCAATATAATATACTTTTTATCAATAAACACGTATTTTTACAATAAATATAACAAAATATTTAATTCAACAGAATTTATTTTTATCAATTAGCAGAAGCAGATTACAGATGTCTACAGGAGCAGCTGCATTACCGAAGTCTTTAGCGGATATTGTAATACCAGGTAGACCTCGAATAATATTGTATGAAGGAGTTTTTCTAGTTTTTCGTTGGCTTTACCATACAATCTTGTCTTCTCCAAGATATACGTCTTTGTTGAAGAAGTATCAGGAGAACGAGAAGGGCCTGTTTCACCTCTATTCTTATCTGGCAACTTCATTAGGGATGTATAAGTCTCTTTCTAACAACTCACATGAATGTGGTGGACATTCACCTACTTCTCTTTCTAACAACTCACATGAATGTGGACATTCACCTACTTCTCTTACTAACAACTCACATGAATTTCGTTGAAAATGTGCATAATTTGTAGGTTACCTCTTGCTGTGTACATCTTCTGTCATCAAATTCTCTCATTACGATCTCAAGTACTTCATTTTCTATTAAAGCTTGGTTTCCTGAGCTATTTTTTTTTTTCAAATTTTACTGACTGGGTACATTTTGGACCGATTACTTTTAAGACAAATGTAATGCTTTTTTCATTTAGTTCTATATTTTTTCAAATTTTATTTGAAGACAACAATTTCATTTAAACGCTTTTTACACTAGACACAATAAATATTAATTTAAATCATATTCATTTTTTCATCCAAATCGCTCGCATATTTCTCATATTGATCGGAAAACGATATAATATAATATAATATAATATAATATAATATAATATAATATAATATAATATAATATAATATAATATAATATAATATAAAACATAAAACGTAATATAACAAAACATAAACATAGCATAACATATGAGGTATTACCACAGTCTAGTATATATAGTCACGAAGCTTAATACGTAGTAAATATGCATCCATGGATAATTGCTCACAACTAGGATCGCTAATTTCGCCTCATTACAGACAATGCGAAATAGTACCGATTCAGTCTATTGTTCCTAGCACCCTCACAACTCAAGCTTCGTGACTGTATATACCAGACTGTGGTATTCCTCGTTGCACAAATGATTACCGATTTCGACAGAGACGTTGGCGCTGTGTCATCCATCTCCTACGCAGTGTTTATGCTGTAGTTCGCCTACTGGCCGCCGGCAATCATTCGTGCAACGAGTGATACCGCAGTGATATGTAACAGGGCATTAGAATACTGTACAATGGAATATAACACTATTTAGTATAATGTAATGAAAAGGAGACATAAAATTATGTATTATGTCTAAATATCGTATATATTTTTAACTTTGTGAATGATTTTGAAATGTGTGAATATAGATTTTTGTAACATTAAATGAATATTTAACTTCGAACCACTGATATACAAGAAAACTTCCAAGAAACTGCCTGTAAAAGACAATTCACTTTTATTATTATTATTATTATTATTATTATTATTATTATTACAAACAGGTTTACAATGTAATATCACATCTTCCTGTGACCAATATCCTACGTTCTTATTTTTTTCCTCCAATTCTGACATTTTATTCATGCTCTTTTATGCAAAGCTGCATTCAAAATGTTACACATAATATATTTCACAAATTATGTATCAATGGTATTAATAATAATTGTACTAATGATAGCAGTAAAATAATAATTATCACTTTGTGAACTACTATGGAAGGCAAAGAAAGCAAAGAGGTGCAACTTTAATTTCAAACTGCAGAGAGAAATACACAACATTATCCCTCCTCAGAGTCTTCATTTGTTGTACGAGATCACTGCGTGCGTCTACAAGCGACGCCATTATTTTCAAAACAAAAGAAAGAAGATTCCCGAAGTATGCAAACAATTGAGAGAGGTCTTTTAGAGGAATTAGAGGGTAAATATCTGGCTTTTATTGTTCCAAATAACTCTTTAGAAAGCAGTCTTGCTTAATCCGATGCTGATTGCAGGAATTTGTAAATAACTACGCAATTTCAGGCATAAAATTTCCTTTCTGCGTTTACTGCTTTTCACAATAGAAATCCTGAGAGATATTATGGGCTGATTAACTAGAAAATTCTAATTTCTCAACGAGAATCGTTTGTATTATGTAAGAATAGAGTTGAAATAATACAGCTTAAAATTCCCTCTTGTTTTCGCCCTTTCTGTGAAAGTTATTTCTTTCTTTTCGAAATGTAAGGCATATCCTTGTAATGGATTAAATAATTTGTGGCTTAAATCTATCTTCTTACATAACAATTAAAACCACAGCCAAAATTTTCGAAACTAACATATACGCCTGTGTAAACCACTAACTTATCTTTGTTTTTCTCAGTCGCCCCATATTCCACTTTCAATTTGGTGATCTATCTCGTGGCATTTTACGATTCCAGGTATTACCAATTCGTATTGTATGCTCATCACATTCATTTTTCTTTTGTTAATTCATTCGCTCATTATTTATATTTCTCATAATAATTATCTCTATGTTTTCATTCCACATATTAATCTGATTGTGTTTTCCTAACAATCGTTCTAAATCAAACCTGGGTGCTAATCGTTCAATTGAGTCACTGTATACTAACTCTTAACTCCCCATTCCACCTTTCCCGGCAGAGACAGTTATATTTCGGACCGATATGAGCAGACAGGAAGGCAAGCATTGCTGAGTGACTGATTGTACAAGCCAGGCACCATAGCTTCCGGCTCTCGCTGTCACCTAAAATCCAAAACCGATGCACAGTGTCTTTGTTTCTAAAGCAGAGTAAGGGACAAGAACATGGGCGAGGGTATCTCATTTCCTTTTCCCTTCCCCTTTATGCCCAAGGCTATTCTAAATGTTACCATTTAATTCCTCTCATTTATGCACAACGTTTTGTTGGTTTCAGATCTAGTTTCTGTCGTATACGTGAAGATGGGGGCACACAACTGTTTTACATAATTTAGTTTTTTTTTTTTGTTTATACTAAAGTCTATATTTACGTAAAGTTTAATTTTTTGGTCCTACATAATTAACTGTTATGGTTACCATTGACATTAACGGAGAATAAATTCGCTCCGGCGCCGAGGATCGAACACGGGATCCACAGTTCTACGCACTGGGTGCTGTAGCCAGTGAGTTATGCCGAAGCTCAATGCACAGGACCGGAGCGATTTTTTCTCCTATAACATTTGTTATATTGTTCCCTAAAAGGCACATTATGTATTTCCAATGCATTGCTAGCTTGACTGGAAACTTGTTTTTATAACGGGTGTACAGCTCATGCATTATGTCAGACACTCCCCCACTCTTCCTACAGAGCTGCGCACGAGATCGGATGAGTCTACTTACGAATTATAGGGGAATGGGTTAGCCTTTGCCTTGAACTCGGTAGACACACGCCCGACCTTCCCTTCTACTCCTACCCTCTTGACAGAAACGTTGTTCCTCTACTGCGCACCGCGAGTGTCTTGACAAAATGCATAAGCTATACATCTATTCGAAAATGGACATGGACAAAACAACCCGCTCATCGATGACTCAGTGCATCAAACTTTTCGCAATTAAATCTTGCAACTTATACATTACATTACAGATATATATTGGCTTAACTTGTAGTAGGTAAGTGCTGGAACTCTTGACCATCCTTTCTAATGCACATTTCACATCTCCTGAGGAGATTTATAGACATTAGTGTCCTGCAAAGTTCGAACATGATAGAAACAATCAAGATATTACAAAATTCATTTTATTAATATGAAAAATTAATCGCAACATATATGCTGAAATCCTTAAGCACTTAAAACATGAAAGGGTGGAAGTGAAGAACAGCGAATATGTTCATAACAAGGCCGAACAAACATGACAGCCCGCCTTCTGCAGAGCGAACATCGGCGAATTTCTAACTTCGCCATACTCGACAAATTTGAACCGAACATAGCGCCAATAATGCACGACGCTAATAGACTCATGCTGGATTTCTTTATCGAGAGAATTGAACACTATACTCCGTTTATGGAATCTGTAGAGTATAGGAATTGAAACATCCTTTGCGTAATTGGTGAGTGGAGGGGGCCAGTCGAATAACCGCTCTAGGGGAAAACATTACTTGAAGGGAGCGAGCGACTGCAGAGAGGGAATCAATTGTATCTGAACTCAACTGAAGTTGAGATGCCACACTACCAATCACATTCTGCGACGCGCATTTATACAATGGAGTGGGAAAGGAATTGAGCACCCTATCCTATTATCTCCTGGCTTAGTTGTCTCACGAGTGATGCTTTATTGGTGTTATTTATGTTCAAACCTGTCTTCGGACAGCTGTCAGAACAACATATTACGAAGAACTCGTATATGAGAAGTTAAAGACTACTGTACGAATTCACCTGAGATGACTTTGAAGACAATTCTTTTAACAGAAATTCTTCACACAATATAGAAACGTCTCTTCTTTTAAAGAGTTCTGAATACTCGACAGTTATAGCATTTCTTAATTAAGGAGTGATAGAAAAATAGTAATGATAAGATGTTGATGTTGAATCCAACAACCTCTTACATGTTATACTTTGCAACTCATCGCTACGAGCGACTGAAAATATACGCACAATATCTACATCTCAAAGACTTTGCCTGTTTGAACTTTGCAATGCATATGGATACGTAGGTGTTTTAAACTTTTAGATAATTTTAAATTCAATTTTAAACATTGGTACACAACTTGTTATTAGCCAAATAAAATTGATGGAATCAATCCAAGTGTGGTCTTCTTTTACATGATTATTTTAACTCATTATATTGTATGGTATTGTGACATAGAGCTATAGTTATGCTCTTTCATATGAGCTTGCACGTTCTTTGTAATACATATATGGTGTGTTCACGTATTGTATAATTATCACCTGTGCTCAATTTTGTTTGCTTTATTGTGTCACCTGAAGATGACTTTTGTACAAGTAGAAAATATTCGTGAAATATAACTTACGTGATTTGTGAGATATATAATTTAATGTGATTTGACAGAATTTCATTCTGTACTTACACTTCGAGTTGCTGACTGAAATCCTAAAACCTTTTATATTATATTGTCAACTTATCTGAAACTGAATAAAAAATTTCAAACTTACTTTATGGTAATTAAAAGTACAAAAATACGATCGTTTTTTACCTCCTAATAAGGTTAATTAATTTGCAGTACAATAAAAGAATCGATGATTCGCTATCGGAGTAACAGCGCAGTAAAAAATTTCGCCGCTAGGTGGGATTGAGCTCTGGATCGTTTATTCCGTGATACATCGTTGTACCAATGCAGTGAAGTAGACTCCAAAACCACAAACACTATCCACAGACTGTCGGTATGACGATCATGTAGAAGGAATGAAAACAGGAAAAATTTAAATATTCGGAGACACAGCACCTACAGCCTTTCTATTCACAACAAAAATCGAAGAATATTACTGTGATTGAAATTCCGACTTTATGATTAGAAAACACTTAACTAAATGAGATACCGCACCTAGCGATGCATCATAGTAACAGTAGGAGCAGGAAAACAACAGCAAAAGGTAACAAAAGTGACAGTAACAGAAACATCAATATAAAGAGTAGAAGTAGCAGCAATGGCACCAAGAATAAAAGAATAAATAATAAAGTAGTAACAGCGGTAGTGATGGTAGTAAGAACTATACTATTGTAGCAATAATAGCAGTATTCGTACCAGTAATAGTTATAACAATAGTAGTAGAAGAACAATCATTGCTAATAGTGGAAGTAGCAGGAATTTCAGTTGCAGTAATAGTCGTGGTAACAGAAATAGTAATATTACTATTAACAGCAGTAGCAGAAGAAATAGCAATGGCAGTAGTAGTAGCAGTAGCAATATTATAATTAGTAGTAAATAACAGTAGCAGAAGACGTAGTAACTGATAGTAACAAACATCGCAGTAGTTATAGTGGTAAGATTTTTTATTTTTATTTTATTGGGCTATTTTCGACGCTGTATGAACATCTAGGTTATTTAGCGTCTGAATGAAATGAAGGTGATAATGCCGGTGAAATGAGTCCGGGGTCCAGCACCGAAAGTTACCCAGCATTTGCTCGTATTGGGTTGAGGGAAAACCCCTGAAAAACCTCAACCAGATAAATTGCCCCGACCAGGATTCGAACCCGGGCCACCTGGTTTCGCGGCCAGACGCGCTGACCGTTACTCCACAGGTGTGGACTATAGTGGTAAGATGAATAGTAATATTAATAGAAGCAGAATCATATAGTTACTTCTTATTTACTCGTACTTACGTATTTATTTATTTTATTTATTTACCTATGTATTTATTTTTATTATTTATTCATTCATTCATTCATTCATTCATCCATTCAATCATTCATTCATTCATTCATTCATTCATTCATTCATTCATTCATTCATTCATTCATTCATCCATTCATTCATTTGTTTGTTCCTTCGTTCGTTCGTTCATTCATTCATATTTATTTATTTACTTCTATTGGAGGAATTAAGGCCATTGGGACTTACCATACACTTCATCAGGTCTCAAAGTACACCAGCATCAGCAGTGAAAAATGTCAGTGACAAATTAATTAGCAGTAGCAAGAATATAAATAACAAAATAATTATCGGTCATAGTTATAGTACTTCTAGTAATAATTTATAGTAGGTAATGGTAACAGTAGCAGTAATTATAGATATTAATAGTGGTAACAGTAAAAATACGAATAGTACAGTGTAGTAATAGCTCATGCATTTTGTCAAGACACTCGCGATGTGCAGTACGAGAACAACGTTTATGTGGAGAGGGTAGGAGTAGAAGGGAAGGTCGGGCGTGTGTCTACAGAGTTCAAGGCAAAGGCTAGCCCATTCCCCTATAATTCGTAAGTAGACTCATCCGATCTCGTGCGCAGCTCTGTAGGAAGAGTGGGGGAGTGTCTGGACTTAATGCATGAGCTGTGATAGTAGTAGTAGTAGTAGTAGTAGTAGTAGTAGTAGTAGTAGTGGTTATTACAGTAGAAATCGTAGTACTGTTGTAGCAGAGTCAGTAGATGATGGTGCAATGTTTTGTAAAATGTTGATTTTGGAAATGAGAAATTCCCTCCCAAAATGTTACCCAGACCTGGAATAAGTTACACGTCTGACCAATTCCAACATACATCTCAGATAATAGGTCTTAGTATTATATATTTAAAAGTAAAGAATATTTAAAAAATGAAAGAAGTAACAGTTCTAAGTACGGGATTATGCGGGGTAAAACAAGGAAATTGAAAGAAAAACAAACTTCGTCCCTGAAGAAGATGGCAGAGCTAGCCGTCGAAAGCTTGGAAGCTAATCTCCAACTCACCTGGCTGAGAACCCGAGAAGAGTTATTCTACAAAAACAAGAAAATAAATAAATTTAAATAAAATTTCAATTTAGCATTGAATGAACAATATTATTTGTAGCCAAAGAGGAAGGCTGAAAATAGGAAAGCTTGGAGAATGCTGGATTTATAGTGAAAAGACCTGCCCTTGCTCAGAAAACTGTGAATAAATGAATTATTATTTGAATAAGTAAAGAGCACTGAAAGTAATCATATACACTACCAAAGAACTTCGTAGGCAAATAACTCACTTTCGGAGGAAACTAGAAATTAGTTAATTAATAAGGGATAGAAGAGGAAAAAAAGATGAAGAGTAAGGCCTATACTGAAGGGTACACCACTCCGCGTCCTTGCAAGGGCTTTTGGGACTCGTCTTAACAGTATGTGAACTCCTAGCGTAAAGGTTATTTACTTCGGTCACATACAGTAGCATGAATTAGGCCTAAGTAAATTTTGCGAGGGGAAATGCCGACAAGTAACTTTAACTAGTAGGCTATGAATGTTAAATGAAGCCAGCCGTTCACAGTCACCCACACGACATTCGTAGTGAACAATGAAGAATAGTTGTTTTGCATGTATTTAAATCAATCCACTAAAAATTACCTGTAGTCAATATTTGTATTAATGCAATGATGCATTTTGTCTTTCCAGGACTTTTCCAAAAATAATAATTACACTATCGTCCGAAAATGAATTTAAAACCAAACTATAATTTTGTGAATAAATTAATCACAGCATCAGTAACTCGTTTCTTGAACCCTTTACCCATAAATTGTCGAACTTAACTTAAAGTAACTTAAAAGTAAATTATTCAAACACGTGACCAGTAGTAAGGAACATAATTTTATTACTAGTTTCAGACATAATTATTCCGCACTTTATTTTATCTAATCACGATTATTTTATGTACGTTTATCATTCCATTTATTAAGTCTTCATTTCGTTATTCATAATTTTCGTAAATATTTCATTCATTACTTTTGATAGGATGTTTTTCTGTTTTCCTTAGCCATGTTTGTACTTATCTTGGGAATGTGTGTGTCTAAATGTATATATTCCCTCGTAAATGTTGTCCATGTAGTTATAATTTATTTCTGAATTTGTATTCTCACTTTGTACTGCTGTATAATTTATTTTACTTACCCCTGTCTTACAGTGATATTTATTGACAGTAACTTCTAAGCGTTATATTATTTAGTAATTAATATGTAATATGATTACACTATTTTACTGAAATTGTACTGGTATAACTATATCAACCTTTGAATGTTACTTCAATATTAGCCTAATTATATTAATTTCTATTATTAACTTTCAATGTTATAAACTGAGTTGAAGAGAAGGAGTGTTGTTGGTCTTAACTCCACTCGAATAAATAAATATGATTATGATTATTATTATTATTATTATTATTATTATTACTACTACTACTAGATTATTTTATTAAGCAACTAACGTACTTCGTTTGTAGGTATCAGAAATTACCCTACTTAAGAACATTAATGAAGGATATAATAAGATGTATCATATCGAAGCAGAATGGTAGAATATCATAAGGTGAGATAATGATGATGACAATAGGCTAATAATATAGTAATATACGTTACAAGAGCGGTATGTTGACGTTTTCATGGTCGAGGAAAAGATTGAAAAAGCGAAACGTAGTTGAGCTTTTTTAATTTCCGAGAACATGAAAACAAACATACAGCTCGTGTATTGTACATTATTTTGTGCGAAGATCGTTTATTACATACCAGAAAGACGAATTTATAATTAGTTGCAATGAAATCTCCATGTTGATTTCTTTTTAATGACGGCAACTTCAGAACACCAAAATATATTTCTTCTACATTGTTGCTATAAAATGTTTTCTGTGTTTACTATACTCCAGCAGGCCGTGATATACGTCTGTCTTCCCCCCCCCCCAGTCTATAAATGCGAACTTAAAACAAACGGTAAGGTTATGTAATGATTTATTTTTCATTTTAATATTTTAACAATATTATTTATGTAACATATTGCAGTAATAACATCGGCAACTGGAATCTAGTTGATTTTTTCACGGCTTCCTTAATGTTACTTGTATCAGGAATGCAATAAGTTTCGTGGAGTAGTAGACTTTTCTTAATTTTTTCAAATATTTAAAAAAAGTAATTAACATTGCAATTTAGGTGAAATTGCAGTGGTAAGTTTCCAATTTATAATTATTACTATGTTAAACGTCTCTAAAAATAATATGTTAAAAGCCTAAAGCAGTAAAATGAATGTCGCACTTAAGCGGTAAGAAGAGGGAAATTGTTATGTGTGTTACGATGGGAATACTGAATGTGGTATTTCACTCTTACCGCGTATTGGTTCTGTGCGGAAAACAAGCAAATACGCACGATCTCGCACAAAAGTTATTATTATTATTATCATCATCATCATCATCATTATTATCATCATAGTTTCATTCTTGTTGTTGTTGTTGTTCTTGTTGAAAGTTGAAATCATTAACAGTTCTCTCTTTAGAAGGGAAAGTTTAAGTATACCTCGGTACACGTTTTGAACGGCAGTGCATTCATATAATTGTCTGGTCACTTCCAGGAAGTCAAAATTCGATAAGGGAATCTGCAGTTCAAAGCATCATTAACTCAATTATTTACCCTTCAATATGTATTCATCGTAATAATCAGAGGTTTGAGTCAGAGTGTCCGGCATAGAATGCCCAGACAATCGAAATGCAGCGAACCCTATACCGGGTTAAAAATTCATAGATTTAAATTGTTGTCAGTCAATTAAAAGTAAAGTGAACCCCATAGAAAACGTAAGGGCTCTACAATATAAACGGCGCTCTTCTGTTGAATAATATTCGAGAGCGAGACCAATTATTATAATATTTCTCATCTCTACATATTCGAGCGTAAATACTATTCTTATGAAGGTTTTGAATGAAAAGCACTCTCATTAGACAGCACTTCATCCTGATTTTGTGTTCACCAACTGCATCCTATAATAATACTCTTAAGTTAACAATGCAGATATACCCTCTCCTGCACGCATTTGTTCTCATACGTCCTTAGATGCCCTTCATCCGTTTGAAAATTTTGTGAATTGTGTTCTTTGTTCAGTCAGGTTTCACCCTTTCTCTACTACTTTTATACGATGAGCCTTTTCATGCATTTAGCATTAAAGTATTCAGGCTTGGAATTACTGCATTCGAATCATAACAAGCTGAAGTTTGTGTGGTTTTAGTGCGGAGCTCATACATATAAATTCAAAAAGATAATGTATGCTATTATAATTCTCGAAATTGTTGCTAAGGTAGTAGTTTTTTAGTAAATTAGAGCCCTCGTTTAAGTATTTAAATGTATGTATGTATTTATTCACACAGCAATGGGTATATACCCGGTAGCAGTGGTAACTAATTACACTCAATAAAGACAATAATAAACACAATTAATAAAAAATACAATTAATAAAAAATACAATTAATAATAATACTGATAATTAATACTAACAATAATTAATAATAATAATAATAATAATAATAATAATAATAATAATAATAACAATAATAACAGGGAACATCCTAAATTAAATGAAGCACGATCGGTTAAAAATAACATTTAAAGTAAATCTAATTTGTACCTTAAACCTATGTTCGAACTAAAACCCACGAGTATGATATGTTCATATCTGCACAAGTACCTTTCAACACTACACTCATTTCGCTGTCAACTCACTCACTGCACTGGAACTACGACACATTTCACTGATTCTATCCTGATTTCACTAACACTTCAAAAACATTTCACTGTTCAAATACTTTGCACTGCCACTATAAACTATAAAGCTTCACTGACAGGAACACGTTTCACTTACTCAACACACTTCACTGACACAACATAATTCTTCACTGATAGAACACTTCAATAACAAAATATCAATTACACCCTTTAAATACTGTGTATAATTATCGTCTATTAGTAAAGTCCTTAAGCCTATTTTTAAATACATTTTTGGTTGTTGGTAAAGCCTTTAGTAAGTCTGCATGTAAAGCATTCCAGTCCCTGATAGTACGATTGAGAAAAGAAAACTTTCCAGTGTCCGTCCTCTGTCTTATTTCCCTCAATTTATATGAGTGGTCGTTCCTTGAAGAGTAATTTGGCGGCTGCAACCTATTTTTTATTTCTCTCCAGGCAGGCTCACCTCTGTATAAATGGGATCTTTATTTTTATTTTTATTTTTATTATTATTATTATTATTATTATTATTATCATCATCATCATCATCATCATCATCATCATTATTATTACTATTATTATTTAGCTCTTAAATTTTGAGACACTTAAGACTTCTCAAGGTCCACCACTGTGGAGTAATGGTTAGCATGCATGCCTGATGACTAGGGAAAGGAAGTTCATGCATTTTCATATTTGTTCTCTATCGTTGTGTGAAGATGCTGAAAGATTATCTACATGAATCACAAATTTCTGAATATAATGATATTACTTTTATTGTGCATAAAAGTACATATTTTGCCTCTATTTATAAAAGCACCATATTTTAACATTTATGCAGGGAAACTGCAAATTATGTATGTTTATTTGTCTTTTTCTCATTTTTAAAAGTGTGTAACCTTGTAAACACGGCTAATTTATGTTTATGAATTTTGAACGTAACGATGACGCCCTCACAGGGAGCCTCTCAAGTTAGCAATTGGTATTCCTTTACTACAGTCTTTAGCAGATTTCGATAGAACAATATCCAGTTTAACATCAGTTCCAGGAAATGTAGGAGATAAAGTGAACGAGAAAACAGCAAATATTTTTCTAAAAACCCTGGCTATTATTAACTTAAAGAAATTCAAGATATTCTCGAAGGAAAAACACCCTAAAAGCCAACAAAATTTTCTATAGAACAGCTCACAGCTTTTGTGCAAGCCCCGCTTACTTCTTTTGACGTAGAACAAAGTTATTTCGCGCTACAAAGCTATGCTGAGAGACAACGGGTGAAGAATGACAACATAAAACATACGTCACTGCTCAGTTGTGAACTGTAACAGCATAAATGGAGCATTCAGCAATGAGGGAAGCACTTCAAAATCCATAAACTGAACGTAAGTTACCTATACCTTATTATTCTGTTAAAATAATCTCAGACTGATAATGCATATTTTGTAGCATATCTATCTATTTTTACGGCACAAATTCATACATATTCTTCACGTGTTTAGGGCATCAACTTCCTTTCCCTGCTGATGACAGTGAAACGTGCGGGTCAGGGTTCACCTGGTTGGGACAAGTTATTTGGTTGAGGTTTTTTTTCGGGGGTTTCCTTCAACCCATCAAGACAAAATGGTGGGTAACTTTCGGCGCTGGACCCTGGACTTATTTCGCTGGCGTTATTTCCTTCATGTCATTCAGACGTCTGATAACCATCGACGTTGATAAAACGTCGTAAAATAACCAACTAAAAAAAAGGTTTCTCAACGCTAGGTCTAACGTAATACATTCAGGAACATTGTGACATTGTCTGTGAATTTAATGAAAATTGCATGCACATGGAACATTTTGAACATTTGAAAATGAAGTTTTCAGATACAAGCAAATTTGTCAAAGAGGATATAATACTGAAATATGGAACAGGCTTATATAAAAATCTGTCATGGACCTCAAAGAAAACATAAAGCCAAGAAAAAAAAATTCTTACTCTCAACTTCCTGAAGTGTCCAAGAAACTAGAGCTCTGCATTTAAATACACTTTTACCATAAGTAGCTATATCCAGTGTCAATCATTGTTAGAGATTAGATATATCTTAATATACACTAGGCCTACTGTAAACATTTTTAGTAAAGGGAACATGTAGATTTGGCTTATTTTTATTAAATACTGTGATCGAAATAGATTATCTCTTCTTTTGAAGAAATTTGAGACGCATCACAAAATCTCTCTTCTTTTTATACAATCACATATTTACTAAAGATGATGAATAACATTATTTCATTTAAAGAGTTGTGTTATTTAAAAATTTCATTTCCATATTTAAGTTCCACGCCGTGGCGTCGGGGTCTAAGGCATGTGCCTAGGACTCGCGTTACGGAATGCCCGCTGATTAGAGTCCTCAAGGGAGAAGAAATTTTCTCATGAAATTTCGGCCGGTGTATGGGACCAGTGCCAACCCAGCATCGTGATGCACTTGGAGCGCTACGATAGGTAGCGAAATCCGGTTGCGAATGCCAGCTATAACGGCTGGGGGATCATCGTGCTAACCACACGATACCTCCATTGTGGTTGAATGATCGTCCACTTCTGTTTCGGCATGTGGGCGTGAGGCCAACAGCCGGCTGGTCGGTCTAGGCCCTTCACGGGCTGTAGCGCCACGGATTATTATTTCCCTATTTAAATACTCAAATACTTTCTGCTTTTCATGCTATCTGAAATAAAAACAAATCGTAACCTTTTTAGGTGGGCTGTTTTGGGTATCAGGTATTAAAAAGTGATGTAATTGTAGTGCAAAAATCGACCGAGTAAACGTTTCAACCGATCTGCTATAAATTCTCGACTGCAAGCGCTCGAGCATATCATTTCCGGGCTGAATACTTTACAACTGAAGACTGAACGGCGAGCTCCGGTCGGCCATTTCCGTGAGAATGCAGAGGTCGACAAGAAACATCTTTGTAAAAAAAATCGGAAAATTTATTTTATGGTCAACTTTTCCAAAGAACTCAGCTCTAGTATCCCTTAACCGCGTGCCTCCAAAAGAGATACCGTCAATTCGAAAGCATTAAATTATTATTTAGTATGAAGTAAATACAAAATTTGGGAAGAAAAGCAGAAGACGTCCAAGGAGAAGGTGGTCGGACGCTTTCCGGAGAGACACTGGGAACGCAGTGGACGATAACACCGAGGAATAGGCAGGCATGGAAAAGATTGGAAGAAATTACGAACACTATGTATACTGTGTATAATTGTATATTGTTTGAGTCCGTGCTTAGTGGATATAGTTAATGTATTCAGTTGGTATAATTTTTGTGTTTAATTGTATGGTTTTTGTGTGTTTAGTTTAGATAGTGTTTCTTTGTGTTTAGACTGTATAATTTATGTATGCAGTTTGTATAGCGTTTGTGTGTTAAGACTATAATGTGTGCGTTCAATTTGTATAGGTTTTTGTGTGTTTAGTTTGTGTGTGTGTGTTAAGACTGTATAATAATGTGTTCACTTTGTATAATTTTTTGTGTTTTAAGTGTGAATAGTTGTGTGTTCAGGCTGTATAATTTGTGTTCAGTTTGTATAGGTTTTTGTGGGTGTTTACTTGGTAGAATTTATATGTTTAGTCTGTACAGTTTTTCGTGTTTAGCTTATATAGTTTGTTTGTGTGTTTAGTTTGTCAGTATAGTGTAAGCTCTCTTGGACTGGCTCCCCAAGTGTAGTAGACCTTCAGCTCACCCTACACTCCTGTAGGAGGCCCTTGCCCTTATGGGATTTCAGGCTTTTCATATTTCATATAAGTTAATTACACAATAATTAGTGAAAAATATGATTAAGATCTACTACAACAATCGTTAAGTTACGAGGAAAATGATAGCGAAGATGATGACGACTATGACAACGACAAACTTTTTTAGTTGCTCTAATCATTTCACATGTATACATTAAAATCTCTGAATTCAGACATCAGGAAAAGCCGCAATCGTAACGAAATACTCCTATTCACTGTTTCATATTGACCGAATTATTATATAAATGTCATATTACTGCAGATCATGCAATATTATTTTTTATCGAGTGCCCACCAGGTTTGTGTGTATGTGTGTGTGAACGCTGCCGATGCCGACATCAGATAAGGATCACGCAAGGCTGGGAGGCGTAGTGTTCAGTTGTACGCCGCGCCAGCATACAAGCTATCTTCACCTAATCGACATGAAGGGTGACGTTGTCGGTAATGCAGATATCTGCAAACTCATCTGCTATCTGGATTCTCGTAAAAAAGAAACCAGGGGTTGTGAAGCAGGGAGGGTTCGAAATATAATGCTTGCATAGTTTTGGTCTTTTTCTGAAGCGGTTTTACATAAATTTAAATGTAACAAGAAGGAATTTACACGTTATGTTAAATCTTGACTGCAATTACACCTCATTGTCGTCTCTGTAAAACCTCCCCCCCCCCTGCTTTCTTTACACTCCGACTATTTTCATTACATCATCAGCAACGGTTTAAAAATGTTTCCAACTTATTTCTTTCAGGAAGATGTTGAAAATCGCTTCAAAGTTCAGTGTACACGTATGTACAAATAAAATTCTTCAGGCAGCAGGTACCCATTTTGCAGTATGTTGCTATAGCAATATATGATATAATAATAATAATAATAATAATAATAATAATAATAATAATCCGTGGCGCTACAGCCAGTGAAGGACCTATACCGACCAGCTGGCTGCTGGCCTTACGCCCACATGCCGAAGCAGAGGTGGACGATCATCCAACCAGAATGGAGGTATCGTGTGGTTAGCACGATGATCCCCCAGCCATTATATGATATTTTATAATTAATAATAATGATAACAGTAATAATAAAAAAGTAAGAATTTAAATACAACTGCGAAAAGTGATGAATGCCGTCAGCAGTCTGATTTTGTCACTAATCGTCTTATATATATATTTTTTTTACAAATTCCAAATTTTAAATGTATTTACATTATGTATATATAAATTTACATTTTGCAAATATATATATGTATATACATACACAGAAATTCATACAAAATACAGGTAGGTCAATATAATAATAATAATAATAATAATAATAATAATAATAATAATAATAATAATAACAATAACAATTATTAGTGTTATTTAATCCGGCAGAGCTAAGGCTAGTAGGCCTTCTCTTCCGCCCAGCCAGACTAATTATAATTGAATACAATTACTTACATAGTAAAGTTATTACATTAATATCTAGACCTTAAAATAACATGAAAATAAATAATGAAAGTTGGATAAGTAATGTTAGTGTGACAATAATAAACATTGGTAAGAAATAATTATAATAATAATAATAATAATAATAATGTTAATAATGAGATAATTTAATAATAATAATAATAATAATAATAATAATAATGTTAATAATGAGATAATTTAATAATAATAATAATAATAATAATGTTAATAATGAGATAATTTAATAATAATAATAATAATTATTATTATTATTATTATTATTAATATTATTATTATTATTTATTTAATCTGGCAGAGCTAAGGCCAGTAGGTCTTCTCTTCCTCCCAGCCAGACTAATTCTAATAGAATACAATTGGTTACATAGTTATTACATTAATATCTAGACCTTAAAACAACATGAAAGTAAATAATGAAAGTTGGATAAGTAATGTTAGTGTGACAATAATAAACATTGGTAAGAAATAGTGGTGATGATGATGATGATGATGATGATAATAATAATAATAATAATAATAATAATAATAATAATAATAATAATGAGAAAATTTAAATATTTATTCTGTGATATACATAACCATTAAACATTGCGAAACCTGAAACAGCTATTATTGTTAACAACAATTGTTTGAAAAATATTTCCTTAGTCTATTCTTAAATTTGTTTGAAGTCTGACAGTCCCTGACATTACTCGGTAGGGAATTCCAAAGCCGAGGAACATCCACAGTGAAAGAAGGTGAATATGAGGATGTTCGGTAGGAGGGAATGGATAATATTGAAGAGTGTTGTGGTTGTGTGTGTCTAGGTTATGGTGGGTAGATAAATTTTGAAAACAAGATGCAAGATAGACAGGAGTGGAGAAATGCAATATGTGAAAGAGGAGGGAAAGACAGTGGATTTTCCTACGATCTTCTAGACTGAGCCAGGACAACATTTCGAGGGATGGTGTTACGTGATCAAGCCGGCGAATATTGCAGACGAAATAAGAAGTATAAAAAAGGATATAATAATAATAATTAATAAATTTGAGGACCGAATGAGCAGTGCTCGTGTTCGATCGCAGTTCAGAAATGTTTTTAATAGTAAAGGAATAATATAGAAATAAATTAGAAACTAAAACAAAATAAGATCTACAATGAAATCACATATAATATGTACGAGGGAGGCTCGTACTGTATGAACATAAGGAAAAATATTTTTTAAGTTTCTAAATGTAGGGTAATTTCTCTCTCACGTAAAATTCCATTATAAAAATATCCGTACGTAAGCTGCTGCTGCTACTTCCACTACTACTGTTGCTGCTACTGCTAATGATACTGTTGATATGCTGCTTCTACTACTACTTGTACTACTGCTACTAATATACCCAAGCCATTAAAACTGTATCTGACAGCTTTGTTGGTAGCGGGAACTGAAACTTTGTCATAACAACGAATACACAGCAGCTGACGAGTCCTTCACACCTATGGCGCCTATTTAATGCTACGCATTTACGCCGATTCTTCTTATTCTCAGAGTTTTCTTTGTCCAAACGACATCAATTTTTCGACATTTCACAGTCGACCTACTAATTATTTACAACATTAACTCAAATTATTTAAGTGGAAGTAACACCATATAAAAGCGACAACACAGTAGCGCTCCTTATTGCAGCAGAAGCATCTGATAGAAAATATTACGTTGTGATTAGTTCAGAAAGCTACCACGCAGAGTTCTTTAAATTGAAGGGTTCAGAGCCACAGTGGGCCAAGCGACATTTATTATAAACGGAGAAAGCAAGGGTTAGAGTTAAGTGAATACCATAGTTTAATGAAGATTGACATATCATTTAGTTTGAATGTGCATACTTTATATTACTTGCTAGATTTATTTATTTTAGTAGGTTTTTACGACGCTTTATCAACATCTTAGGTTATTTAGCGTCTGAATGAGATGAAGGTGATAATGCAGGTGAAATGAGTCCGTGGTCCAACACCGAAAGTTATCCAGCATTTGCTCATATTGGATTGGGGGTAAACCCCGGTAAAAACCTCAACCAGGTAACTTGCCCCTACCGGGAATCGAACCCGGGCCACCTGGTTTCGCGGCCAGACGCGCTAACCGTTGCTCCACAGATGTGGACTACTTGCTAGATTTTTCCATTGAATTATGGTGATAACTTCATTTTAACTCTTGTTTTCTACGGTTTTAGTAAATGGAGCTTGGTCCACTATGCTTCTGAACCCTTCAATTATTCATACAAAGTTTTGCCAACGCAAACAACTTTCAAGTGTACATTTATAACAGTTTACTACCACCACCACCACCACCAAAACTATCACTGCTACCGCCGCCAATCAAACCACATAAAAATGAGGGCTGTCAGAATCTTAACACTGAGATTCCTAATGTTTTGTAGAGATACACGTTGTTTCCTTATTTACTTACTCACTTACTTACTTACTTATTGGTTTTTAAGGAACTCGGAGGTTCATTGCCGCCCTTACATACGCCCACCATTGATCCCTATCCTGAGCAAGATTAATCCAGTCTCTAACATCATATCCCATCTCCCTCAAATCCATTTTAATATTATCTTCCCACCTACGTCTCAGCCTCCCTAAAGGTCTTTTTCCCGCCGGCCTCCCAACTAACACTCTATATGCATTTCTGGATTCGCCCATACGTGCTACATGCCCTGCCCATCTCAAGCGTCTGGATTTAATGTTCCTAATTATGTCAGGTGAAGAATACAATGCGTACAGCTCTGCGTTGTGTAACTTTCTCCATTCTCCTGTAACTTCATCCCTCTTAGCCCCAAATATTTTCTTAAGAACTTTATTCTCAAACACCCTTAATCTCTGCTCCTCTCTCAAAGTGAGGTCCAAGCTTCACAACCATATAGAACAACCGGCAATATAACTGTTTTATAAATTCTAACTTTCAGATTTTTTTGACAGCAGACTAGATGACAAAAGCTTCTCAACCGAATAATAACAGGCATTTCCCATATTTATTCTGCGTTTAATTTCCTCCTGAGTGTCATTTATATTTGTTACTGTTGCTCCAAGATATTTGAATTTTTCACCTCTTCGAAGGATAAATCTCCAATTTTTATATTTCCATTTCGTACAATATTCTGGTCACAAGATATAATCATATACTTAGTCTTTTCGGGATTTACTTCCAACCCTATCCCTTTACTTGCTTCAAATAGAATTTCCGTGTTTTCCCTAATCGTTTGTGGGTTTTCTCCTAACATATTCACGTCATCCGCATAGACAGTTGTTCCCTTATACTCGAGTTAAAAATTTTGGAACGTAGGATAAAGCATTAAGTGAAATTGCAATAATGCGTATTTTGACACATACTTTCAACGCTCTAGTATAATGATAGGCTAGTTTATCAGTGCCTCTTTTCCTGTTATATGCCTCTACTATCCATAATGCTTAACGTATAACCAATATTAAGCTATGAAACTTCGGGTATTTTCCATTTCAACACAAGGCTGCATCTTTAAAAGCTGCTGCCTGCAACATGGGCAAAGGCCTCATAATACTGACCGGTAAGTTTTCTGCTTTATGAACATGCAAAGGGTTTATAAATTCCTACAGATATTTCCTCGTTTGATGAAATGGAAATCGAGGCTACAAATATAAAAGATGGATAAACTGATAGACTAGCGTGACGTACAGATCAGATTTCTGGTGTAAATTTCCAAGAATCGAGAGGTTACTGATGGCTTCAGAGATATTTTTATGTGTTTATTCTGGAATTAATTTTTATCGTGACAGAAAAAATACTATGAAACTACAGTGGAATAACTAAACATGAATTTTATATACAGGGATATTTATAGTTGAGCGCTGGAATAAAAACTGGAAATTGAAAATAAATTATCGGTTTTATGATGAAAGCCGTGTGGATTCGACAGTTTCCTGTTTCTGTACTGCCGAACATCATAATTTTGACAGTGATATTTGAAATGACGACATGAGGACTAAATAACTTACAAGTTGTACATTTTGCATCTGATTTTGGGGGGAAATGGACTGTGTATGTACCCTTTATTGAATTACTTCCGACTTTTATAGGATTTGTGCCTGATGTTCAGATACGTAATACAGGATTTCTATATTTGAACTAAGCTTTCTGATTCAATAGGAATAAAAATGTAATCACAAAACTGTACAGAGATTATTTTGACAATAATATTGGTAAATGAAAATATTTATTAGAAAGGTTCTGTCATTAACTTATCATATAATTTCTGATACATGTGTAATTCAGTTACTCAAGGAATACAATTTATTATTTCGGATAAATGCTTTCGTCTGGTCAGGCATCAGCAAGTCCTTCCTGTAGAAAAAAATACTCTTATTAAACACTTAAACTACGCCAAGTATATGACGTTAACCATTCTGTATAGTAACATGATGTTACTATTTTTTCAAACATGTTAAAAGGACTGGGTAGTGATTAATTCATTCATTCGTTCATAGTGTTCCGCTCAAGGGCAAGTCTTTCACTGCAAACCCAGCATTCTCCAGTCTTTCCTATTTTCTGTCTTCATCTTTGTCTCCTCATATGATCCATATATCTTAATGTCCTCCTCAATCATCTGATTTCTTCTGCCTCGAAATCATCTCCCGTTCACCATTCCTTCCAGTGTATTCTTCAGAAGGCCGTTTCTTATCAGTCAGTGACCCAACCAATTCCTTTTCCTCTTTCTGATCAGTTTCAGCATCATTCTTTCTTCACCCATTCTTTCCAACACAGTTTCGTTTCTTATTCTGTCTGTCCATTTCACACGTTTCATCCTTCTCCATATCACATTTTAAATGCTCTATTCGTTTCTCTTCACTTCGTCGTAATATCCATGTTTCTGTCCCATACAATGCTACACTACACACAATACACTTCATTAGTCTCTTCCTTAGTTCTTGTCATAAATCCGATTTTTTACCTTGTATTATATATATATATATATATATATATATACTGTTGGTATCTCTGCAGTTAAACCCTTTAAATGGCATCTTTAAATCTGAAGGCGCATGTAGTTCATATATCCATCTCTTTTTTAAATGCAGTTTTCCTTAAGTTGACATTTTTCAAACTCAAGTGAAATTATTGAATTTATTTATATAAAATTTCCAATGTTTTCTGCGGCCTGTATTCTACACAGCAGACCTAAGGGTTTATGAATACCATAAACATAACATGAGTATATATATATATATATATATATATATATATATATATATATGTGTGTGTGTGTGTGTGTGTGTGTGTTAAAAAATGAAAAAAAAATTGTTGATCAATATCTTTTCCATTTCACTAAGTGTGAAATATTTAACTTAATTTTGCTTTAAAATGTACAATATACATTACTTGATAACTTAATAAAAATACAAGGAATATGAGTGAAGATTGTAGCAAGTAATGTACACCTGAAGTTTGAAGTACATTTAGCAAAGTGTGAAAACAATTTATCAGTTAAGGCCTTTATTTTGCACTTGGATAAGAAACTAATTAGTTGTGTATCATATCACTGAATTCATAATGATTTATTGTATAGGCCTAACCATAGAAATTTTTATTCCACTCTCAACGCTGAAATATTGAACTGAACTTTTGTACTGAAATTCTTCAATCGTACAGACATCACTACCCACTCACCTTAAAATAAATTGAAACTGAGTTAAATCTAAAAGTATCGCTATCGTAATCATCTTCGTAATTTGTATCGTGTTCATCATTATCATAATTATCGCTATTATTGTCCTTAGATTGAAAAACAGTCCTACTGCTTCCATAATTGCATTGGACAAGCTTCATTGTAACATATAAGTATAATCATAGTCTCATTGCTTGGAACTAAATCCTTACAGCAATACTGTAAAACCATTCAACATATTTTAATCCACAAAGTTTTAACTACGGAAATTTAAAAAACGAACAAAATAATGTTAAATAAAGTCCAAAATTAACCCAACACAATGACATTTTCATTCTCCCTTTAGGCCTACTTCAAATTTAATATTAAAATTAATCCAACGCTTTAAAGTGTGGAATTGAAGAACTTTTGGATACCTCGGTATAATTCTTCATCTGTACTCCTAGACTATTCGAGAGAGGGGTTCCTCTGATCTTGTCCATTACGTGTCACCACAGTCTAGTATATACAGTCACGAAGCTTAATACGTAGGGATTATGAACCCATAGATAGTTGCTAACCACTAGGATCGCTACTATCGCCTCATCATAGACAATGCGAAATAGTATTGACACAGTCTATTGTTCCTAGTACTCTCATAACTCAAGCTTCGTTACTGTATGTACTAGACTGCGATGTCACTCAGTGAACGCAAGGGAGAGAAGAAGAGTTTGCGGAATGATTAAATTGCCCTCTAGCACTCAACCCTTCTAATAGGATAATATTACTAGTGGTACTGATCATAACCTGTAGTCCACCGTTATTGAGTTATAGTTAGCCTGCCTGACAGTGGACGAGTGGGTCCAGGTTCAAATCCTGGTTGGGACAAGTTACCAGATTGGGTTTTTTTCCGAGGTTTTTCCTCAACCACTTGAAGAAGAATTGCTGGGTAACTTTCGGTGTTAGACCTCGAACTCATCTCGCCTTAATTAGTATAATTTCATTAATCATCTTCAATCGTTACAAGACATGGCTCCGCCTATAGATGACGTCTGTCTTCGGAAGCTGCACATATCCCAGAGAAGCTGTTAGCGGACTGCAATAGACAGGTGAGTCGTGGAATCGACGGCGACGTGTCCCTCTGGTTAAGGACGTAACAGATTCATGCACAAAAATTGCGAACAGATGCCATCGATCTAAAGAGGCTATAGGGGAACATCACAGGATGGCGGAGAGGCGTTCCTGTTCACGCATACTCTATCAGACATGGATGCTGTGGTCGAGTCGATAAGGTGGCACCGAGCAGTGAATCACGTGTTTGATGAGCCGTCCTAAGGACTTCAAAATCATCCCAATATAAAAAGATTGTACAATAAGCCTAAGGCTGCGGTGCTTGCTTACGGGCCCTCCTCTGAAGAAAAAGAAATAACTGTAGAGACCTGATTTTTGTCCTGAAAGTCAATATTCCACTTAGCTATACAGGGTGATTCACGAGTATTTTCCGTCACTTACGGAGTTTATTTTCGAAGTCATTCTGAACAAAAAATGTCATATAAACATTTGTCACAATCTAAACCTTTTTCTGAGTTACATTCATTTGAAATTGTTTGTAAAATACTATTATTCTTAAGTTTTAAGGGTAAAAAAATATTACAGGAAAAGAGTGAATTATTCAGGAGTATTATTTCTTTAATTAGCTAGTATTCTGAAGCTAAAAATGTGTTGTGAATTCCATAGTTGCATCGTACAGATTTTTTTCTCAATTTTTAACTACAAAATTACATTTTTCTTACACATTTATCACACAAATGTTACAAATCACGCCACTCTCAGGAATTATTCAAGACTATACATTAGGATACATAATTTAACTGTAAGGAATCATGTTCCTAAAGTCGTATGGTTTGTAACAATTTTTGTGATAAGTGCGTACGGATGTTGTAAGTAATATTCTTTTACCCTAAAACTAAAGACAAACGGGCAATTTATCTGGCATTGTGCAGTGATTTGGGGACCAAATATATCATCAAGACATGGGGCGTTATATGAATTATGACTGGGGCTAGAGGTACAATCCCACGGGAGTCCTTAAGCGCCATATTCATAGACATTCTTAGCGCGGGCTTCCGGTGGATGATCAGGGAACTAACGTTTTCCGTATTTATAAACCAGTGTTAGCGATATGATATGATATGATATGATATGATATGATATGATATGATATGATATGATATGATATGATATGATATGATATGATATGATATGATATGATATGATATGATATGATATGATATGATATATGATATATGATATATGATATATGATATATGATATATGATATGATATGATATGATATGATATGATATGATATGATATGATATGATATGATATGATATGAATCCTGTACAAGTAACCAGTCGATAGCCGGGGGTAGTTTAGCACGCTCGTAGCGCGGGCTAGCGAAATGTCTATGCATAGCACCCTAGAAGTCTTCCGAAAATTAAAAGTTCCTGACAGCATCCCGGACATGATATCCTCCATTGTACTGAAGTCATCGATTTGCATAATTAGTCATCATTTCTATTCTTTATAAAATGTAATTTGTCTTGTAGCCTAAATTGCTTGTTGCATTTCCAATAAATTTTTCAATGATAGTCTATCTAACTAGGGTTTTCTGTTAAAGAAAAAATTGAATTAAATATAAATATTCATTTAGAATTGATTAGGGGGCCGATTACTATTAAACCCTGGTTGGCTATCAAATATCTACTAACAACTTCAAATTAGTGTAACTCTGAAAATAATGAGATTAGGACACATGTTTATATGGCATTTATTGCTCAGAATGTCTTCGGTAATAATCTCCGTAAGTGGCGGCGGTAAATCCTCGTGAATCACTCTGCATACAGACAGGAATTTTATGTAGACTACAAATGTTTAAAAGTAACATAGACCATAGCCCGTCCTGAATGCATATGAAATAGGTTACATCATTTTGAGACCTAATTCACGACACTCTAAAATCTAAAAAAGAAGAACTGATTCAGAAAAGCTAGAGAATACATATAACATATGCGTCAATTTTAAATTTTATTAGCCTACACAAACCTCCGGTCTGTAATCAAAAGTAATATTACAGTAATTATTTTAGAATCAAAATATCGAAATCTTAGGAGTAATACGCTAATAGTTTTCACCGCCAACATCATTACTGGAATCTCCATTTTATAGTGCAGAAATAACGTAGTGCGGCAAGTGTACCGAGAAGGGAAATGAAATTATGTGTATGAATATGCAGACCAAAAAAAAAAAAAATGTATTCCGTGACCGAGCGTGGGGGCAGCAATTTGTAATGCGGAGTACGGGATTAGATTTGTTAGTTTATGATGTTACTAGCGCTGTTTCCAGTATTTTGAATCTGATAAAATTTTCAACAAGTTCTCCCTCCCTCACTCTCCCTTCCCCCCTATATTTCTATTATCACTTTTGTTCATCTAATATTCGCTCGCTCACACAAAAATGATAATGAATATCGCGAACCACGGCTTCTAGTGCCGTGCCTATTTTCTTCCTTTTCGTAATTTCCGAGAGAAGAAAAACAAGGCGATTGTCGAATTGGGTTATGCAGCCGATGTTCACGGTTTTAAATATTGATGTGGTATGCTAATCCATGTCGATGATAAAGGGGCGCAGGCGGTGGGGAATAGCGTGCCCTTATTGCAGCTGACGGGTATATATAGCAGACCCATCCAGGGATGTACAAGTCCACTCTGCACTTTCTTGTAAGTATAAGAAACTGGACATTCAACTAATAAGGTTGACTAATCTTGCCTTTTCTTTGCTTGGTTCGGGACGGATCCTCGGTGTTACACGACCCATTGTGCGTCCTACATTTTCAATGGACTAAAAGTTCATTCAGAGGAACGTTATTTTATTATGATTATTATTAGCCCATTGCATTCGTGTATGTTGTATAGTATAGTATGATAGATATACAGAATTATATATAATATAAATTAAGCTTCCCTTATGAAAAGGTTGCCAGAATTGACCAAGCGTATTACATATAATTTGGAAACACACCTAAAAGGTAAAATGATTTACATTTGAAACGGTTAGGAAATCGAATATACAAAACGTCAGAAAAATTTACACCTAAGTAGCGTTTGTGCTCATTTGCAGTTAAGAAAGGGATAGTAGTATCATCAGATGTGTTAGAATGAGTTTAATGCCATATACGACGAGAAAAATAATAACTATGGATTTGTTGACATTGATATCTAAACCAATCAATAGCCATCGGTTAAGATAACTTGAAATTTCTATTATCACTTCCATACAAGTGATTTCTCAATATATGAACCGATCCTTTGACGGCACAATGCTGTGTGTTTGCCTTTGGTTTTTACATTAGTTGGCATGCTACCTCGTGCTCCCACCATCAGACCTATTACATCAATGTGAGGCAGGCTATATTTATCTTTATAGAACGGGATTGTTGGTTCATATATGCGTTTCTTTTCACTGCCCATCTCATGCGGTTGATCTGTATGTGTCTCAAATCTGACAGTGGGTTCGAGAATGTATGCCGAGTTGTTCTTAATGGCAATGATATGAATTCGCCGAACACTTCCTTGTGTGGCTAGTCCCTGCACCTCTTGATTGACTACAAACTCTACTTCCTTCAGATCCTCGGCCAGCATGGTGTCGGATGTTGCAAAGGGCCTCACTATAGGGACAGAAGCCAAGGATATGGGGAAGAGTTTCAATCTCGCGGAGACAGCGCCTACAGCGGATACCCTCCCGACTTCTACCCGGTACAGCTCGAATCGGAGCGACATACCGTACAATTTTAAGGGCGTCTATCCATTCCGAGAGGATTAGACCTTTATAATTTCTTATCCAGTTGTTTGCTGGGGGGATCTCTATGTTAGGAATCACTCCTTTACCTTTTTTGTTGCAATGTACATCAATTTTCAAATTCTTTTTCTCTTAAAGCTCCTTTGACTTTTAGAGAGTCCATTACACTCTTATTAGCAGAGCTGTAAAATTAAAAAGTAGTTCATAGGCTAGTACTTGTGAAACTATTATGTTACATTTATTTTGTATTTCATTGGGAATGACGGATTTGAACTGGAATACATCAAATCCGCCATGTCCAGACAAGATTGATTAGAAATAAAAAAATATATAAAAAAATAAAAAATCAGTGGAACTAGGAATGAGACAAGTGGCCAACAACTTGAAGGTCACATATTCAGTTTTTCTCAGCCCCAAACTCCCTTACAAGGACGCGTTTAGCGTCAATTTTAAATGTTTCTCCTCCAATTGTCCCCATTGAAACTGACGACATTAACTCACTAAAAAAGGATATTCATAACATAAAAAACAAAATATATTGTTACAAATACTATCTCTTAAATTATACCTCTTATGAGATTCTTTTTTATTAGAAAATTGCTTAAAATCAAAAAGTTATTTATTTTTGCGATTTCAATATTGAATATTTTTTCATTTTTAGTGGACATGTACTAGTTTTAAGTGCATATGTGCATGCATATTTCGCATTTTTAGTGCATATAAATCCGCCCTTATTTGTTACCAAACTTCGGAAAGAAGTAATTAATGCGGCGAAGAATAGGAGTGAGGGTAGGCCTACACTTCATCTAAATTTAGTCTCTAACGGAATAACAACCCATCTTTGAAGGCTATATGGAAGAAAAAGAATATTTTTAAGCTAATGCATTATGAAATTTAAATACACCCGTGTCTTTGATATAGGAAGCCGATGTTGTAATCTTCAATCTGTCGATACACTACATTGGCAACGAGAGTTTTAAAGTGAAACGTTTATGCTCGAAGCATAATCTAGTATATACAGTCACGAAGGTCAAAATGTAATAAATATGCATCCATAGACAGTTACTAACCATTAGGATCGCTACTATGGCCTCATTATAGACAAAACGAAATAGTACCTGCACAGTCTATTTTTCCTAGCAACCTCAACAACTTAAGTTTCGTGAGTGTATAATATACTAGGCTGTGCTCGAAGGCCAAATGGATAAAACATTACGGAATTTTCAATATCACTTGCTTACCTACAGCAATGAATTATATCAAAATATTTTGACATCACTTGCTCATCAACGAAAAAATCTCTTGTAATGATACGGTGTTTACTAGAACAGACTTGCATGTTTTAAGTTTCTTACATCTCTTTCAACAAACCCTTGCAAAAACATGTACAGATATCTTATGGTATATATTCAATAAAGAAATACAGAGAAATTAAATAGGAATAATACAAACATGAGCCTAAGTTGCATCAAATATATTTCGCTTTCAAACATATTCACAATCCTTGTAAATAAGAAGAGATTCCTTAAAAATCGTAATTTGAATATAATACCGAACTGAGAGCATAAACGTTTTACCCAATTACAGGTGTCCTGTCACTTTTTTTTTCAGAGATTTAATTTTATACAACAAAATAATAAATGTATTTGCAAGTTGTTCATTTGATTTACTAAAAATCTATACTCAAGCAATTCTTGTTTATTTTTTTTTCAGTTAGTGTGCAATGTTTCTCCACTTGTTATACTTTCGTCTATACAAATTCAGGTTACGTTAGAGAGAGGTTCTCTATTACAAGAGAGGCATATTTAAATTACGGGTCTGCATCCTATCATATTTTAGCACATTAAATTCGAACATATTTCCTGTCTTATATTCTTATTTCTTGCTAACCTCTGACAATGAAAACCATAAGAACATACCGTCTGTACACTTGGTAATCATAAATACCTGTTACTGTACATCGTCCCTTCTTTTTATAAGATTTCTTCTTCTATATCATTCTTGAAATTTCCGCGTACATTATTCAATTTGGTGTGATTCCCAGGCGGAATACAAGAGCTTCTTGTAATAATATGTGGCTGTGGAAATAATAATAATAATAATATAATTTCACACAGGTAGCCTATTATATCCTTCCAAATAAAGAAATGCGGCAAATATTCTTTTCATTTACCAAACTACTGGATTACTTCACACGAAAAAAATATATATTACATTGAACTATGTAATTTTCTTCTGTGCTTCAAAGGGACAGAATAGGTTTAATACAAAATATCATAATGCTATTGATATTTCTAATATCGCTAGAAATCTAAAAACATTATTATTACTATTCTTTATCGGTCTTACTAATTAACTGCGCATAATTTTATATTTTACTAATTCAGAGTTTGGACAAAGAACCTTACTAATAAACCATAAATAAGCGATGGATGTATAAGCGGTGTGTAACTATATCTGAGAATTGCTTTGCTGTAGTAGTTACACAGGTACAAACGAAACACTTCGTTGAAGCATTTACTACGGTTTCATGGAGTATTCAGTTCTATCTGAATACACTTACCGTATTGAAATCTTCATGAAAACGAAGATTCAATTCGATATGAGTCTCAAGGTCGATACACATAAAAATGGGATCGAATCGTATTCAATTCGAATTGAGTTCCATGAAAACGGGTATCGTATTCAATTCGATCTCAATACGCTAAGATCGTGAATGATGTCATTTGTTGTGTCAGCTGTTTTACCAACAGCGAGGGCAATATGAATGTTGAAAAAGTGTGTTGTAAAACACAATATTTCGTATTTTCCTAAAAGTTAATATTAACATTATTCATTAACAGACAGAATATTAAGTTTTCATGCGCCTCATTTGGAAAACGCAACATTGTTTATAGCTAATGCCTGCAGAATGACCAACACGCTAATATGTCGATGATATGTTAACCAACATAACTACTTTCGAAACTTCAGCTTCCGTACTCAGATCGTTTTCAATACGTATCGAAAATTGCATGAAAACAGGGATCGTATTCAGTACGGATCGTATTCAGATCGATTTGAATACTCCATGAAAACGTAGTTATACAGAGGAAAAAATATGGCCGCCTCTCTAACAGCTGTTCATATCGATTGTGATTATGATTATGGTTACCTTGTAACCACAGAACAACAAATCAAAGAGCACGGAATCGAATAATATTGCTGTAGCTGTACTCTTTGATAAAAATATAGCATGGTAATCGATCAGGCCCAAGTGTATTGTCGACATTTATCGCGGTACACTAGAGCACACTACCGGATGCAATAAATAATCTCAGTTATTCTGTTACCTTTCTTAATAAAATGAAGATGAAACTATGATGTAACTGTTAAAGAGTTATATTGTTATACACAATGTTTTACTGTATTGTGATTATTAGTCAGGAATTTACACAGGACTTATAAACGAGCTATTCACTGTATAGCTATAAGCCCTAATCACACACACACACACACACACACACACACACACACACACACACACATATATATATATATATATATATATATATATATATATATACAGTATGTATCAGATTGGTCATTCTCATGTTATGAAAGGCAACATATAAAGAGAACAATCACCAGAGCCTCTAGTGGAGATGAACAACGATCGAGAAAGCAAGACTAACACTGCCCGCAAAGCCGAAAACCCGCACGACAATGTTCTATACGCGTCGCGACGTTTCACGTAAAGACTGCTTTAGAGTGTTTCGATACGCCGAGATTGATCATTCTCGAAGTCCCGAACGTCAAGCAGCTTTGAATAGCCATTCAGTGCATAATCCGTTTCCCAATCTTTATTTAATTAATTACTAGGTCCTTATTAAAAGGCTAGGAATTATCTTTTCATATATTTAAGATCAAGTGTGCAAACTCAAGTAAAAAGATATTAACGTTATGTTTTATGTTTCTTAAAAATGATAATTTATTTGAGAATTGTTTTTTTCTATTTATATGACCACAGGTAATATTATATAATAGAACCAGAACATTTTGTTAACTAAGATACTGTTCTGTTTTGTCTCTTTGTCACATTTAAACATTTATAATGTTATTTATTTCAATGATGTATGTTATTCAAGGTTACGAAGTCTTTCCACTCCGACCAAGTACTATTTCGAGAATGATGAGTGAGACTCGTAGCGCACGAGAATGACGAGACGAGACTCGAAAGACAAATGCAACGAACACAGCGAGCGAGAGCGGCAGTTAGTTTTGTTCATCTCTAGCCTCTAGTGTCGTAAATACATTTTTGGTAACGACCGCTAAAGGGAAGTAGGCCTACAGTTGCCCCATACAATTCCATAAGGATTATAATGTGATTTCTTTTGCAGTCGCTAGATGGCAGCATAGTGAAATTTATAAAAGTGCTTGCCTTGAGAGTCCAATAGACTGAACAATCTGTTAAATAGGATAAGGGCTATAAGGCAGTTTAACGTCTGTATAACAATGTTTATTTGTAAGATCTTAGAAGTATATTCTTGTAACGAATTATCAGGGCCTACTACTATTACTAAAATCTTGTTACTGAAAATGGAATTCTTTATGAGCTCATTTTAAACTTTGAGAAATTAATAATTGAATAAAAGATTTTGAAAAGTTGATAAGCACCATGCCTTGACTTCATAATCCTTATTTATTTGGTCTCAGCTATAAAAGTGCGTTCAAAGCACAAGCTTCTCTCTCATATCACGTGTTTCGATGGGCGAATCAGCTTAATTGATATACTGTATATAGTTTCCATGAAATCCGTTTTATGTTGAAGTTTCGACATGACGTGATAACGGCATAGAAAATTGTAAATTAAGTTTTAGTTAACGACGCTCCCAACTGCCGAGGTTATATCAGAGTCACCAGTGTGCCGGAATTTTATCCCGCAGGATTTTTTACATGCCAGTAAATCTACTGATATGAGCCTGTCGCATTTAACCACACTTAAATGCCATCGACCTGGGCCGAGATCGAACCCGCAACCTCGGGCACAGAAGGCCAGCACTCTACCGACTGCGAAACCCAAGCCGACAAAATATAGATGTTACGATTAAACTTTCAGCGACAGATGCACCGTCTTCAGAAATGCAATGCGCTGATTATGAAGAAAAGCTTTCAGCCGAAAATAGAATCACCTACATCACGTTCTGTGAGCTCTTATGACTGCATCAGCATCGAAGCATTGTTGGCATTGACCCGCGATAAGTCGATACTGGCAAGCGCGTTGCAGGTGGAATACCCATTCAGGCTGATTCAATCTTGACTTTACAGTAGGAAATGTTCCGTTGTGAACACACACCAAGATGCTACCAGTTTTCTTCTGTAAACCAGAGGTCCCCAATATCGGCAGCACAAATGCTCTCTTCGGGAGATTTCCAAGAGAAGTGCGTGTTGCCTATAAGATATAATATTTTCTTCACTCCTGGATTAGGAACTGCAGATTATCTTCCAATTTTAGACTTCGTTTTAATTTTCGAGGTCTACAATTGTATCATTTTCCTCTTGATTTTTAAACGTAATTAAATATTCGGTATTATATACATATATAGAAATATGTTACTTTGAAACTTCACATTCTTCTAAACTAATTTCCGAGTTTGAAATATCTGTACCTTCTGTACATATTAACAGTAGAGTTGCGTAGATACT
This sequence comes from Periplaneta americana, assembly GCF_040183065.1. NCBI lineage: Eukaryota > Metazoa > Arthropoda > Insecta > Blattodea > Blattidae > Periplaneta > Periplaneta americana. The sequence continues at coordinate 83,611,513 of NC_091129.1, read as the reverse complement.
ATTTTGTTTTAGAGGGATTGGTTTATTTTTCGAAGTGAATTTCGTCGTTATAGTTTCATTTCATTTTATTATATTCCACAGTTCTTTCATAAACAATGAAGCTTTATTTATTTAACCTGGTAGAGATAAGGTCATCAGGCCTTCTCTTCCCCTCTACTAGGGGATTACAACTACAATATTAAGAATACAATTACAATTATAGTTACAATTAATATTAAATTTTAAAATATAATAAAAATCGAAGTACTAAAAGATTAACTGATTAATAAAAGCTAGACAGTTTATTGTAGAAGATAAGAAGAGAGGAACATTTTTTTATTTAAGTAAAAATTAAACCTACTCTACGCAGTAAGAAAATGCTTAATAAGTTTGCTTTTGAACGCTACTAAATTCCGACAGGCTCTGATGTCATTGGGTAGGGTATTCCACAAGCGCGAGAGCGAGATTGTGTATGATGATGAATACGATGATGTTTTATGTGTTGGTATGGCTAGTGTGCGGCTATTTTGCGTGCGTGTGTAGAGATTATGATATGATGACAGGTAACTGAAACGGGAGGCAAGGTAGGTAGGCGTAGAGGTGTGAAGGACTTGGAAAAGGAGAACAACGGAATGAAGATTTCTACGTTCGTTAAGCCGTAGCCAGTTAAGATGTGGAACAAGTCAAAATTTTACAAGATTACAATTACAGTTACAATTTTTACAAATATTTTTACAATTTTTACAATATGTTACAATTTTTACAATTTTCCAATTTTCTACACTTTTTTTTACAATTTTTTACAATATTTTGGGGAGATGTAGTGAGATGAGGTGAGGCCCGAGGATTCGCCAAAAGATTACCTGGCATTTGCCTTATGGTTGGGGAAAACCTCGGAGAAACCCAACCAGGTAATCAGACCTTGTCACGCTTGTATAAACAGAACTGGTTTAGAATAGGGACAGCGATAATTTTTACAATGGCTTTTTCTTTTATGATTTTGTACTGCCTCTTTCAGTGCTATTACAAATGCAATAGACAATATTCCAATGCATTAAGGCTTCAAACGTTACATGGGTTGAGAAATGGACCCCTGCTCTGTAAAGTAATTTCGTAAGCTGGAACAAATTTAAGGACACTTTTGCTGTAAGCGATAAAAAAACGACCGGATAGACGCAATTATGGAATTTCTTAGTAGACCTCTCATAAGGAACTGACACAATCGATATAGGATGTCATTGAAAACATTCCTAGCAATGCACTTACATTGCCGTTTATAACACAGAAGAAGGACTATTTCTTATTGAACAACACAGTGGCGGTCTTATTCTACTATTTTTTTCTCCTGTTTCTTTTTGTTAGGCCTATAATTAAGTTCCACTTTCTACCAACAAATTTGATGTTTTCAGTTTTATATTATTATTATTATTATTATTATTATTATTATTATTACTATTATTGTTATTATTTTTATTATTATTATATTGAACTTTAAAAATAAAACAAGTAATGTCTCAGGATTCAGCAGGGTATGTGGCACAATCAAGACTGTAATGCATTAAGAGCGAACTATTTCATTTTTAAAAGCTGAAACTCGCAGATGGTAGATGAAGATCTGAATTGTTTCTTGTATTGAAATTATGAATGCTCTCCTTAGTACAAAACGTATATTGACTTTTAACATATCACCAGGGAAAGATTAAACTCTCATGAAATTAAAGTGTAAATGTTGTAAAACACTTACAGCATGTAGTTTATGCAATAATATCATATTCTCAATGCTTTCTTTTGTGACACATGTAGAAACAATGCAGTCAAATAGACGAAAATAATTTTACCTCTACAAACCTAAAGAAAAGAATAACTATATATGTCTGACAGCAGATGTATACACGTTAGGAGTACCAGGGAGATTAGTGGAGAGAAGTAGTTAGAGATACAAGTCGACTCGACATGCAAAGGCAAAAATGACCCAAGTTATCTTATCAAATGGCGGACTGCGAATTAAAACCTTTCATGGGATTTATCTTTTGTATTCGGCTGAATAACGTCGTTCGTCATGTTTTATTTTTCAGAAAGAAACCACTTAACGACATGTTTTAACAACAAGATATTTAATAAATGTATTGGACTCATTAAGATCTAAAACCATATACAGAAAAACTCGTTAATCCAGACTAATTGGGAGAATAAGTTGACCGGGTTAATCGATATTTCGGATTAACTGAAATAACTAATACAACAGTAGAAAGTGTATTAAAACTTCGTTTGTAGCAAAAAAACACGTTTATTAGGGTGTATTTAAAGGGCATAAACTTAAATACACTAAATACAGTAAAATGTAAAGCAATATGAACAATGCAGTACAATTTTTAATAGTATAGGTGTAATATTTTAATTATTGTACAGTAATTCCATAGTTCTAATGTTTAAAGTAAGTCTTAAAGCAAGGTTGTTTAATTTTTCCAAACTCTTCGTACTTTTTGCCTGTCCGGATTAAGCGAAGTCTGGCTTATCGGGGTCTGGGTTAACGAGGTTTTACTGCAATCAATTTTTAAATTAATTCCATGAATAATAAATTAATAAATAGGAGCAATTAATATTGCAAAGAAAGGAAAATTGTAAAATAAAAGTAGCGTCTTAGTTGCACTGTTAACAAAGATAAAATAATAGCTTCTTAAAAGTAAAACTCAGTAGTTTATAGTTATAAGTGACTGTAATAGCAATCGAAATATACAAAGTGGAAGTAAAATAATCCTGCAGGCTGAAAGGGAGATAAGCGAATAGAAAACCTATATTACCTAGCGTACGTTTTGTGATTAAATGCACGGTTAATTAGAATACTGAGTTGGAAATTTCAGCAGTCTAGCAACAACGCCGCTAACACACTGATCTTTCTTCTCGTAATACAAATGTTAGAGGTCAACGAACTCAAGTCTGTCACCCTACGTGAACTACCTCCCATCTCCCTTTTCGGCTGTAATGCTGCACGCTGGTCGCATCGGTCAGTTGCTTGCAGTTATTCATATTAAAATTAAATTTACACGAAAACTGTCCAAGCTATTCAAATACGCCAGAGGGATAAATGGTTATTTTCTATCGATCTGGACAGAAATCACAATAGTACTCTCAATAGTCACCGAGTAAGAGGGTGTTAAACATTTGGAAAATAAATGTTTTCTGATAAAACTATGGACTTTCGATCAATATGGTATTGGACTTTTAAGTTACATACATTATGATTAGACTTGAGAAATATGTGCCGTTATACTACCAGTGCGCTTCGTGCACCTCTGACTTTGAGTGCGTCTCAGAGTTGGGGTGAGTTAACGCAGTGTCTTTCGCGGTAAGTTAGTCCTCTGCATTTGGGTGGTTGAAAGCCACTCCTTTGACTTCGAAACACAACTATCCGCCAAAGAAAATTTTAAAGGCATTTTTTTTTTGTAAAGAAAAATTGTATTATTTTAAAGACATTTTATTTTCTGTCTGTACAAAATACACCTAATATAACATTGACGAGTATGAGCATTTTTATTTCACTATGTTAAAATGATGGACTATTATGTTTTAGTTTTACATAATTTTTCTTTTTATATATTGTTACAATGAATAAAAAATCGCATTTTCAAATTTTCAAATGAGAATGATTACCTGTTGCTAGAAAACTCAGCCTTACATCTAGAAAAAACTTCGTTCCACTTCTGCAGAAACAATAAAGACATATTTGAAATGTTTTACATAAGCATTATCTATCTCAAAATCTGTATCGTTATTAATAAATTTCCTCATTTGAAATTAAGTCACAAATTTTACATAGAGCTAAATATATATAATGTTTATCTAGTTTTCTTTAATCTTGTTTGCTACAGTTTTTTCCGTGTTCCAACTATTCAATTTCGTCACAATATCATTGACTACATGTTATTTTCTGTCTGTAGAAAATACACCTAATGTAACATTGACAAATATCACTCTTATTATTTCATTATGTTAATATGATAGTGTACTACGTTTTTGTCTTACATAATTTTTTTATTTCATATATTGTTGCAGTGAATAACAAATCAAATTTTCAAAGGAGAATAATTGCCTGTTGCTAGAAAACGCAGCCTTATATGTAGAGAAACTTCGTTCCATTTCTGCAGAAACAATGGGGGCATATTTGGAATATTTTACTTAAGCATTATTCATCTCAAAATCTGTATCTTTATTACAAATTTCCTCATTTGAAATTAAGTCACAAATTTCGTCCTCCGCATCTCGCTATTATTCTTCCTTACAAGACGTGGAATGTTGCTTGTTACGAATAGCAGTAATCGGTCGTAATGTAACGGATCAACTAAAGTTCACTGTACAAGAAATACACTGAAATCCCCCACCCAAACGCAATTACGTACCGGTACCTAAAGTCAGAGGCGCATGAAGCGCAATGTAACGGCATACAATTCTTAACCCTAATTATGACCTATTTGCTCTGAAAATCTGCAGAATTATTTCACCTCCACCCTGTATAGTAAGTACAGGGACATCACTTCATTTTTACTAACATTTTTAACATTAACCTGGCTATACTCGGAAACACTTTTACCCCCCCCCCTTCCATTACAGGAGTTTGGAGTTGCTATTGCAATATGTAAACAAATCATTTTACTAGCTATAGGAGGAGAGAAAAGTAGTGTATCCATTTATGTTACAGGGAAATATAGTATTACGATTTTCAGTTTGGTCATTACTTTACAGTATTTTATCAAAAAACAGTAGAATAGTAACATTTTTTTTTTTCACAAACTCAAGTCTTCAGGCGGTTATATGCATTATGTAATGTCTACTTTATTCAGCATATTACTAACCTAATTAAATTCCTGAGAATTTTGTGAGCACTTCCGTAAGAAACCCCAATTTCTAACTAACTTCTTGACCGACTTATTACGACCTCGCTGCATCCTTTCTCTAGCATCTTCTACAGCATCTTCTATCACCTTTGTTGGCCATCTTACACTTTTCTTCCTTTCTGTACACTCCGTTGCTCTAAATTTATCTACCAGATTAATAACATTTCTACGAAAATATTCCGTAATGATATAATCAGGAAATTGTGAAAAAAAAAAAACAAGAAAAACTGTTGTTCACATTCGGTTACATTGTAATTCCAGTTTCCATCATCGTCCTTCATACCTACAAATAGTAAACAAAACTCTTGTTTAAATAATGCTGTTAAGTACTGTACCATGTTATAGGGTACCGTACTTTCGGTAACTCTAATCTTCACTTGTGCTCAGTCCACACAGATAAATTCAGTTATGTTACACACCATACTTGTGTGAAAATAAACTTCAATAATGTAAGCTTTTTCTTCTATAGAAAATGTAACATATTTCTAAAACACACTGTACTCTGTACTGTTTATTTCACTGCTAGCAACAGCGGCCGTAAGTTTGTGTAACTGACGTTAGCAAGGACATTAGTGAAAGGGGTGGAAGTCAAGTACATTTAGAAACGCAGGTACAATAAAAATTGAAGTAAAAATAAAATGATGTCCCTGTAGTAATCCTGGAATAACAAATTTATCTGTCAATGGTACAAACTTTTCATGCTTTTAATAAAATGTGTTCTTTATACACCTTTATGAAGGACAGTATTCTGTTGCCTATTGTACGTAATATAGAAGTCATTCTTGTCTTGAATGCGAAAAAATAATCCAAATCCCATTCTTCTTTATATCTTCTTTCTTCCTTTCTTTCCATTGTACTGTAGTGGTACATGGAATTTATAAAATTCTGTCACTACGTCTACTTGTGTTGATAGTTCACATCCAAATCGTGATGGATGGTGAAGGAAGACACGTGACACTATGAAGTATCTGGCCCAGGGGGGCAGTTTACCCTACCCTAATTTAGAGTGATCAGTTCACGACTATTGCCTCAAACGTTCCCGTAAGACCAATCCTCCAAGTTCAAGTGGATGAGTATGATTATGATAATAATGACAAAGAGATATCAGCAGATTAAGAGCAGCTGAAATGAAATATCTCCGACGAACTGCAGGATACACACTTCTGGATCACAAGAGGAACGAGGATATACTGCAGGTACTCAACATGTAACCATTAGAAGAAAAAATTACAGAATACAGAAACAGATGGCTTGAACACATTTCTCGTATGGAAGCTGGCCGGACACCCCAAGAAATGCTAAAATACCACCCTCAAGGACGACGACGACCTGGACGTCCACAGAAACGTCTACTGAATCCTGTATAGCTGGAACCGAAACAGGCCAACAATGGCCTAATTTCGTGCCTGGAATATGATGATGATGATGATGATAATGAATATCAACGTCTCCTTTCTATTTTTCTTTGCTTCTGCTCCACCTTTCCTTTTGTGTAATGAAACCGTAGTAAATTTTCTACATAGCAGAAAGGTCATCGAAAAATTACTACGGTAATCATTACATTACCGGTAGTAATAACAGTAATAGCGATTTCAATTACTAATATAATTATAATCCCATGTCACAACCTGTTGAATGCGCAGCAGGCACTCTTTTCCATGATAAAAATGTGAGACATGAAGGGAAGCTGTGGTCGATACTCATTCTATTACGCTAATGAAGTGGATATCATCCTAGACTCTTAGCATGCAAGTGAGGAGAAGACGAAATTATTTTGAGAGCACTGTCTTCAAATGAAATATTAAAGTTCCAGGAGCGCAGTTTTCATCTCTTAAGAGTGGCATTTGAATTCATTTTCATGAATTCCTGCATTCAGAGAATACGAGTAACGTCTTTGATAAATGCCGTACGTTCCTGTCTAGACAACTCATTAATGAAATGTCCGTAATGATTCCCTTCACGGTATATGAATTACCTACTAAATACTGTCAAATTATATCTATAGTAATATCACAAGAAGTCCGAGATTTATTTGGGAAATCTCAGACCGCGAGTGATATTTATTAGGACTATTTCGTGAATAAAATTAAAATGTAAATAATATATCCCAAAAATTCGCTCACAAAATGTTAATAATTGTATATTTATGAATTCTTCAACTATTCAGACATTGTGAAGTCGAAATAGATGAATAACGATTACTCCAATAAACAAATTAAATGTTATTAAGAAATGCCAATTGAGAAAAGCGAAATACAGGTTTAAAAATGTTAATTACATGTACAGTACTGCGCTTTCCTCATGTTATTATAGGCTAACAGAAATATTATCTGCTGAAATCGTAATTTAATTTACACATTTTATAGTATAATTACAAATGACCTGATTAATACATTAATTAAATGAACAACTGTTATGAAGGAGTGTCATTTTCTTTAGCTGCAACGGACATGGAATTAGAAGATGAAGATGTAGATATGGAACTAGGATTTCGTACTTTGTTTAGTACAATGGATTCATACTCATCGATTTACGTGGAAACAGTTGGCGACACTGACTAAAGAAAAGAACGACCATGCGATAAATTGATAGTGATAAATCGAGCTGCAGAAATTATCTCGACGTATGACTGATTGGTTCGAATTCAAAATTTCATTACACTTTATTGGCCGAAAATGGAATGACGTCATATAACCGAAATAGTCTATAATAGTTCAAACTCGACTACTTGTGGCTCCAGTTAAAACTTCTCAAGTCCAAGAAACGATATCCATATTAGCGCTCCTAGATGTAGATCTACTGTTTTTTTTACTTAATATCACTTGAATAAAAATTTGCAGTGTCTAAACTGTTGCTCATGAGCCGCCCTGAACGTTGATTACGAGGCGCATCCAGAAAGTAAGTTTCCCTAATTAAAAAAAAAAAGAACACACACTTTCAGGAAAACATTTATTGGCAACAGGTACAGCAATGTTTCAGCTATTTTTACATAGCCACCATCAGAATTGAGACACTTGTCGTATCTGTCGTAGAACTCTGCCGCCTATGAATGGAACCAGCGTGTGACAGGCGTCTTCAGCTCTTCGTCGTTGCCAAAACGCTTACCGGAGGACAGGAATTTCTTGAGGTGCAAGAAAACGTGAAAATCGCTGGGAGCAAGATTAGGACTGTAGGGTGGTTGATCAAACAACTCCCAGCCAAATTCCGTCAAAACAGCTGCTGTGCGCCGAGCCGTATGTGGACGAGCATTGTCATGGAGGAGCACAACACCTGCAGTAAGCATTCCATGCCTCTTGTTTTGAATGGCACGTCGCAATTTTCGCAGTGTTTCACAGTAACGGTCAGCGTTCACTGTTTCACCTCTTGGAAGGAAGTCAATGAGCAGAATGCCCTTCCTGTCCCAGAACACCGGGTACCGACAGCGTCTGTTTGAATTTCGTCCTGACCGGACATCCACTATGCCGCCAATGCATTGACTGCTGCTTGGTTTCTGGGGTGAAGTACGAAGTCTCATCGCCCGTGACGATCCTGTCGAGGAACTCGTCGCCGTCATCGTGATACCGTTGCAGAATGTCAGTGCTGCTCCTAAACGTTGCATTTTGTGTTCGGGTGTCAGGTTTTTCGGCACCCACCTGGCACACATTTTTTTGAACAGCAGGTGCTTAGTGACAATCTCATGCAACAAGGATCGCGATATCTGCGAAAAATGGCTGCTCAGCTCCGTAATCGTGAAGCGACGGTTCTCCATGATGCACTGCCGCACCAGCTCAACACGATCATCATTGATGAGGGACGGTCGCCCACTGCGCTCTTCATCATGGACACTTTGACGACCTTCGGAAAACTGCCTACACCAGCGAAGCACCATCTGCTTACTCATGATGTTCGGCCCATAGACCTGACAGAGCTGCCGATGAATTTCAATTGGCGCAATGCTTTGTGCATTAAAGAACTTTATCACCTACCGAACCTCGCAGGCGGCAGGAGAAGGAATAAGAGCTTCCATTTCGGACCACTGCTGCCAAGCTACTGGCACCAGGCGGGACCTGTCCGGCTGGCATATGATTGATACGTCATAGATCTGTTACGCATGCGCAATTGACACGGCTAATTACGTTTACTTTCAAGGGGAAAAATCGGGAAACTTACTTTCTGGATGCGCCTCGTATTTACACTTTGCTATCTGCAATATTACATTATTCATATGCCAACAGATCTGTGACAAAAAGTAAGAAATCTAAAAGAATGGGAGAAAACACAAACTGGAACATACAGTGTACAGAGAATAACAAGCTAAATTCGTGAAGTGTCATAAAAATGACCGATATCCTGTAGCTTGAATTTGTCTAAGTCCATCTTCGGGCAGCGCCTGGTTCACACGACTAGCAAAAGGATGTTTATTTTGCACCTAATTTACCCTTGAATATATCTTTGTTATACATTATGTACTCTATAATAATTTATAAATAGTAATCTCACTAGAGGTTTTCATTTATCTAGAGAAAATAAAAACTCTAGTGGTATTAAATTGACTATTACACGATTAGAAGAAAGTATATAAAGATTAGAAGGAATAAAGTACTCTTGATACAATAAAATATTAATTGACTTACTGAAATTCTATTTCACTAATGTTAGCTTGACCAAAACGTTTGGACGGAGCCGCCATTTTCAGTTGACTGTCTATGCTGTAAACAAATGACGATCGCTAAGCATGTTTCATAGTACCGTAAAGAATTTGCAGTTTGAAACTTTGGCAAACAAAGAAACAAATGGTAGGAAGGTGATAAAACAGGAGAAAGTATATAAAGATTGGAAGAAATAAAGTATTATAATACAATAAAATAGATATTAATTGGTTTACTGAAGTTCTATTTCACTAATGTTACCTTCATCAAAATGTTTGAACGGAGCCGCCATTTTCAGTCGACTATCTATGCGGGAAAGAAATTATGATCGCAAAGCATGTTTTGTAGTACAGTAAAGAATTTGCGATTTGAAATGTTGACAAACATAGAAACAAATGCTGGGTAGTGAAGAAACAGACAAATGCTAGGGAAGTGGTAAAATTGAACAAATGTTAGGGAAGCGATAAGATTGTGCGATAAGCAGCCATGATTGGTTGAAAGACGTCCTTTCGTACAGTTTTATTGGTCAAAATAGTATGACGTAGTAAAATTGTAACAGTCTATATAAACAGATAGAACAAGCAACAAACAAACAAAACAAAGCAAAACCAGAGCGGAGTCTTCCATAAGTAATTCGTCCACATGTAAAGCTAAACTCCCACGAAATCAACAGAAGTCTTCCGAAGGGAAGATACAGTACGGCACCTGAAGCATTATAACTCCGCCCAATTTCAATATAAGTCTGGAGCGTGACCTCTGCCATACATTGATGAGCAATTTTATTATCCTTCTCCCTTCCTTTTCCGGGAATATTCGTGTCACCTGTCAGACATTATGCAACGTAGATTAGGCTCAGAAACTTACTACCCGATTGAGTCGAGTACTTCGGAATCGAATTTCTAGAGGGGACATTACGACCCAGCACTCCGACCTTTCGATATATATTGCGTTAATCCTCCAGTTATGTGCATACCCAAACCTACACTGGCTGACTATACTAACGTTCGCTGCGTACCCAAGGTTCAAGTAGGCAACTCCACTGGACCCTATGCCAGTTCCCTTCGTGCGTTTGGTAAATGCTACGGAATGATGACGAATGAAAAATCTCAAGCCTGACCGGGATTCGAACCCGGACAGTCTGTGTAACAGGCTGAAGTTCTGACCATTCAGCCATATCAGAGATCTACTGATATGCTCTTCGCCATATTTAACTATTTTCTTTCGGGTAGTAAGTTTCTAAAGCTACTAGTTTAGGCTTGCAGAACTGGGCGACAATTGTGGCGTTACGTCACTCATCGGAATACGTCACTCACCCCTCCTTCCACTCCGCGTCATTGACTTTGTAGGGGAGGGGATTTGTATTCAGTGTCTGTCTTATGTGATTGCGTACGGGCCACAAATACGTCATTCAACGCCGGTGGACTGTGGAAGGGGAACCAACGCTTTCCCCATGCTTTCTACGCTTCTCTCTCCGGTTCTGTATCCCTGTACTAGTTATTGAGTATTAATTTATATTTCACTAATGACAAACTTTTATACACAAGTAAGCAGATTTCCATGAATAAATAATTACACAATCAGATTTTATTCTTAAGCAATCGCCAAAATTCTGTTTTCATGTTTTTATTTACTCTTTGTTTTGATTTGAACATTAAATGGCTTTTCAAATCTGTCGTAAGTTTTTAAGTTTATTTTTTTTACATTAATTTATCTTTAACATGTCGTGTAATTTTCTGCCCTGTATAACAAATGGTATTACATAAGATGGATCACGACTAAAAAAGTAACAGAAGAATATACGAGTGAAATTTTTGTTATTGTTACTGTCTCTCAAACGGTAACTTAATTCAAGACAAATTTTAATTTATTAGCGTATTCTCTGAGAAAATGCAATCAGCGTTACCCGCGTTTAACGACTTTAATATCCGTCTCGTAAACGATGTTGACAGAAGGCTGTTACGAAGGTCTGTAGCTGACATAATAGATTAGCGATGTCTATGTTCCGAGATGGATTTTTAGAAGCTCTCTTTATCCACAATCCTTCAAGAACAGCTGTGCCATGGGTCAGTGAGAAGCAGATGGGTCGGTCTTCAGACAAATGACTGTCGTGACAGACTGAACTTCGCAAGAATGGAACAGTCTGTCTATTGACTCGTTCAAGAATAACGAGTCGTTTACTAAGCGAACAGACTATCCCATTCTCGCGATATACATATATGCACACAATCAAGTATGACTCATAAATATAGTATCAGCTACATTTTGTTAAATTACTACTACTACTACTACTACTACTACTACTACTACTACTACTACTACTACTACTAATAATAATAATAATAATAATAATAATAATAATAATAATAATAATAATAACAATAACAATGATAATAATCCGTGGCGCTACAGCCCATGAAGGGCGCAAGTATAATAATACATGCCAAACTGATCGAACTGTACTACTACTACTACTACTACTACTACTACTACTACTACTAGTACTAATAATAATAATAATAATAATAATAATAATAATAATAATAATCCTTAGCGCTATAGCCCATGAAGGGCGCAAGTATAATAATTAGACATCGGATTTTTAGGCACTAAAAATTGCAGTTTTTGGCGCCTAAAATAAGCTCAAAATTTGTAAAATTAGGCTCTATTTTAATGAAAATAGGCATTTTAGGCACATCAAGGTATCATACTTATTTCTTTCACTGAAATTTTTAGTTATACACTAAAATACGCACAAAAAAGTATGTTTAAACATTAAAAAAGAATACTATATTATATTTATAAACAGAGCTGCACAAATTTAATATACTGAAACTAATGAAATAATGATTATTGATATCAAGATTACTCATTTTAGGTTATTGAAATTCAGTTCCATGCTCAGACTTTATTATAATTATCTGCACAGTACACCACCAGAATTTTTTCTAAATTCTCCACAGTTAACCTTTGCCTTTTGTCACTGAGAATCATTTTGAAAGCAGAAAAACTTCTTTCAACCGAAACTGATGTGAGAGGCGCAAATTTTAAATTAGGTACAATAGAAACATCAATACTTACTGGAACATTTACACTTTCCCCCGATATCACTCTTGATACTTTTTCCAACAATGAAAATCCTACATTCTTATTTAATACGTTGTCCCACTTATTTTTAACTTTTTTCCCAGTTTCGCCCAAAGCAGAATGTATGTTCACTTGAGCTTCCTTTACTATTGCTATTTGGCTACAAAGAGATTGTTTTTCACGTTCTAATTGTTCAATGCTTGCAGGTATGAAAGAAAAGTTTGATGTTATGTAGGCAATATCGTTTTTCACTCGTGAGTCATTCAGACAATCTTTCACTGCTTTCACACACGCTGTACTATCAGTTTCAGGTAATTTATCAATAACTGTGACCACTTCTTTAAAATACTTAGAATAATACACCACTGACTGAATCCAGGTTCCCCATCGTGTAACAACCGGCTGAGGTGGGAGTGGGATATCTGGAAAGTTCTCTCTGAATATTGAAATCCTGGATGGGGCTTTACAAAAACATTTTTTTGTGTTAGAAATAAACGAATTGACAAGAGGAAATTCATTCCGGATTGTTTCAGAAACCCTGTGAAGGCCATGTGCTAGACAGGTTACATGCGTGAGGTTAGGATAAAATGTTTTAAGAAGTGGAGCTGCAGCAACCATGTATGAGGCAGCATCAGTACAAAACAACAGAACTTTAGAATCGTCTATATTACCTGAGTATAAAGACTGTAGGCCTTTATTTACAAAATAAGCAATGGCTTGGCTATTCACTTTCGAAAGTTCCTTAACACATACGAGGTGTGGAATCGAAGGTCCATCAGGACTAAGTTTTCCTACTACCATATTTGCTATATACCTATTCATAGGATCTGAGGTTTCATCCACAGAGATCCATATGTAAGAATCACCTATATCCTCCCGAATGGAAGCTAAAGTTTCATAGTATATTCTGTCTAAGTAATTTTTTCTTAGGGTCGACTCAGATGGGATATTTTGTTTGCAGTATTTTTGTAAAAACTGTCTTAAAACCGGATTTTCAATTGCATTCCAGGGAATGTTAGCAGCAACAAACGCTCTGGTTAAATCAGCATAGAAATTGCTGCTGAGATTGGATGAAGTAGGCTGTGTTAGTAAAGTTTGTTGCAGTTGATTTTTCTGCTGAGCTTTAGCCTTATGAGCCGCTCCTTGCACATGCTACTTTAGGTGGCACTTCTTTTCTTGCGAAATCTAAAAATGTAAAGTAAACTGAATTAAAATAAAATCCTAATTGTTGTATTGCCGTATTTCTATCACAAAGTTAGTGGGTTCGAACAATCAAAATTTTAATGACCTGCAAATACTTTAACTATCGGAATTTAAAAGGTTAAAGTGTAGTGGTCTTAAAAAGAATTATACCTCAGGATAGCTCAGTCAATGTATAAATATTATAGGCCTACTCATTAAAATTAATAGAATTTATATATTTCAACTATTGTTACATACCTGTTTGCTACAAATCTTGCAGAATATTATTTTTCCATCATAAGTGAATTCTGAATATTCTGTTAGTCATTGCCGGATCAATGTAGATTTTGCACTTATATTTTTCGGCATTATTGCGTTAAACTTCACAGGAAAACGTCCTACCGCTCAAAACTTCTCAACACAAATAAGGTGAGGGAAAGAGCAACTGTTAACGAGCATTCAAATGAACCGTTATTATTGAGATTCAATTGGACAAAAATACAAAGTTCCACTTATTGTTGCATTTCCAGGTAGTGTTAACACTAAGAGGGCCATTCTTTTAAATATTTTGTAACGGTTTACCCTACTAATTCGCAGTTTTACGACTTTTCATAAATATTTCAAAAACACTCTTTCTCCAAAAATTGTGATTTTATGACACTCTGAAGGGCAGTACAGCTATCGGTTTCAGACCGAAAACAGTCATTTTTATAGTATAGTATATCTCTGAATCGGTAGCAGCACATGTTGTGATTGTTGCCTGCTTCAAAACTAAGGTTGGTTCTTTGTCGGCATTTATGCCTCCAAACATGTTAAATTCGGTGAAATCTATTGCGAGTGTCGTGAGATTCAAAACATTTTGTTTCCTTTATCAATGGTTTCATGGCCGGTGTGAAGCAAACTTTCCACTTTTTAAATGCCTTAAATTTCGCAGTGAATGCATGTATAAATTATAAAAAGTAAGAGTAAAATGCGAAACTTTACAGTGAGTTGGGCATTTTAGGCGAATATTAACAAATTAGGCTCTAATAACCGTTTTAGGGCATTTTAGGGCACTATAAAACTCTTTGAATACCTTTCAATGTCCATGAAACACAACTATTAATAATTATTTTTATTTTTCTCCTAAAGAAACAAAATAGGCATTTGCCCTAGAATCCGATGTCTGATAATATTACATGCCAGACTGATCGAACTGTACAATATTGTTGTTGTTTAGTTAACTGTCAGAAGACAGGTTTGAACCTTACAAGTGATACCAACATAACACCACTTATGAGGCAGCTAAGTCAGGAGAGTAGGGTGGACATTCCTTCCCTCCACACATTGCATGCATTACATATTAGCTACTAATCAGACTTCAGATGCTTTAAATGCATACAAACAATTGTTTTTCCTCTGACATATCGTCAAGTGATATGTACTGCCTGATAATATTAGAGGTACATATCAGCCAGAACCTCAATCACAGATTTGTACAATGTTCTAAATGTCTATTATATGTACATGCATAAGCTTATAGAATATTCAAATAGACAATAAGTTACCAAGACATATTTCCAGCAAGATAATCCTTGAATGGAAGCAAGATTGAAGAATATGATTTACACGTTGTATTCAATAATAATAATAATAATAATAATAATAATAATAATAATAATAATAATAATAATAATAGTAGTAATGATGATAATAATAATAATGTTAACAATAATAATAAAATTAATAATAATAATAACAATAATAATAATGATAATAATAACAATAATAATAGTAATAATAGTAATTTAACATCAAACTTAATTCCGATATTTATTCTTACCAATTATTAAGAGTTATAAAGACTAAGGTCCCATATTTAACATTAATTTTTTTAATTAAAAATAAAATATTTAAGTATTTTGAAGCAATCGCAGATGCTTAAAATACGGAGTTGCATCAACATTTTAAAACAATTATTTAGAAGATCATTAAACTGGTAATTTTTCAAACGTTCTTCTCTGTCCTGTAAGTCAACGAACTGTTATGTGAGCCTTACTCCTATTAGGCCTACTGTATATGAAAGTATGTTTTGATATGTTATACTTTGTCCAAATTAATGGTTTGAAAGTTACGTAATAAATAAATAATAATTATTGCAAATAAACACATTCTGTAGAATTGTTTCATATTGTTTAAATTGTAACGATATCAATGTGTGAAAAGGTTTCATACTTATATTTGTTACAGAAACTATCATAATAAGAGCGACATTTTTATTTTATGTGGTACACCTTTCTTTAATATGATAATTTGAACTGGTAATGGAAATTACGGGAAAACGGCTGAACGGATTTTAATAAATGACCCCTCATTTTGAAGCTTGGAACCCAACGTTTTTTTTTTTCAGAAAAAATAGTAATTTTTAGTGAAATGTTAATTTTCCTACGTCATTTTCCTATTTTCCAAAATCCATCTGTCGTCAGTTTTGAGAAATAGATAATGGCCCTTTCAGAATAAAACAAAGCGAAACACAAACACACTACAATAAACAATATCACATGAAAGTTATGACCTGCAGGATTGCTAACATAGTTAGAGTTCAGATGGCTAACATAATGCCATTATGTCGAGCTTCACTTGTGTAATTTTTTCTGAACGTTTCTGTAATATTGGTTATTAAAAACTTCAAGACTTACTAAAAAGAAGATTCTCTGGTGTGTAATTTTCTGAGTACAGCTGTATGTATTTTGGATATTAAAAACTACGAAACTTAAGAATGTTTGATGTCATTATTACCACTAAAATGAGATATTATTGTAGTGAATGCCAAGATGTATTTGTCACCAATTATACAGAT
The DNA here is from genome assembly GCF_040183065.1 of Periplaneta americana. Classification (NCBI taxonomy): domain Eukaryota; kingdom Metazoa; phylum Arthropoda; class Insecta; order Blattodea; family Blattidae; genus Periplaneta; species Periplaneta americana. The sequence continues at coordinate 83,594,909 of NC_091129.1, read as the reverse complement.
TAATGCTTTATTGATGATATGAAAGTGAAACCTTTTGGGGTAATATAAGGCGTAGAGAATATCTTAAGTCAGATCTTCTTTTCTGTAATATTTACTGAGTGACGGCTATATACTAATCTATACAAAACTTACGTAAGATAACAAAATTGTTATTAAAGTGAAATATTTTTATAGGTATTAGTCAAGTGGTATGGGTCTTTCCCATATATTTAATGACGGTATGGTATAGATATTTAAAGCTGAAAGTTAGAATTCATAAAACAGTTGTGCTACCGGTTGTTCTTTATGGTTGTGAAACTTGGATTTTCACTTTGAGAGAGGAACAGAGATTAAGGGTGTTCGAAAATAAGATGCTTAGGAAAATATTTGGGGCTAAGAGGGATGAAGTCATAGGAGAATGAAGAAAGTTACACAACGCATAACTACATGCATTTTATTCTTCACCTAACATAATTAGGAACATTAAATCCAGACATTTGAGATAGCAGCGCATGTAGCACGTATGGGTTAATCTAGAAATGGTATAGAGTGTTAATTGGAAGACCTGAAGGGAAAAGACCTTGAGGGAAGTAGACGTAGATGGGAGAATAATATTAAAATCGATTTGAGAAAGGTGGGATATGATGGTAGAGACTGGATTAATCTTGCTTAGGATAGGGACTTCCAAAATGTCTGGTATTCTTCATTGGAAATAAATTTGAAAAATTTTCATTTGAATTGTAACGAACTTAGTTTGTAGCATTTTCTGCACAAGCCATATAAACTGAATAACAAATTACAACATATGAAGAATTGAAATCATTTCCAACATCAAGTAATGGGTAGCATTACACCTGTCAACACTAATTTCCTGCCCAGAGCTCACTGGAAAGCTTTAAAGAAAGTTGCTCAGAATAATGAATGATCCTGTTTTCTTTTTATAGTAGACGTCTAATACCTAGACGATATTACGGTACTTTTTTTTTAAATTGCAGGGTTGTTTTATTCAATTTGCCCCCTTCCGCAGTGTAAACTTCTAAGATTCGTGCATAAATACCGAAGAAACAAGATACATTTGTCACAGAAACTTGCAATCTGCATGCACGGACCGTTAATTTTCAACTATCAGAAAAGTTTTGAGAGTTGAAATGTTGACGACATTCGGGACTCTGGTAATCGGGTTTCAGCTACGATGAAAGAGATGACATTTCCTTCCGACTCATATTACGTATTTCTTATACTTACGTACAAGAGTTGGCATTGTCGCTATTGCAGAAGTTGGAAACAAAAGAAGGTCTAAATCTTACCTGAAAAGAAGAGAAAAGTTCGTTATTTCTTTATTCCTTTATAGAATTAAAGACATTTCATCCTATCAATTTGTATAAGCAATATGAAAAAGTTACGAGTAATATTCTTTCTAACTTTCTTCACCATTTGACTTTATTGTTTTTACGTCATTGTCTCAGAGCCCTGCTAATATAGTCTGTTTAATCATTGAGTAGAGTTTTTATGTCAGTATAATTATAAGTAGATGTTATGAGATGTAAAGAATTAATAATTTCCGTCATTATTATTAGAGTGATTTTGTCCTTTCAACACACATCATCGCGCACAAAAGTTACTGTCCATCCACAGAAATGATGTTATGCGTCTGATGGGATAAATAAGGCGTCGTGTACCACGAATTACTTCCCAGGAATGTAAACTTAATTGTTGACATTTATTTACAACAACTCAGACATCTTGCGGTCGCAACAGAAGAAAAAGAACCGGGAAGACTGCATTTTAAGTGCTGCTGTAATACTGTATTGCAGGCATGTCAAAACCCTGCACATTGTGCAGTCGCGCACATTGTGCACTTGTCTCTGTGCGATGCGCAGTTCCTATTCCCCTACCCTGGAGGAGAACGCGACAGGGCTGTACATTACCAGCAATAGCAGAAAAGCTTTGGTTTCAGTAACACAGATCAGTACGGGTGTGCTCATTGAGCTGTGATTGTGAATGCGTTATGAAAAATAAAGTGAGGAGTCCACAGACATAACGAAGAAGAGAAATCACAAATCATATAACGTAACTGTTATGATGTTTTCCTCAGCCAACAGTAATTATTTTAAAATGAAAGGCTTGCATCATATCATGTGGACCTAATAGTGATGTGATAATTTAAATCAGATTAGTAAAGTTCTCAAAATATGATATTCGCCAGCTCTTATTTCTTAATTAGTACTATCACAGCAAGACAAACATGGCAATGATGTTGTTTTGGAGTCCGTACTAACACAGCCATCAATGGTTACAACTTTTATTTGATAAGCTGATAAGTGATGAGAATATTGAGTGAGGAATACATGTGAGGGTCTTGAGGTTGTAAGGGAAGGAAGAAAGCAACTATTTGTAAGGCGGAACAAAAATTTTCTGGAAAAATAATACATAATGGCGAATTTTCCATCTCACGTTACTATATTATCTTAATATACTTACGTTAATAAATCTTTAAACCTGATATAAAGAAAATGTCCTCGCTTCACAGCCTGTGAAGTACTCTTTTAACTCAATTCAGTAACGCTCCCAACTTGCCTGATGCTTGCTCTCAACGTTTTCCAAATAAACTATATTTAATTTTAAATTCAAGCTTAATTTATCCAATTTATTAATAATAATATGAATTTATATTAATATAGAGCAAGGAAATGATTCCAGTGTAAAAGCCTCACAATTGCATGTAATTGGGAGTAAAATATTTTCTTTAAAATTTGTGCACCAATGGTCCCAATAATGCTTGAGAAATAATGAAAGAGTATTACTTTGAAATAATCAGTACCTACTACGTAAAATGAAATACTGTGTTCGTTTTTTGTTGTTTCGAAATTACTGCAATATTTATATTTTCTTCAAATACTGTATACAAATCATGTAAATAAATGATTCTTTACAAATTACTGCTTTATGAATTGTAACTGAGTAAGTCTATTGTTTCTTGTGTTACAATTATTGTCAAATACAGACACTGACAATAATAATTGTGTTTTTTCCTTCTGCTAAGCGTGTTTATAATGTCCAAATGTCAATTTAATTGAACAGGTTAAGTGCAGAATAGCTTCTTGTATATCCCTCCCGCTAAGAACTGGTAAGAGCAACACGTGAATGACGCAATCTGCACAGAGCGGGGTTCCGCGCACATACACTGCACTTTCAGTGTCTGATTTCTGACATGCCTGCTGTATTGCATCCCCGCACTCCACTAACATGACGAAAGCAGCTATCCATGAGCTTGTTTGGGAGGTGTTCCCACATCCCCCATATTCCCCTGATCTTGCGCACTGAGATTTCAGTCTTTTCCATTCTTTATCCAACAATCTTCAAAGGAACTTCTTTCATAACGAAGATGTTTTACAAACTTGGCTTGACGACTTCTTGAACTCTAAACAAGCAGATTTCTTCAGGTACGGAATCGGAAAGCATCTCATCGTTGGCAGAGAGTCATATAAAATGTAATAGAATACATTAATGATTAATTTCGTACTTCAGTTTATTTAATAAAATCTTTTGTCACAGCGAAAAAAACACTCTACGAACTTTTGAATCAACCCCATACATATCTGAAAATGGTGTACGTTCGGAAATTACCAGAAAATAGAAATACGACTTTATCAAATAACAGCTGTTTTGAATTTGCAGTCAATTAATTTTGAAAGTCAGACCACATTAATACAGACCAAATTAGATGCATGGTTCTCGACACGATGTTGTGTTTGACAGTATTGTGAGACTGACAGGTGTAAAATCCACATAGATAGCAATGAAAGTTGCATTCAATTACATTAGCTCATATTCGTAAATAAATACAGGATAATTCATTCTTGGCTTATGGAATTTACATTCAGTTCCTCTCGTCTCTTACCTACTGTTCATTGTTGTTAATTTTCATTCTAAAAATGATTAATGTCTGAAATGAAGGTATTATGAAAGCTTATGAAATATTGAGGAAAGCTAGAAACTACTAGTGCATGTAGTGCATATGGAATTCGAGAGTCAAATGGTATTTGGTGGAATAAGGCAAAGGATTATCCAGATGATTACCTGACATTCGCGTTACAGTTGAGGAAAATCTCGAAAACAACCAAGCGTATAATCAGCTCAAGTGGGGATAGAACCCAGAGCAAAGCATAATCCGAGTTGAACAGGCAAACGCGTCTGCCGCCTGAGCTACGCCGATGTCCGTACTACCTTAAAAGTATTTACTCAATTAATTTTCAAGTTTTCTCTTGGAGTAAGAATGCTCTTTCATACTTAAGCGTTAACATCTAAAGGACATTTAAAAAAAGGATCCAATATTTTAGGAGGTGCTTGTATGCATCAAAACAAGAAAATAATGTCTAATAAACATGCGTCCTACAACACATACTTTCTGAGATCTGTACACTTGTTCATAGGAGGTGCTCAATGAGATGTCCATTCATGGCAATGCATTCTTCTGCCCTTCGGCGTAAGGAAACACGCACTCTTTGAAATTGGCCTAGTTGTTCTTGATAACCAAAATTCTAGGGGATTTAGGTTTGTGGAACTAGCAGGCCAAGGTGTAGAGCCTCCCCAATCAATCCAGCAGTCCTGGAATGTTAGCGTCAGGTGCTCACACTCATTGCGGAAAAAATGTGCTGGTGTGCCATCATGCATGAACCACATCTGTAATCTTTGCTGACATGGTACATACTCCAGCAAGGTAGACAATACGTTAATAAGAAAGTCCTGATAACGAGCCCAAGTTAATCTCTATGGTAGCACGTAATGGCCCTTAATCTATCGCCAAGAACGCCTGCCCATAAGTTGATAGAGAATCGGTGTTGATGCCTTGTTTCTTCAACTGCTTGGAGATTTTCATCAGCCTACACATGTTGATTACGAAAATTCACAATACCATTTCTGCTGAACCCCGCTCATATCCGCAACCAGACTTTTGTTTTCACTATTCTTTGCGAGGTATCATTATTCGATGCCAGGGGTGTCAACTACGGTATGATTATCTGGTAGTCTGCTGTATTGTAGGGCAGAGAAATGTATTGCCATGAATCGACGTCACATTGAGCATCTCCTATGAACAAGTGTTCAGATCTCGGAAAGTATGTATTGTAGGATCCATGTTTATTAGACTTTTTTCTTGTTTTCATGCATTCTATCATCTCCTAAAATATTGAATACTTTTTTAACACCCTGTATTTGGTGAAGAATGGGTAGAACGGAGAAAAATTCTCTCCGGCACCGGGACTCGAACCCGGGTTTTCATTTCTACGTGCTGACGCTTTATCCACTAAGCCACACCAGATTCTAGTTCCGATGCCGGATTGAATCCCTCTCAGTTTAAGTTCTACCGCTTTGTTTCCCATTGGTGGCCTACCCTCATACACTGTGTCACAGAATATGTGACAGTGGCACTATGTCCAACGCTATGTACAGAGGTGCACTCATTACGAGTGACAAAGTGGCCGAGGTCCGACGGAACAAGGTGCCGTCTTGAATCACTTAATATTTTACTACTACTATTCTTCACCATATGGTAATGCAAAATTCCTGCACGGGAATATCATATGTACTTCGTTAATCATAGTACCTTTACATCTTTGTTGTTTGCTGAAATAGTTCACGGTATAAACATTTTCTATTTCAAAGGGAACTAATGGACCAATAGTTTCTCATTCCCTGCAGTGGTCCTATGATCAGGAAATCTATGATCAGGCAGGGAGTTTGGTTCGAGTCTCGGGGAGAACTGAGATTTCACTGAAAAATCGATATTGACACTTCTGGCGGACAAGATAATGAAAAGAAAGTTCACAATATAAGTCAAAGGATATCAATTACTTCACCCACGAAAATATCGTGGCACACAACAAGAAATTAATTATATTGGGCTATAACAGCGACTTCAATATTATCTGTTCGAATGCTGGCATAATAAGAATTTCGTCATTGTTTTCAGATATAAAATTAAAATAAATTCATTGTCGTGATACTAGCTCAATCTTTTATAAAAATCGTTTCAATACAAATTTTAATTTCTCGGAATATAAAATGTGTAAATCGGATGGTAAACTATTCAAAAGAGACAAAATGTTCCTTATATTTAAATATATATATATATATATATATATTGAGGTTTGATGTAATTAACACATATCACCATTCTTTATTTATGAGTATGAAAAAAAAAACTTCTGCAGTTACATCATTTGGTGACTATAACATTTTGTGGTCTTTCTGACATCTCTAATATTTATTCCTGCATGTAATAAACACTTATTTCTGAAAAACTAGACTACTCTCAGAGATGTATAGAGTTGTTCATTTAAATACATTTAATTTTCTATTTATCCTATAAAAATATATTAAAATTTACATAATGTTTTGTGACATAATTTTCCTATTTTAAAAGAAATGAACATTATTGTAGTCTACGCTTTGAATAAACTGATGTTAAATCAGTATAAAAATTTCAGAATTATATATCTAAGGCTTGTGGAGTTATGAAATAATGTGTGAAAGTTTTCAACTTTTGGAAAATTTAATTTAAAGTAAAAAGTGAATTTCTTAAAAATATTATTAGTAACCCTTTTTTACTTTTATCAGATATTTAAATTCTAATAAATCTTGTTGTGGTACCTTGTCATATTTGTCCAATTATGAGTTCATTTTCTTATAAAGTTTTAGAAATTTAAATTCTGCATTTTCTGATAATCTTTGTGGTGGTTTACGTACATATACGCTTAAGCTTAATTATTATTTTACTCATAAGTTTAAAACATTTGTAATCATGAAATCCCTGGACGTGAAAATCAAATTATAATCATCTCAGAAAAACCATTATAGCAGACTATAGTCTTCAGTTGTGTAATCCATATTGAACGCAAGACATCAGTACAGAATAATTATTAAGGATATGTCGGTAGGACCTCCAATAAATTCTACCAAAGCGGAAAATTCAACAGTAACCGGCCATTATATTTAGATAACGCTAATTAAAATCAGTAACCTGTCTGCCTTTATATGTGGGAGGCCTTGGAATGTGGCAGAAAACCACTAAAGTGTGATTTACTGTTCATTTCCATGCCCAAAATTCCATAGTTCGCCTCAGATTGCTTCACGCCTCGCACTTAATAAGCTCCCATTTTCCATTCCAACTACATATCGCGATCGTCTCTTCCTTCCGCCTTTATCTTAGCTTAGAGAATTATAATTTGTTTTCCATGAGGCACGACTCAGAAGAATTTTTAAGGTTTTGCGATATACTCCTATTAAACCTTTAGAGTGTATAGACATTTCGCTAGCCCGCGCTACGAACGTGTTAAACTAGCCCCGGCTATCGAGTGATTACTTGTACAGGATTCATATTTTATCATACGCTAACACTGGTTTATGAATACGAAAAACGTTAGTTCGCTGACCATCCACCGGAAGCCCGCGCTAAGAATGTCTATGCATATGGCCCTTAAATTCTAGAACAAAATAAACTTATAATTGCAAACATATGTGTGTATATTATTATGTAAAAGGCAGTCGTAAGAAAATGACGTCACATTTCTCGAAAATTCGTAGGAATTAAATTAAATTGATAACAGCACCGTCATTTTCCACAACTATGGTGCTGGAACACAACTATGGTCCACGATACAATCATTCAAAAAACATTGTAGAAGTAACATACACCGTTCGTAGATAGCTGCAGTGATTTGACTTCAAACTACAGTACAGCAAAAATATAGATAGACGAGGTACTACGTTATGGAGTACAAAATTTGAATGGTTGTATCGTGGACCATAGTTGTGTTCCAGGATCATAGTTATGAGAAATGACGGTATTACTTTCGTTATTGCCTAGGGGTTTTTTTTATAGAAAAATTCCTCTTATCTGAGGTTACTCATATTTCACTGACTAAATTGCGAAATATATTATGGTTTTAGTGATAATAATCTTATTATTCTTATCGTAATAATCGTAAGCAGTGCATTTTCATTGATAGTAAAATATTTGTAATTACAATATAAAATACAGTGTTCATCAGAATTTGTATTAGGTCCTGTTTTGTGTTTATTTAGGGTTTAAAATTTGTTGTGTAACATTTCTGCACTTTCCGTTGCTTTGCTGATTGTTGTTTGTTGTTTAGCCAACTGTCCGAAGACAGATCTGAACCTCACAAGTGATACCAACAAGGCACCACTTATGAGGCAACTAGGCCAGGAGATAATGGGGTAGGGTGGCCAATTCCTTTCTGCCTTCATTGCATAAATCACCGATTAGCTACATATTATACTAATTACACTTCAGATGCATTCCGCTGACCATATTGTAAAATGAGATGTACTGCCTGATAATAGATATACAGTAGTGGCAAAATAAACCGGACCGATCCTTGTAGCTGATTTCAGAGCCTTGTTCACTCCAGAGCACGATAGACTGTAACTAAGACTTTCGTGGTTCGAATCCTGCCTGGGAAGAAAACTTTTTTTTGTTCCTTATTCAAATTTATTCCCAATACTTTTCGATTGCTGGTGAAATTCATGTTATGGGAATAATAAGTTAATTAAGTAGTAAAATATCGCTGCAATCGAAAAGTATTGGGAATAAATTTGAATAAGAAACAAAGAAAGTTTCCTTCCCAGGCAGGATTCAAACCACGAAAGTCTTAGTTACCAGTCTATCATGCTCTGGAGTGAACAAGGCTCTGAAATCAGCTACAAGGATCGGTCCAGTTTTTTTGTCACTACTGTACATATCAGCCAGAACCTCAATCAGAGGATTCTTTGCTGATTACGCTATATTATTGGCAAGACATAGAAAAATTTTACTAATTCAGCCCTTACTGAAGCTAGAAATGATTTTGTACTAATAAATGTTATCTAAATTAAATCAAAACTACATTCTTTTTATTCACTAGTAAAACCATGACCAATGGCATCTGGTATGGAAGATCGAGGTTTCAAAGAAATGAATGTTTGTTTACATGTTCCTTTGTTATTGAGGTGTAGACTATGCGTTATTTCCCGGACAGATGACATGTTTATTGTGGAAGATGGGGTAATGATATTGAAGTCATTGCAAGTAAAAAGGTAAAATATTTTAAAATGTATATTTCATGTCTTTTAAACTAGACACAACGGCGATTGTACGCGTTTTATCAGCGGTTCGTGGCGTGGAAACTAGGTTTAAAATGAAAAGTGACGATTGTTCAACCTTATGTTTAAACATTATAATTCGTGCGTGGGAAAAAATCTCTACAACTTCTTAGCAAGTGCTTTTTACTCGAATCCCTCTCGCTGCAAACTGCTCCAAGGACAATAAACAAATTAATGGAAAAACCAACAGTTTACTCCTGCAACCAAACTCCCTATTGCATTCTTTAAGGTTGTCATGGAAACGGAAGTAGTTGGTGCAACATTTGCAAGTATGCCGTATGAGTAACTTCGCTACCCAAGAGTGATTTCTTTATTATCTTACATGCTAGATGCATCCTTCATTTGCAATTGTACACATTTCTCTCTGAATTCTTTTCAAACCCCATAAGCTGTTTTATATGTGCTTTATTGAAGACCCAACTTTCTTATCCGTAACAAGTACTGATATAATTAATGTTTTACATAATTTGCGTTTTGTTTGTTCTATCAAGAAAATTGCACTAAAGTTGTTTTTTAAGCCATAATGTCTTGTATTTTTCATATGCATTCTTTAATTTATTTGTGTTTACTACTACTACTACTACTACTACTACTACTACTACTGCTGCTACTGCTACTACTCCTGCTGGTGCTGCTACTGCTAACTTAGGCTACTTACGTATGACTTTCAAAGAACCCGGAGGTTCACTGCCGCCCTCACATAAGCCCGCCATCGGTCCCTATCCTGAGCAAGATTAATCCAGTGTCTACCATCATATCCTACCTCCCTCAAATCCATTTTAATATTATCCTACCACCTACGTCTCGGCCTCCCCAAAGGTATTTTTCCCTCCGGCCTCCCAACTAACTCTGTATATGCATTTCTGGATTCGCCCATATGCACTACATGCCCTGCTCATCTCAAACATCTGCATCTAATGTTCCTAATTTTATTATGTCATGTAGAAGAATGTGTGCAGTTCTGCGCTGTGTAACTTTCCCCATTCTCCTGTAGTTTAATTCTTCTTAGTCCCAAATATATTATTATTATTATTATTATTATTATTATATTATTTTCGGAATATATTTTGTAACATTAATAGTTTAAATCAGCTATAACGGCAGGGGGATCATCGTGCTAATCACACGATACCTCCATTCTGGTGGATGATCGTCCACCTATGCTTCGGCATGTGAACGTGAGGCCAGTAGCCGGCTGGTTGGTCTTGGTCCTTCATGGGCTTGTAATTTTAATTAGATTTTCTGTATTTAATTATATTTTAATTTCTATTAGATTGGTCCGGGAAGTTTGATTTGGTAATTGATGTATTATTGGTAAAATTTGTGCCAGCATCCGCGCCAGGGAATAGTCTAAATAATTAACTGTTCTCATAGTTATAAAATTCTGTAATCATGATAAAAATATATATTTATCGCATAGGAACAGTCTTAGATAAAATTTTCGTCGCACATATAGACTAATTTTAGGAGTCCTAGGAAGGAGTCAGTGAGCATGATCACAGGACATGCGACTTGTATCACAAGAAAATAACTAGCTGAGGTAATAAAATTAGTTTTGTTTCGTTGTATGTCTGATCATTCGCACTGCCTCCTTTCTGGAACTTATAAAGTAGGTCTATCTGTGCGACAAAACTTTTTTCTAAGACTGTACATAATATATAGACATAAGATTTAATAGTAGATTTCGAAAGGCATCGTAAAACTACACTGATAAATGTGAAAATTACGTGGAAAAAGCTTTTCCACTGCATTTTTGTACAGACTAGCTTATTTTGAATATTTAATTACCGGTATCTATCAATTACGTATTCTTACTGTCTGAAAATGGTTTCTTAAAGGTGAGTTAAGGAATATTTAACACACCAGTTCTGAATTTAATACACTTTCTGGTTTCTGAGAAGAAAAATATATTTCATTTTGTCTTATTTGTAGTACTCAGAGGTTAGTGCCTCCTTTTACTCCGAAATATTAGTTTCGCAGAACTTGCTGAAACAGTGTACAGAAAGACAACATTCTGTAAGTCGTATTCTGATACACAGACATTGCAGATGGTTGTTCCTGTGAGAGTAACAAACTTGGGTCTTGCAACAACAAAATAATTTCGCTTCACGCTAAGTATAATGAAACAATAGGTAGCGAGAATTTTGACAATAATGGGTACATTATCGTTAAGCGTTATGTGACCACGACGCGCAGGTGAGAAAGTCATACCATGCGCCGAGATCGATATGCCTAATGAGCGCGGGCCCAACACACGATGCCGCAGCTGATAACAGCGTGCATGCATCCAATTACGAGTTAATTAACCCGCGTATTTAGCATAAATGAAGAGCGGAAGTGCCGCCAGCCACTATGGAAATCACGCGCCCCAGCTTTCTTCTCCTATGCACCGCGTCATTGTTGTGACGACACTTCCAGGATATTCCGCAGTTTATTCACCCACCCTGACTAGATCACTTGACCTAGTTGTGGTCTGGATACAGTCTGAATTATTGTGACCATATAGTGGTTCAGAAAATAATTAATCACATTTCTTTACCAACACCTTTTTTAGCCGGCAATAAAATGTTCATTGTAAACAAAAACTGCTTACGGAAAGCCACTTTAATAGTCAAAGTAAGTATTTAGGCTTTTGTCACCATAAAAGGTTTCAGAATGTTTCAAAAGAAATCTAGATGCAAAAATGATAACCATACTCAAACACTCAGTGATGTTTTCAATTTCCAATAATCAAGGAATCGCTTTCCTTCTACCATTTTTAGAGCTCTAATGAAAACTGAATCGGTCATTGAATCCTGTAGATTCAAACTCCCCTATATCCACTTTTACAAAATAGATGATTTCGACAACAACTGGTGGTAAACAGAGGAGATTTTCAACCTAACAGTAACTTTTAGCAATCCTTTTGCTTTAAATTTAGTGGAATTTTTAATTCGAAAATCATTAGAATTCATGATAGGTAAGAAATTTGTGAGTGTAACTCAATTATGAACAAAATGGTATTTAGGGGGTTTGAATCTAGAGGATTCACTTCAGAAAGGGCGTGAGTTACAAAAAGTAAAGTTTTCATGAAAGCAAAAACTGTTTATAATGTTAACTATGTAACACTGATATTAGTCAAACATAATATGAATAAACATACTCGGTGAGAATTCTTTGCGTATTATAACTTCAATGTTGGTACCTTAGTTTTTGAGAAAAACATATTTTATAAATTTAGTTGACTCATGACCTTTCTGCAATGAATACTATTTTTGGCAAAGAAAATAGGAAAATAGAAAAATATAAATAACATAATAATATTTCATATTTTAGGAATTTTTATAGGTCTATACCATAATGGCTTAAGGTTTTGGATCTGTAATTATTGTATGAAACGATAAATTAATTATCGTACAACCTGGTGATCGTTTTCAGTACTAATAGGATTGTTGAGATTTGAAAACAGATTAAAAAATGAAACGGAATTAAATGAGGGATATCAGTTCTGTTTCATCATTGATAAATCCAGAGAGGGCACCAGTTATTGACTTGTGTATTTTTTACAAAGACTAAAAGTTTTAAGTCGTAAAATACTGGATTCAAATTTGTTATTGAATCATCTGCAGAATGATAGATCTACATTTAAACTGTCGTTATAATGAAACATTTTGCACGAAAAGTTTTCTCATATCTTTTCTATAATGAATGATTGAATTATGAATCAACACTCCATATTGCTGCATCACTGTTTGCAGTATCCGCAGTTTCTGGTTGCTACCAATGCACACGCATTAGCTAACTCAGGAAATTTTACGCATTCAAGCAAGCCATCAACGTCTGTCGCATCGTGTCTTAAGATTGTTTACAGCCCACCACATCGCTAACAACCGACAATGAAGTTCGCCCACTTCCAATATAATAATAATATTGTGACAGTCACGTGAGAAGGAAGGGCTAAGTCGGCCGTGACGGGCAGGTTGCGCGCGCATCTGCTTCCTGGGGCATGTGCTGTGGGGAGAAAGGGGAAAGAGCGACTGCGGCAGAGAGAAGAGATATCCGGATGATTCGAGAATGGACACACGCTTGGAAATATCCAGAACTCGTACTTTCTCGCAACTATCGTGTGGGTATAAATTACGAGACGCAAGTAACAGTCAGTCAGTCAGTCCGTCAGTAAGCCAGTGTTGTTACAGGCAGATTTGGACAGGAAGCGAGTTAGTCTTGTGTAGCAGTGAAGCCAGCTTCGAGACCAGAGCGCGACTTGAGTTGTATCCGTAACTGTGGAGCCTGAAGACCGGAGTTCGAGTGCAGTGGACCGCAGTTGGGGGACCTGAGTTCGAAGTTCAGCGGATCGTCTCTGAAGGTCTGGGGTTCGAGATTCTGTGAACGCGAGTGACTGAGCTAGAAGAAGTAGCCAAGACAAACGAGCTGTGAACTGAGAACTGACAGTTCTGTGTTGTAAATAGTGCTTTGTGAATATTAGTTGAGATTAACAGTTCATTGTTGTTCGTAATATTCCAAGTAAATTGTCATTGTTGTTTGTGGAGTGCAATAACGAACGCTGTGTTGCTGTACGGAGAGCAAATCCCATTCTTGACGGGAGTGAAATTAAATTTTAGAGAGCGAAGAGTTATTGTTGAGATAATACAATTAAATTGTTGTTCAGTATCAAAAAGTTAAAATATAATTTCGTCACATTCAAGCAGCCTCCAATCAAAATCTATAATGTACAGTCACATCTTGCCATTTGTGTAAAAAACGAATGATTGCAAGTACTACATTTCTGAATTAACTTCCCAAACGCATCACTATTTGAAGCTGTAAATACTCCTCCTAGAATGACTTCCCATTATTATGTCCGAAAAAATACATAGAATATTACGAATCTAGGGTGGCAAGAAATAATTATCATCTTGTGATTTTACACACAATGAGAATATGCGCGTACTGAGCAGCTTTATTTAAACTTCCAGTAATTTTGAAGTCCCTGGAAATAGCTTAAAATAAGACCACGAATTTAGAGTCACTATTTTATTAACATACGAATGCGGTTTATTCATTATATAAAATTGAAGTGCATACAACATTTAAAAATTAGTGGTAACAATGCTAGTATTTAGGTCCTCTAATGGTGAAAAATGTAAGCAGTTAGTAGGAGATGAAATGGTGACTGATATGTCTTATTTGTAAGTTATAACCTCATTTAATCTCCATATTGAGCGACTGAAATAATAAGAATATCTGAAACTTCCCGAGACCAAAAGAATGTAGACAGGAGCAAGAGTAAATTCAATGTACTGTTATTACTATTAATAATAAATTATGAAGCTGTGTTAATCATTATGTTGCAATTGGAATGCTCCTGGATGATACATATCACAGTCACATTGTGGAACACCATTTACGACCGGAAATGCGCCGGAATCTATTTAATACTCATCCCATTTTGCTTCATAATGGTCCTCGTTGTCACGTGGTTGCCAAGTGGTTAATTTACTTAACAAGTGGAGATGGGTAATTCTGAAAATATCCTCCGTATTCTCCGAATGAGCTCCTAAGAAGAAATAACCACTGAGAGGGGTGCGCTTTATAAATAGACAAGCCATGATGATAGCTGGAGACAGTCAATTAAGGGCTTAGAGCAAATTTGTGCTATGGGAGGCACCCGTCGCCTTCCATAGGTGTGGCGGCGGCTACGTGATATTCAAGATGATTTTTAATAACTGTAAGTGTGTCAGTAGTGAATAAGCAAGTTTTTGTTCTTACTTAAATTGTTTCCAATAATTTTAGTTTCGAATGATCAATGGAATCCATAACAATAATTTCTTCAACCGATAATATTCTCAGTTACGTAAAGCATTAGAAGAAAACTCTGCAAATTTATCTACTACTGTGACTTTTAGACAAGGAGCTCTCATAAATGTTTAGATACCTAAGTCCAAATAAGCGTTGCAAGGGCGCATACTAGTGTATCTTCTAGCTTATCTTCTCTATTTTTCTCCATCATTGATTCATAAGTTCATAGATTTTGAAAACTTATGTGAAGATTATATTAGTGAAGACAGCATTACATTCCGGAATTGTAAACCCACAAATTAAGAAAGAAAATACTGCTTCGTAATCCTTTGCCTCATTACACAATTCAAACCTATCCACAATCACCCACATACATTTAATTTCATTTTGGTACTATATTGAAGCGTATCCGGATATTGAAAGTTTTAAAAGTGACTGTGATCGATTAAAATTCAAGAGTCAGGTGAAAGGAAACAGTCAAAAGAAGTCCTGAATTTGTAATATAAAAATGATCCGAGAACACTCAACAGGAAGAGGATTGAAATTATTTAAAATTGTGATCTACCAAAATGCAATATAGGCCTAACAGTAACATTAAAAATATTTTAACAATGAATGTAAATAAGTTATATAAAAACAACTTATGATTTATTAATTCTTTAAAATTCAACACTACATTTCTAACTACAAGTTTCAGAATGATGTAGCTCCCAGGTCACAAGACTGCAAAATCTGAGGGAATACTTAGTTCTTAGTTCTTTTAGGAACATGAAAATTTATTTTGTGGAAGTTAATCTAATCTACCCAGCTTGCTTGAGAGCGCTGGTATACGACTACCGCAAAATTATATTTATGGCTAACAAATCCAAAGTGACATTTTTCTCAGGGTCTCCAGTTTTGCTCTTGTCATTCCACTAACACTGTCCAAAATTTTGTTTTTATCATCATCGTCTTCTTTTAAAAAATAGGGCACCGCTTGTGTTTACGTGACAACGAATAGGCTGTTCATCTTGTTGTGTGTTCCTAGGGGTTTGTCGAAAGATTGATACATAGCACCAGTAGTGGATTTTAGAGGATTCTTATATCTACAGAAAAGGAGCCGAAGTCCTTCCTGCTTGTCTGACAGAGATATGACTACCTATGTATTCGGATTTGATGTCTGAAAGAAATAAGTTGTGTGACGTGTTGTGGAGCTGGACTGGTTGAGCAGCACGCAACTTATTCCATCACGGTTACCAAAAAAGTGTACTCATGTTTATGTCCTTCCTATCAAAAACCCACGTGCTGCTTACAACGACCCCTAAATATGCAGAAACATGTTTAACGTCTAATTATCAAATAAATGTCTTAGATAGCATTTATTCCCACGATTGTATCCTACGTTTTGTGCTTCAGTCGTGATAAATCAAATACGAAGTTGTTAAATATAGCTATTTTGATATCTGTTTTCTAATATTTATTATAGTCTCACACATAAATGATATAAGAATTTTGTTCACGATAAGGAAAGCTTAAGAATTATCATGTACTCTATATCCATTGCCAACAAAATAAAACAAATGTCGTTGTCACACGCTGTTAGAAATGGAAATTCAATATTTGTTTACCGTCACTGTGATACAGAATGATGTAGCGCAGAGATAAGAGTCCAGCTGGTAACAAAAATGTTAACTTGAGCATTTTGCATCGATCGCCTGCCTTTAAACGTAAATACAAAATGAAATTATGACTGGAACATTTTCAGTAACAGAAAGACTGATTATTACTTTTTGGGCAGGGTGTAGTGCAGAATCGGCTTATGAATTAATGATCGAAATAGAAATTTTTGTTTGAATGAACTTGTAGTGTGTTTACAATGGCTTTCGGGAATTATTAATTAATGATGCACATTTAAACAAAGGATTTTCATTAATATCATGACGAAACATAAATTGTATTTTTGTTTATTCAAATTCCTTTTCAACTAGCCATCTGTCAACATAATCTCCTACCCAATTATCCACACACTCACTCCATCTATTCAACTATCCATAGAACCGTAGTTGCTCGATTGAGAAAGTAAAGAACTGCGGACTGAGCGGTCCAGGGTTCGACCTCGGTGTTTGATGGAAATTGTCATGTCATCGTAACTTCCAGGTCACTATCGTGTTGTTACCAGTCTCCTGTCAAACTGACAGGAGAGGAGGTCTTGTAGAGGAGGTCTTGACGTGGTGTCAACCACATTACTATCTGCTTGTTCCGACCTCATGTCAAGAAAGACAGTGAGTGTTGCCTTCATGCCCACATATTCCTTGCAGCGTCAAGAGATATCATTATCCTTTTGACCATCTATCTATCCACTCAACTCCTCATATATTTATTTCATTGTCCTAAGTTCTCAAAAGTTAGTTTAATATTTTGTACTATAACGAAATTTTTTGACAAAAAAAAAACAGGAAAATTCGAAACAAAATTTATTAAAATATTGGTGGCCAAGATATCTAATACAAGTCACTGTAAACATTTCTGTAAAATATAATACTTTATCTATTGTCAAGTCGTTTATCTCCACTGTTCTAATTTATACGGAGAATGATTGCTATACCCATGATTTCATGTCGAATATTCACAAGCATGATACAATAAAATATAAGCACAAGATCGATGTTCCTAAATGTTGATTTGATAAAACCAAGATGCTTTGGATATTAAATTATTTACTTATTTACCTAAAAATATTATTAAATTATATGCTAATAAATTTTCACTACATATGCTTAATGGCTAACTAATTTATTCTGTTGATGAATTTATTTTGTAATATAAATAAATTCAATATACATTGCGTTCGTAGCTCGGCCGGACTGGGCGAAGATTGGCGTGCCTGCCGCCAGAGTTACACGTAAACAACCGGCAAGTCATGGGTACGGAACACTAACTAGCCTACTCTACTAACATTAGGCTTACCTGCAACACAACAGATGTTGAAAGTGATGACCTTCAACTCGAACACATTCCCTATATCTAATGTCGCCGCGGAACGGTCCGGCCGAGCTACGAACGCACTGTATTATTGTATCCTATTTTCATTATATTTAAAGTAAATATAAGTAATTATTTCATGGTTATTTAACAACCCTATATCAACTACAAGGTTATTTAGTATCGATTGGATTGGTGATAGCGAGATGAGGTCGAGGATTCGCTATAGATTACCTAACATTTGCCTTAAGGTTGGGGAAACCTCGGAAAAAACACAACCAGATAAGCAGACCAAGCAGGAATCAAACAAGCGCCCGAATGCAACTCCAGATGGTCAGGCAAGCACCTTAGCCGACTGAGCTACGCCGATAGCTAAGTAGGTTTATAATGTCTATTTCTGTTTATCTTGATTAAAGACAATAAATATGATTTTAACGTTATGAGATTGGAATTACTTACTTACTTACAAATGGCTTTTAAGGAACCCGCAGGTTCACTGCCGCCCTCATATAAGCCCGCCATCGGGCAAGATTAATCCACTTTCTATCATCATATCCAACCTCCGTCAAATCCATTTTAATATTATCCTTCCATCTACGTTTCGGCCTCCCCAAAGGTCTTTTTCCTTCCAATATCCCATCTAACACTCTATATGCATTTCTGGATTCGCCCATACGTGCTACGTCCCTGCCAATCTCAAACATCTGGATTTAATGCTCCTAATTATGTCAGGTGAAGAATACAATGCGTGCAGTTCTGCGTTGTGTAACTTTCTCCATTCTCCTGTAACCTCATCCCTCTTAGTCTCAAATATTTTCCTAAGAACCTTATTCTCAAACATCCTTAATCTCTGTTCCTCTCTCAAAGTGAGAGTCCAAGTTTCACAACCATACAGAACAACCGGTAATGTAACTGTATTATAGATTCTAACTTTCAGATTTTTTGACAGCAGACTAGATGATAAAACGATGAAAGAGTAATGGAACGCAAAAAAATTCTCTCCGGCGCCGGGATTTCAACCCGGGTTTTCAGCTCTACGTGCTGATGCTTTATTCACTAAGCCACACCGGATACCCACCCCGGCGTCGGACAGAATCGTTTCCGATTAAGTTCCAACTCTTGGGTTCCCTCTAGTGGCCGCCCTCTGCACAACGTCATAGATATCTATGAACGTAGGATTGAAATCCACACCTGTGCTGAGGTGCACTCGTTATGAGTGACTAGTTGGCCGGGATCCGACAGAATAAGCGCCGTCTTAAATCACGAAGTGATATACGCATATCATATATCCGACCCGATTCTGTCCGGCGCTGGGGTGGGTATCCCGTATGGCTTAGTGGATAAAGCATCAGCAAGTAGAGCTGAAAACCCGGGTTCAAATCCCGGCACCGGAGAGAATTTTTCTCCGTTCCATTACTCTTTCATCGCATGATGACGCAGAATATCTGCATGGAAATATCATATGTACTTCGGTACAGTAAAATAATATATATACATATACATATATAGATGATAAAAGCTTCTCAACCGAATAATAACAGGCATTTCCCATATTTATTCTGTGTTTAATTTCTTCCCGAATGTCCCTTATATTTGTTACTGTTGCTCCAAGATATTTGAATTTTTCCATCTCTTCGAAAGATAAATATCCAATTGTTATGTTTCCATTTCATACAATATTCTGGTCACGAGACATAATCATATACTTTGTCTTTTCCGGATCTATTTCCAAAACTATCTCTTTACTTGCTTCAAGTAAATTTTCCGTGTTTTCCCTAATCGTTTGTGGATTTTCAGCTAACTATTCACGTCATCCGCATAGACAAGAAGCTGATGTAACCAGTTCAATTCCAAACCCTGTCTGTTTCCCTGAACTTTTCTAATGGCATATTCTAGAGCGATGTTAAAAACTAAAGGTGATAGTGCATCTCCTTGCTTTAGCCCGCAGTGAATTGGAAAAGCAGCAGATAGAAACTGGCCTATACGGACTCTGCTGTAAGTTTCAATGAGGCACAGTTTAATTAATCGAACTAGTTCCTTGGGAATACCAAATTCAATAAGAATATTATATAAAACTTCTCTCTTAACCGAGTCATATGCTTTTTTTTTTTTAAATCTATGGATACCTTATGTAGTGTACCTTTATACTCCCATTTTCTCTCCAATATCTGGCCAGTACAAAAAATCTGATCAATAGTCTACCTATTACGCCTAAAATCGCACTTATTATCCCCAATATTTTCATCTATGTACGGAGTTAATCTTCTCAGAAGAATATTGGAGAACATTTTTTACGACGTCAACAAACGTGATATTCCTCGAAGGTTACCACATTTAGTGTTGTCCCCGTTTTGAGAAATTGGTACAATTATGGACTCTTTCCATTGTTCTGGTACACTTTCCTTTTCCCAAATAGCAAGTACAAGTTTATTGGAATTACCTGTAAAATTCCTCAACTCACAAATGAAAGAAAAGAGAATGAAACTGTATGAATATTTACAGATATCGGAAAGCGCAAAATAATAAATAACGGAAGATATTGTGGCAATATACAGTAGGCCTACTCTACGAACAGGACTTGAGTGTGTTGATTGTTTTATTGACAACGATAAGTCAAGACTTGTACAGATACCATGTAGCTATTTAAAACTCAAAATATTTGTATTGTTCCTGAACCCAAAATAAAGCTGAAGTAAGCTGAAACTCTTTATTAAATCAACTTTTTCTATGTTCCAGAGAGAACTTTTAAGTACTGTCCAGTGTTTCAAATAACCCTGTATCAAAGAAGCGTTTACAAAGGAATTGTGAGTAACAAAAAAAATCTCGGTTATAGTATCTCACAGTTCTATAGATCTCTCGCTGTAAGGAATGTGGAGACACGAGTCGAGAAAGGGACCGCTGGAGCCTTTATAAAATGCTTTCATCCTCTGGATGCTCACAAGCCCCGTGGGAGTTGGAGAAGAACGGCGCGTGTTCGTGTATGGCCGCCTCTACGCATGATTTATATCGACAAGAAATCGACAGACTGCGTTGAAATACGGGAGAAGTGAGCACACAGAAAACAGAGTGATCTTATCACTTACATTTGAATATTTCAAAGGGATCGATTCAGATATTAAACTGAAGAGGCTAGTCGCGTTGCAAAGTTCCGTTTGTAGATTTCTTTTTATCCTTACTTCAGGTTTCAAAGATTTTCCGTTTAGATAATGAATTTTTAAAGTTCAATGTCTTAAATTTTTGGTACTGATTGATGAGATAACAAAAGTTGGGTTTAATGAAAGGATATATAAGTTAATTAATAAACAGATAAATGAACGAGAAATAGTAATTTAAGGAATGAGCTACTTAACTTTAAAAGATAATTAATTAATAAGTAAAGTAAAGTAAATCCATGGCGCTTACAGCCCTGAAGGCCCAAGACCGACCAGCCGGTTGCTGGACTCACGCCCACATGCCGAAGCAGAGGTTGACAATCATCCAACCAGAATGGGGGTATCATGTGGTTAGCATGAAGATCCCGCCAGCCATTATAGCTGGTTTACGGAACCGGATTTTCGCTACCTATCGTAGCTCCCCAAGTGCATCATGATGCTGGGTGGGCACGGGTCCCATACACCGGCCGAAATGTTATGAAAAAATTCCTTCCCCCATGAGGACACGAATCAGCACGCATTCCGTAACGCGAGTCCTAGACAGAATGCCTTAGACCGCGACGCCACGGCGCGGGACAATTAATTAATCAATTAAAGGATAAATACACATTTAATTGATGAGTTTATAGAACCAAAACATAAGTGAGCGGAAAAAAATATTAAATTATTTGTTCAATGAGTAAATAAAAGAAAAAAATACATAGTAGACGATTTACTGTTTAAAGGTAATTAATTTAACAATGATTGGAATGATATAAGAATTAAAAATAACGATTGAATAAATAAATAAATATATTAAAGTGTAATGAAAGGAATTTAACAAATAATTAATAAGTGTAAGAGTGAAATATATGAAGCGAAACAACGAATTACAGTAAATTAAAATAAACTGAACAAAGAGATATGAAACTGAATGCAATAGAAAGGATAAAACTGATCGTAATACAGTGCGATCGAGAAGTCTCTCCGCAGTGGTTGTGTAGCCACTGTGCAGCTGAGAATCCACTAGGCAGAGAATTCAAGTGGCAGTACTGGCCGCTAAGCATATGGACTGGAGATGTAAGGTTGTCATACCGGAATTAATGGGAAAGTGCCAGCTTTCTACAGGACTACTGGAACTAATGGAGCTGCGGAGGGACTTTTCGATCGCAATGTAATATCGGAAAACAAACCGAGAATTGGAAACTTGAATTATAGAAAAGATAAAATATAATTTTTGTACAAGATCACATAACAATACCCTTAATAATAAATACAGCATCTACACCAAATATTTGGTTTCAAGAGAGAGAAGTATAAGTAACCTTTTCAAACTTTTATGTAACAGGAAATTGGCTCTTAAGTATGTTTGCTTTATTTTTATACTATAATTAATGTTATTTCGTTGTGAAATATACCTTGTTTTATATTTTTATATTATTGTTTTATTTTATATTTGCCATTTCCAGAACACTTCCGAGAACAAGCTTTGGTTTTTTTAGCGTTAGCTAATTATATATAAATTATTTAATAAACTGAAGAAAGTAATGAATAAACCATACCAAAAATCAATAAACTTAGCAACGGAAAAACAAAATTTAAGTAAACTATGAATAAGTTAACAAAAATATTAAATATAAATACACTTAAAACAATGAAATCAATAATTTTTAACGAACAGATAAATTAAATAAATGAAGCATTTCTATGGACGTATAATGTATGTTGTACAAATTAACTGGAAGTATGACTAAATAAAATGAAGTAAAAAATATATGGACATTTAAGTGAAATTAAAAATGAGTATCTATAATTTAAAAAATTATAAATTAAATCAAATTTTGAATACACGAATAAAATTATGAAGGAAATACAATTAACGAATTAGAAATTAAACCAAGAAATGAATAAATTAACCGCTTCCCCTTCCAACATTTCACTATTTTTCTGTGATTTAAAATCATGGTTATTATTGGAGAAAAAAGCATATAAAGGATTTTATAGTATCCTATTGCCATACGACCAACTCTTCAGGCAATAATCAATATAATGTGAGTTTACAAGCAAAACACATTAAGTAAAACATATTACTTCTGAGAAAAAGCCGTAGCCTATACAGGGTGATTCACGAGAATTTACCGTCACTTACGGAGCTTATTTCCGAAGACATTCTGAGCGAAAAATGTCATATAAACATGTGTCCTAATCTCAATATTTTCAGAGTTACATTAATTTGAAGTTGATTGTAAAATACTTTATTCTTTTGTTTTAAGGGTAAACAAATACTACAAAATTAGAGAATGAACTATTCAGAAGTCTCATTTCTTCAATTGGCTAGTATTCTGAAGTTAGAAATGTGTTGAATTTCTTTGTACAGAGTTTGTCTCTTTTTTTCAATTTCTAACTAAAATGTCATCATCCTTACGCACTTATCACAAAAATTGTTACAAATCATATTATGACTTCAGGAACTTGATTCTTTACAGTTTAATTATGCGTCCTAATGTACAGTCTTAAAAATTTACAAGAGTTTTTTTATTTGTAACAATTGTTGTGATAAATGCGTAAGAAAATGTAATTTTGTAGTTGAAAAAAATTGGAAAAAGTTCTGTACGAAGCAACTATGGAATTCACAATAAATGTTTGGCTTCCGAATACTAGCTAATTAAAGAAATAGTACTTAGAAACTTAGAAATAGTTCATTTTTCATCTGCAATATTATTTTACCTTTAAAAACCCAAGAATAATTGATATTTTGCAAACAAGTTCAAATTAGTGTAATTCTGAAAATAATGAAATTCGGATACGTTTGTATGACTATTTTGCTCAGAATTTCTTCGAAAATAAGATCCGTAAGGAAAGGTAAATCCTCGTGAATATCCATGCATAATGTATATAATGAATGAGAATAGATTTAGAATTGGAAAATGAACGAGGTTTCTAAAAATAACATTAATTTGATGATTCAATTTTTTCAAAAGGAAAATGTCTTTTTCTCAGAAGTAATGGTTTTGACTTAATGTGTTTTTCTTCTAAACCGACGATAAGAAAAAAATTGTAATTCACACTGCACTGATTATTATCTAGGTTATCATCAGTGTCGAGTCAAAAGTTACAGCGGCATTGTGCAAAAGTGTAATGCATTTATAAATACTCCGCCCCAATTAGTTCCCACTACGATACTTGTGGGACGAATTGGTAGCTTTAATCATTATTTTGTTCATAATTAAGTTGCTAATTTTACTAAATTATAAATTCAAATGCGATTCCATGGAATTATAACCTTGTAATTTCTGCTCGGTCATAGAGATTACATCGCAAATTAATTTATATAATATCGTGTACATAATGAAGACAAATTTGCCAATTCCAGCAGATGGCGATCGCCAGGCCGCTAACAACATCCAATTGGTTTGAGGTTAGAATTTCATGTAACTAATTTAGCAGCAGCCATCATGCCCCTGGTGTTGGTCATTTGCAGATGAAGTTGATGCGTGTCTGTTCGATGCTTTAAGAAATAAAGTATACCGTGTCCCGCTTAGAGGGATCGAGAAATAATTGATAATTTCAAGTGTAAATAATGGTTTATTAAAATAACTTTTTAAATAACTTGACGTAAAAACTCTCCGAGTTTCGGAGAATGCTGAAAGCAACTCGATGTATGCGCCTTGAGTTTCCCTGCAGACATTTAAACGGTATTCAACCTCCAGCAATTTGTTCTGTGGTATTTGTGCAGTCACTAGCGCAGATTTATTTGTGATGCGTTGTCTCAGTTTCTCCAAAATTGTTAGCTCTGCCTCTTTGGTACACAACATCCTTCACAAAACCTCGGATAAAAAGTCAAAGGGGATGTGATCGAGTGACCTGATTGGTCTTCGTCTTCCGATCCATCTATTCATGTACGACGAACACGGTATTGTACTCGGGTAACAAATTTTTCTTCTGCTAGCCATAGCACACGCTGAACTTTCTGTTGTGGTGTCCATATGTTGACCATGGCGTTTCACCTACAAAATGGCGCCAGGCTTATTTTAGCAATAAACAAAGGAAAGTTACGCATGCAGATGTTTTCAGACTTTGTTGCGTAAACTTGGACAGTTTTTCTATCTTGTCAGGTGTAAATCTCAACGATATCTTTATCTGGTTTTAAGTGGTCAGCATTTATTTCTCGATCCCTCTAAGTGGGACATTTGTGAAAGCTTGAACATTAGTGAAAGCTCTGACATACCGTACCAAAGTAGGTAAGGCGAGATCTCACAAGGCTTTGGACAATGAAGCATTGACGGCTGATTAACTGAGGCAAGTGAGGCCGGGCCTCAGTCACTTGGCTTAACTGAAATCAAATTTTGTGCTTTTAAATAATGTATTAGTTATTTGAATGAAGCATATATCGCTGTAGAAGCATTTGAAAACTTTGTGATGTATATAGACCTGTTTTGCAGTAAACTTTGCTCCTGAGGCCAGGATCGCTCGTGCCGGGTCTGGCTAGTGATGTATATAGATCTGTTTTGCAGTAAAATTTGTTCCCAAGGCCAGAATCGCTCGTGCCGGGTCTGGTTTCTGCATTTCCTGTACCACTGCCACCGGTTATATACCCATTGCAGTGTGAATAAATACATACATACATGCATACATACATACATACATACATACATACATACATACATACATACATACATACATACATACATACATACATACATACATACATACATACATACATACATACATACATACATACATAATGCCAATTTCAATCAAGTTAATGAAAAGAAATAGTATCACGACGTTGCCACGTAATTTATCTTCATGCGTTTTACGCATTCGTAAGAATTCAATTCCTCTGGAATTTAGAAAATAACACTACCTATAACTTATAATTTATTTTCTTAAAATATTCAACAATATAACTAACTAAATATTTTATATATCTAAACAAAAAGAGCAATTTATGTTTTCTGGAAAATAAACAGAAAATAAATCTCAATATACTCTTAAAATTAAAGTATTCGACTTCATAAATTGTGAGAATATAATAGATAGGTTATGGAAGCGTATTATAAGACAATCTTGAAATTTCAAATATCAAAGTATTTTATTAACGATGTGTTGATATCTATTGCTGGACATTGTAACATGTAGCAGCAGCCATTTTAAGAAACGGGGGAATCACACAGATGAGTCCTGAAAGCTTACATGTTTTCTTTCGCGAGTTTAAATAAATTTGTTTTATTAAATTTTTCTGATTCACAAATAAAATGAGTCGCGCAAATCAATTACATAAATCTATGTAACCCGGGCCAGCCTGTTTCACGGTCAGCACGTAAACAGTTACTCCACAACGATGCACATTTAGAACATTTTTCCTTACTTACAAGAAATGTGAATATGATTGGAAATTGGAAATTTACCCTTTGAAGAGGTGGAAAAATTGTAGTATTTTGGAGTAGGAGAGACAAATGTAGGCTAAATCACACTCGGGAGGAACTTGAATGCAAAATAAATATGGAAAACGCTTGCTATTATTCGGCTAAGAAGATTTTGTTATCCAGTCTGCCCTAAAAATTCTGAAAGTTAGAATTTATAAAACAGTTATATTTCCGAATACTCTGTATGTTTGTGAAATTTGGACTCTCATATTGAGAGACGAACAGAGTTTAAAGTTGTTTGAGAATAAGGTGCTTACGAAAATATTTTGGGTTAAGAGGGATGAAGTTACAGGAGAATGGAGAAAGTTACACAACGCAGAACTGCACGCTTTGTATTCTTCACCTAACATAATTAGGAACATTATATCCAGACGTTTGAAATGGGCAGAGCATGTAGCAAGTATAGGCGAATTCAGAAATTAAGTATATAGAGTGTAGTGGGGAAGCCGGAGGGAAAAATACCTTCGGGGAGACGTAGATGGGAGGATAATATTAAAATGGATTTGAGGGAGGTGGGATATGATGATAAGGATTGGATTAATCTGGCTAAGGATAGGGAACTGTGAGGGCGGCAATGAACTTCCGGGTTCTCTAAAACTCAATTGTAAGAAAGTAGGTAAGTGAATATGATTAAAAATGAAATGAATTTAATGCAGTTTTATGTCGTGTATTATTATTATTATTATTATTATTATTATTATTATTATTATTATTATATTTTCTTTATTAAACATACACCATAACTTACATCTAAGTAAAGATTAATTCTTTTTTGGTCCTACAAAATACTTCTGTTACGGTAACAATTAATATTAGAGGAGAAAAATTCGCTCCGACGCCGGGGATCGAACCCGGGTCCTTGGTCCTACGTAACAAGCGCTCTAACCATTGAGCTACGCCGAAGTTCAATCCACAGCATCGGATCGAATCCCTCTCCGCCAGTGTTTTTCCCTTTTTGGCCTGACTCCAAGTTCGACATATATGTTGACATTTTTATATACTAAGTCAACTGCCATTATACAAGGAGCACACTCAGTTGAGTGACTTGGTGACCGGGATTCCACAGTAATATACAGTGTTGCTGGAGAATCTACGTAAAAAGTAATTCTTTTTTTGGTCCTACAAAATACTTCTGTTACGGTAGCAATTAATATTATAGGAGAAAAATTCGCTCCGGCGTCGGGAATCGAACCCGGGTCCTTGGTTCTACGTACCAAGCGCTCTAACCAAGGAACCGGGTTCGTTACCTGGAGCCGGAGCGAATTTTTCTCCTCTAATATTAATACACCATATAACTTGTCTGTACAAGTATTTGCAAAGAAAGTACTGTATTTCTTCTCAATTGGTTTTTGGAAAACCGTAACTAATAATCTTTGATCAAAGAAATACGAAATATAATCTTATTCAATACTCCCCGGAATAAGGGTTCAACCAAATGGTCATACAATTTATCTTAGACTCTTATTTCGGGGGGAATTTAATTCATGATCTCGTCCGTCTCACTAGCATAGCAAACACGATATCAATGAAAGAGTCTGATCCGTTGTTAAGCAAGTGACGTCAGAATTGTGTAACATAACTCGTTGCCGTTGCTAAGAATGTGACGTAATATGTTAGAACTCCATAAACGTTTCACGTTAAAACAAATTATGTATAAATTCAGTTCACCCTCAATCATATCCACAATTCTTATAAAGAAGAACAAATATTGTAACATCTAAATGTCCATCGCAGTGAAGTAACAGCATATCTGACTGTAAAGGACGGGACCGTTTCAAATCCTGGTTGGAGCAAGTTACCTGGTTGACGTTTTTCCTGGGATTCTTCCTCAACCCTTTAAGATCAAATGCTGCACCCTAGACTCATTTCGCTGGCCTTGTCAACATCATTTCATTCAGACGCTACATTACCCACGCGGTTAATAAAGCGTTGTAAAATAAACTAATTAAAATGAAACATCTAAATATTAATATCGCAGTTGATAAAGCGGCGTAAAATAAACAAATTAAAATGAAACATCTAAATATTACGATATCACCCAATCCAGAAAACAAAACTTTTTACCCAATTACAGGAGTTCTATGAGTTCTCTGCCACTTTATTTAGATACGTGGAAACAGTATAATAAAAAGTACAAATTATTATCGTCTTGAGGCCTTTTCACATGACTGGACTTGAGAAGTTTTGCTGGCATGGTTTAAAAAAGTAGGAAGAAGATTGTTAAGAGTTGGAGATGACATAAGAACTTAAGCAGCCAGAAATAAAAGAAATAACTTCATTGGAAATCGCAAAGCGGCACGGTTCTAAATAGTTCCACATTTTGTCTACTAGACGTAATGTTAGATATCTTCTGCTAAATATTTTTGAAATATCTATTGACTAAAGTATTAAAATATCGTTGTGTCGTAATTTCGCATTTCATTAAATTCCAGTCCAAAGGAAAAATTCTGATTCTATTGTGGTCACAATCGCCTGCAGGAGAGTGATTATAGTAGCCACTCTGTTGCGCCGTCGGAGAAGTTGCCGCATGCCTCAGGCGCACAGTGAATGTATGGACATTGTACAGCTGTTCTGTTGCGTATTGCGTTGAAATGGAATGTATTGTAATTTAAATAAAAATAATGCTTAATACACAATAGTGGTTGTAGGTGCCTCTATTTTGAATGTGATACAATGATAGTCTGTTCAGGATTCTCTCGAAAAGCAGAAATTTATAGGAGGATATGGCGAAATAAATATTAAATGGAAAACAAAAGCACCTCCACGCAAATTTCTATTAAAAATAGGATCTTATCCATTAATCAGTGATATCGCTTGCTCATACTTATTAACAATGATATTAATTATACTCAACTGTAGTTTGTAAGTCCAAAAGTATTTAAAGCTGTGATGTTTCTGCTACGTTTTTGTCACATTGCTATCACAACGCCATACTATGCTAGACATTCCACTCCACACATCATCTCTGTATTCCTCATCCTTCACTGTTGATACTTCTCATCACTGGAATTCTCAAATCTAAGTTAGAAAATTATCTCATGACGAGTTGCCAAACCAACTTATAAATATTTCAAATGTGTGTTTCCACGAATTCTCTATATTTAGATAGCTACTATAGTGATATTTATTTTATTTGTTTTGTTTCATTATTTATACCTACAAATGCATATCATATTATGCCTATCATGTCACAACTCGTGCCACTTATGATGATTATGATTATGATTATTATTGTTATTATTATTATTATTATTATTATTATTATTATTATTATTACTACTTTTTATATACTTAAAAATTGTGTTTGTTATGTGCTCTGTACTTCACTTTTTATTCTTTTAAATTTAGCTACATTGTACATATGTCTTTCTGAATTTGACTTACGATTTACATTTCATTATGCCTTTTCTCTCTTTGTACATGTTTTATAATGTATCTCATTTCTATTGACTTATTGTTTATGTCGTACTATGATTATCTCTCAATTTTTTGTACTATATATTTGGTATAGTTTTAAAGTACTTTTTAGTTTTACTCCTGGTTGAGTGTTAGAGAAGGCGCTATGGCCTTAACTCTGCCAGTTTAAAGGAAACCATTATTATTATCATTATTATTATTATTATTATTATTATTATTAGTAGTAGTAGTAGTAGTAGTTGTAGTAGTAGTAGTAGTAGTAGTAGTAGTAGTAGTAGTAGTAGTAGTATATTAATTACAAAAACTGCCCTCCATTGAGGGTAGCCCTTAAGGACTCATTATATCCTCAAAAAATTAATATACATATGTAAATACAGATATTAAATTAAAGAAAAAGAAACAAAAAAGGGCATGAAAAATTACAATTGCAATTAATGTGACACCATGTGATTAATTAGGATTTGAGAGAATAAACTCAATTCCGTTTCGAATCATGACATGACGTTTTATAAATGTTTATTGTTAAAAATTATTGTAACTGTTATTATAACTGTTATAACTTGATGTGAGCCTTCCAAGTCGTCAAACCAGTCTGAATTGGGTTTATGCATTTAGAATTCTTAGACTCCCTTGATAATACAGAAATAGAAATATTCAGTAACACATTTTTCACGAGGAATGTCAAGTGGTATATTTTAAATGCGAAAGAACATCAAATTTATGTTTTATGTACGAAATAACACCACAATTAACCAAATATTTTAGACATTTATTCACCACAAAATACGTAGGATCCCTAGTCATGAGCCTGCTTGACATTCGCTTTACAGCTGGGAAAACTTTGCAATAAATCGTATCGGATATTTAGTAGAAATGGAATTTCAACCCAGCTCGGAGCATGAGTCCTGATTTCTGTTAGTAGAACAGGCGATGACCACATCCACGCTATCCCATAATTACTCTCGCAAAGTAAACGTGCGTTCGTGATAACATCGAGTAACATTTGCCTACAAAACACAACTTTGACTTTCATTTGATTGTACAAGTATTTATACAAGGAAATACGCCAGTAAATAGTTCCAACATACAAGACAGACATTTGTATGGGAATTGAGAATAAAATAGTAGGATTTACTGAAGTGAAATTCTGTTCAAGGGATTTTCAGCAATTAATTTCACGCTTCATTTATTAAAGAAATTCTCGGAACCACTCTTGCCAGATTTATATAAAAGTATATTATATGCGTCATATTATATGCAAATCTACTTCTCCTCCTCCTGAAAAATTATAAAATAATTTGTTCGGAGAATTATATTCAAAAATATTTCAAAGCGCTAGTAACAAGCATCAAAAGGCACATGGGATACCAGTTATGAAAATATTGTATATAAAATTTTAATAACTTACAGCAATGAGATGAATTTTATTTATGTTTAGCATTATTACGCGGTTGGTTCCAATTTAATCCAGCTTAATTTTTTTTATTTAAATAATATGTGTGAATAATAATTCTACGAAGGCTTAATCTACAATACAAGCTTTTATTTTTCCATTGCCTGTATTATGTTTCTATTAACTGTCAGCAGGAATTGAATATGGAAGGTATCTGTATTCCGAAAAGGTAAAGCACAGCAAATTATCATCAAGTTTCTCAGCGCGGAAGGAACCGGTGATGCTGAAATTTATTGAAGACTTGTAGCGCAATTCCAGGAAAACTGAACATGTCGTTCGTTACTCTTCGAGTGAGAAGGAACTCAGTGATAGGAGCACTATGATTGCCAACATGTCATAATATTGAACGTCAAACAGATCCTGTCAGTGAAAAATATACTCAACGCGTTGAAATCAAATGTTACATACGTACTCTTCACCGTCAGTTGTAAATATTTGCCTTGCATTTAAGAGAGACTGTGTGAAAATTATTCACACAGTGATTTTTCTGTAAAGACTTCCTTTTAAAATGTAATATAAATTCTCATTATAGTATACTAACACCCTTCTGTATTGTTATCAAACTGAAATAATTATTCTCCTAAGAGCAAAGTAATATTATACACAAAAGAATTCCGAAAGGTTTGAATCATACTTTAAAGTTTTAAAAAACTAAATTCCGAAAGTCATTCTTCCGAATATAAAAATACCATGTACCAGTAGAGTTAGTAATAATTTTATTAAGAAACAAACATACTTCTATAAATTATAGACTACCGGTCTTACTAATAAAACCCTATATACAGACGTTTAACTGTCCTATACTTATACAATGAGTAGCTTGTTTATAAGTCGTGTGTAAATTCCTTACTAAAAATCACTACATACGTCGTGTATAACAGTATAACTGTTACACAACTACGTCATAGTTTCGTCATTACTTCGTTACGAAAGGTAATAGAATATCTGAGGTTTTCTACTGGATCCGGTAGAGCGTTCTAGTGTGGCGTGTTAAATATCGATAGTACAACTGGCTCTAATCGATTACCACACTACATTTTGGTCAAAGAGTACAAGCTACAGCAATATTATTCTAATAAATTTATGATCTTTGGTTTGTTCTTCTGTGGTTACAAGGTAAACATCATCATAAAATGACAATCGATACGAACAGCTGTTAAAGGGGCGGCCATTTTTTCCCTATATACAACGCTTAAACAAGGGGTTTCGTGTATATAACTACTGCAAAGCAATTCCCATTGTATAGTTACAGCCTGTTTATACGTCCATAGCTTATTCACGGTTTATTAGTAACGTTTTCTGTCTCAACTCTGCATAAGTCTCGCATAAAAACTATACACGGTTTATTAGTAAGACTGTACAAGTATAAGATAATGGGAATATTCTTAAATGAGTCATACGAAACAAGCGATAATTATATGGCATTCATTACTGTTTTTATAGAAATAATTCAGATATAGACATCTCTCACCACAGAGAGGTTTTTGTACCTTCGGGAATCTAAAAGAAATCTTGTAATTGAAACGAGCCATGGATTATTCTTATGATATAAGTGTACAGGAAGTACACTGGACAAGGTAATCATAGTTTCGCCAGTTTTAACCCAGCTGTGAAACACTCAGCGTAACTAAAAGACCTGAAAATTGATTTGATAGACCTCTGCATTCTCTTGAAAACGACCGACTGAGCTCGCCGATCAGTTCTCGGTTGTGAAGAAGGCAGCCGGGAATTGAATCCACTCGAGCGCATGGAGTCGAGAATTTATAACAGATCGGTTGAAACGTTCGCTTCGTCGGTCGCGAACGCTCGAGGTTCTTGCACTACAATTGCATCAACTTTTAAAGTCTGATGCCCAAAACAGACTACCTAAGAAGGTTATCGTTTTATTCTTATTTCAGATAGTACGAAAATGATGAAGTATTTGGAAATTTAAACAAGGAAACATAATTTTTAAATAATAAAATTCTTTAAATGAAATAATGCTTTGTATTATCAATAATGTTATTCAACATCCATCTTGTGGAACTCATGGACATGTTTAATGTTACTTAGTAAATATGTGATTGCACAAAAAAAAAAACAGACATTTTGTGATGCGTCTCAAATTTCTTCAAAATCAGACGTAATCTATTTGTCACAGTATTTCATAAAAATAAACAAAATCTACATGTTCACTTTGCTTAACATTTTGACAATGATTGACGTTAAAGCTACTTATGGTAAGGTTCATGATGATTATATTATTCCACATTCAACGAGCATATATCACGAAATGTCAAGGATGGAGCAAACAAAATTCGTGCTGAAGTTATTCCAAAATTAAAAGAATCGATGGAAAAATGGCCATTTGGTTTTAAGGGTAGGGGTTACGAACGCATTAAAAATTATGGCAAAATATGCAGCAAACATTTGTATATCTACTACAAGATTTATGATAGCCATACATAAATTTTACAATTGAATTTTGAAAGAATGCTGAATTGAATGGCTTATAGTTCACTTCATTTAGATTATTAATTTGTCCTTTACAATTCGTTTAATTATAGCAACAAGTCAAAAATATAGTTAAACATTAGCTCATATAATCTACGTAAAGATTTTTTTTGGTCCTACGGATATAAATATTAGAGGAGAAAAATTCGCTCCGGCGCCGGGGATCGAATCCGGGTCTTGGTTCTGCGTACCAAGTGCTCTCACCATTAATTGTTACCATAACAGATATATTCTGTAGGACCAAAAAAAATCTTTACGTACATTGTTCTAGCAACAGTGCATATTTCTGTACAGATTACTGTACATATTGCTGTGGAATCCCGGCCACCAAGTCACTCAACTGAGTGCGCTCCTTGTATAATGGCAGTTGACTTAATATAACATGTCAACTTACTGCCCAACTTGGAGTCAGGTCACAAAAGGGAAAAACACTGGAGGAGGGGAGTTCGATCCGGTCTGTGAATTGGACTTCGGCGTAGCTCAATGGTGAGAGCGCTTGGTACGTAGAACCAAGGACCCGGATTCGATCCCCTGTGCCGGAGCGAATTTTTCTCCTCTAATATTAATTAGATCATATAGGTACATTTTCTTGGTAAACTAATGATGCCATTAATCCCAAATTTTCACCAGATGTTACATATTTCTTTGTGGTAGTGAAAATCAGATTTTATTTTTATAACTTGAAAATTAAGTTAGTTTCGTAATTTTATACATGCTGTGAAAATTATAATATTCTAAAATGTCACAAAACAGACAGACCTTTCTCAAATTAAATGAAAAGTGAGTTTTTATTGCTGTTTTCATCTACACCAACCCGGCAAATTTCTTGTAAAATAATAGATACTAGTTACTTATGATCGAGAAAACGACTAAACTCTCCAATCAGATTGACAGACTCCAGAATTTGAGTGCACAGTCAAGTGTTTTATCTCTGAGCCACCGTATTCATTTTTAAGTATTTCTTCCCTTCATTCTTCTAATGTACTGATTTGAATTGGATATTGAATTCTACTTTTGTTTTATTTTAATTTATGTACATTTTATTTGTATGTACTTTTGCTGCAACGTTTCGTATTCAACCCAGAAACACACCATTCATGTCTAAACACACACGACCATTGAGCAGGGATGGAATATGACCCTTTGATTCTCACAGCCAGTAACAAGTATTCATTGAAAAACGTATATATTTTCCCCCACACCTACGAGTCATACACATAACAAAGGCTGATAAGAATCCTTCCAAGTCTTCAACATACTACAAATGAACAAAATTAAACAATTTTTCATAACCTGGCAGAACGAGATTACATCAAAGGTTTCCCACCCTGGTACCACTTTACAGCTTTCTTCTTTTTTATCGCTTTCAACACCAGACTAAATTAAGTATCTTTGAAACAAATCTGTTTATTCCAAACCCCACATTTACACATTTCTTTCTAGGTTCCTTTTTTTTTTTTTTCATTTCCTTTCAGATCTCGTACGTAATTTTGCGCTGCTTTGCGTGATGTTACACACTGCTCCACGCCTCTCTCACCCTTCTGCTGAACGGAGTAGCTAACGACACGGTCGTAATCACACTTTGCTATTCTCTGAGCTAGGATCCAGCACCGGTCCAACTCCCTATGTTACAAAAATTGTTACTGAATACAACAGGCCTATTAATAGTTCTGCATTAAACATCTTTTATTAGATTCCAAACTATCGTCATTGTACTGTCCAAATTTCACGAAACGATCTCTGCGAGGGGAGTATGGTCATTGCGGGGTAAGAGGAAAGAGTAAGCCAGCAACTCGGCGTTCTTGAAGGAGCAGGTGGATGGAAGTGGTGTCATTGGCCGGCTGGGACAAACAAGGCTCAGTCGATGGCCGGCCGGTTCAGTGTCGGGTTAGGTTATAAGAGTGGGGGAAAAATTCACATTCCACGCTCGGATCTTCTCGTGAAATGCGGACTGTATAAGTCTTCAAGTTTGTGCCTCATAATTCGTTTCAAAATGATAGTAACTCCTTAATATGTTCGCCTCCTTGGTCTTTAGGTAGGGTGCTGGACTCGTGATCAAGGTGGCCCGGGTTCGGTTCCCGGTCGTCAAGTCAGGGGAATTTAATTCGGCCCTTTTCACGGGGACTGGTTATCTGTCCATTATCCAAGTGTGTATGGTGTCTCTGACCCATTAAACGGGGGAATCCTATAGTGTGTGCGTGTTTTTAGTAGAGTTGAGGGTCTAGGTACAATAAGCCTCAGGCTGCGGTGCCGAAATTAATAAAAAACGCTTTAATATGATGTTATTGGTATTAACGAGAAATTAATATGATACAAGTCATTTGATATGCAAATAAGTTTAAAGCTAAAATATATTAATTATTTTTGTTAGCATTCGAGATATTTTTGAAAAATCACAAATACATAATTAACATAAATCGTTTTGAGTTCTATAGATTGCGAAAATAAATTCAGTAATAATGTTACAAGGATTGTTTATTAGGTATTTGCAAATTGACAACCTATCAGATCGTCGGATTGGACGTGCTACTGATGCTGACCTGGCCTTACTTACGTAAAACTTACAAATGGCTTTTAAGGAACCCGCAGGTTCATTGCCGCCCTCACATAAGCCCGCCATCGGTCCCTATCCTGTGCAAGATTAATCCACGCTCTATCATCATATCCCACATTCCTCAAATACATTTTAACCCATTATATCCCAGTGGCAACTAAAGTTGCCAAGGCAATAAAGCTTTATTGATCGGTCAGTTGTAAATTTGTTCATTGTTCACAACAATTGGTGTAAAGATTCAACTATCTTCCTCTAGTTCGAGTTGCGTTTTATCGCATCCGCCTTCGTTACGTCGTCAGTACAGAAGAAATCAATAAGGAGTGCACACACAATGTTCTGGACTGCTACACATTCCTTCAATAATGTAAGTAAAATTATATCCAAAAATTGCTGCACAACAATTTCAATTACATAAATCTTATAAGAATATGTGCAATTTTATTATACTAACACGTTTTTAATTTACAACTTATCACAATTTCATTAGATTGGTTTGAATTTGTATGGCAACTTTAGTTGCCAGTGGGACTTACGATTATTTGTTTATTCATTTTACATATTCTTCAAAATTTTGCCATTGCTAACTCTGAAAACGAACAATGACATAATATCAATTTATTATAGCAATTCTTTTCTTCACTACTGACTAGTTCGTAGTTCGATTCCGTGCTGTAGCACATTTTTATTTACGTAATATCTGGTACTAATATATCTGATTTTCATCTGTTATTGTATTATCGTTATGTAAATAGGCTAACTGTATGTATAGAGGTTTTATACATTTATTATAAAATAATTGGAATAAAATTTGAAGCTAACTACTTCATATCTAAAATGGAGCAAAGACAGCAAAGTGGTAGACTTCAAAATCAAGGAAAGGAGTCCTGATATTCGACGCAACGCTGAAGATCTACTTAGAGAAACAGTAAAATCTCCTTTAGATGCTCTCAGAACCTTTTTCTCTACAGAATTGCTTGAGCTTATAGTTATGGAAACCAATAGATATGTGGCTCAGCATCTTATGCATAATTTGAATGCCTCAAGGGAAGAGATTCTTACTCTAATCGGTATTCTACTTCTGTCTGGGTACCACAAACTGCCATCAAGAAGGCTTTACTGTAGAAGCGAACTGGATGTTCATGTGCCAATAGTGTCAGAATTTATGCGACGCAACCGATATGATGAACTACTGAGATTCCTTCACCTGACCAATAATGACGGATTAGATGGCCTTGATTCTCTCTATAAAGTGAGACAACTTTTCCATATACTGAACGCTTCCTTCAAACAGGTGTCTCCTGGCAAATGGTAAGCATTGATGAAAGTATGATTCCATATTATGGACGTCAATTCATAAGGGAAACGTCTGTGCGCTTCGGATTCGAATTGTGAGTTGCTATTGATTCATGTGGGTTTATCTTTCATGCTGAACCATATTGTGGAAGTTCAACTCGCCTTCCTGAAACAGGTCTTGGCCAAGGAAGTAATGTTGCTTTGGGATTGGTTTCTCATGTGCAGTTACCACAAGAAATATAGCTCTACTTCGATAATCTCTTCACAACTGTTGGATTGATGCAAGGACTTACTAACAGAAGGCTCGGAGCCACTGGAACTCTACGGGAAAACAGAATCACTGATTCAATGAATCTGTCTGATAAAAAAAGTTGGAAGAAAGTATCCCGAGGTGAAATGGCATCCTCTACTTGCAACGATTTGCTGGTAGTCCGATGGAATAAGAACAGTGTCGTTACAGTTCTCACAAACTATCATCCTGTTGATCCCATGAGAAAGGCAAGCAGATATTCCATAGCTGATAGGAAGAAAATTTCTGTCAACGTTCCAGGACCTGTAGCGCAGTATAATACCAACATGGGTGGTGTTGATATTGGTGATCAGCTTATAGCTACTTACGTTACAGCATCCATACTAAGAACTAGCTTGTGTTCAAGGATGGCTTCTGTATCGTAGATTTGGGAATGACCTCTCTCTTCTTGAATACAAACATCAATGCGTCATTCATCTCCTGAAGTCATATGGTTGTACAGCAAAATCGCCAGGAATCCGTCGCTCCTTATCACTTTCCGCAGTGCTGGATGAAGTGCGTAAGGACGATAAAGGCCATATAGTCGAGGACGGTCTATCCAAGTATCGAAGATGTCATGTATGTGGTTCTCGTACAAAATTCGTTTGCAATAAGAGTGATGCTGCGCTTCACCCTGAGTCATGTTGCAGAACATTTTATGATGCATAAAGACTATTTGGTATTGAATAAAATCGACACATTTCCCTTATATCTGACACAAAAAATTATGGAGAGAGTGTAAAGTAATAGTCTCAAGTTATGTAGTGTGTGTAAATTTGTAAGTGCTAAATAAAGCAAAACCTTTTTATTGAATTTAGATGCATTTATTTCACAATAACAAAATATCAGACACGCAAGTGCCCAGTGGCAACTAAAGTTGCCAGCCTGAAATGGACCTTTTGGTTGCAGGTACATGAATGAAATAAAATTATAGTGATTAGGGTTCTTCCAGGATCACATAACAGAAGTATGACGCCAAAATCTCACACAGGGAATTACGGGCATTAATGGGTTAATATTATTCTCCTATTTACGTCTCGGCCTCCCCAAAGGTCTTCTTCCCTCCGGTCTCTCTCTCTCTCTCTCTCTCTCTCTCTCTATATATATATATATATATATATATATATATATATATATATATGCTTTTCTGGATTCTCCCATACGTGCTACGTGCTCTGCCATCTCAAACGTCTGGATTTCATGTTCCTAATTATGTCTGGTGAAGAATACAATGTGTGCATTTCTGCGTTTATTAACTTTCTCCATTGTCCTGTAACTTCATCCATCTTAGCCCCAAATATTTTCCTAAGATTCTTATTCTCAACTACCTTTAATCTCTGTTCCTCTCTCAAAGTCAGAGTCCAAAATTCACAACCATACAGAATAACCGGTAATATAACTGTTTTATAAATTCTAACTTTCAAATTTTTTGACAGCAGACTAGATGACAAAATCTTCTCAACCGAATAATAATACGCATTTCCCATATTTATTCTGCGTTTAATTTTCTCCTGAGTGTCATTTATATTTGTTACTGTTGCTCCAAGATATTTGAATTTTTCCACCTCTTCGAAGGATAAATCTCCAATTCTTATGTACTCATTTCGTACAATATTCTGGTCACGAGACATAATGATATGCTTTGTCTTTTCGGGATTTACTTCCAAACCTATCGCTTTACTTGCTTCAAGTAAAATTCCCGTGTTTTCCCTAAGCGTTTGTGAATTTTCTCCTAACATATTCACTCATTCACACAGACAAGAAGCTGATGTAACCAGTGCAATGAGGGGGAATTGGAGAGTGTTAGAGAAATAATAGAGGGAGTACCCCGAGAAAACTCTATGCAACATCAGCTTTGAATAATTTCGAGGGAAAAATTGTTCCGGAGCCGGGTATCGAACCCGGGACCTTTGGTTTAACGTACCAAAGCTCTACCACTGAGCTACCCGGGAACTCTAACCGACACCGGTCCAATTTTTCCCTCTATATCCACAGACCTCAATGTGGGCTGACAACAGTCAAGCAACCAACTTCGAGTGCACACTAACTCTGTGTGACTTAAATTGTGGTTTTCTGTTAACGAACAGTGACGTGTATTATTCAAATCAACTTTACAGGGAGTTATAACATCAGCTTTGTCCACAACAAATTCCATTATTAATTGGCCGGGGATCGAACCGGGCCGCCTGAATTAAAGACCAGCGACCTAACACTTTTGCCATAGACGCGGTATTATCTAGTGTTAGAGACTTGTGTTTTCGGGGCTGAAATGCTGTTTGTCATGTCGCTCTCTCATTTGTACCCCCTGAGAATTATACGCTTTCTCGACTTGTCTGTATGATTATATGTAGATGCACATTATTTCACATTCTCTGTATACTTAGACAAACATGTGTTGTACAATTAGAACACACAAGATCATAGTGCGAAATGTCTAAACATTATTGTGAGAATGATGTTTAATAGTTTAAATATTGTGTAGACTAACGTAAGGTCGTAACTCCCAAAGTGGAGGTTAATAAAAAACCTGTGTGTACACGAAGTCAACACGTACGCAATTACTACGGTCGTTCACATGAGCCTGCCTGAGGCCTCGATTCCCTCATTGAGCAGAGTGAGTAACATTTGTAAGCACCTAGTGGGTGAAGCGTCTGTCTACAGCGGAGGTGTTAAAGCTG
Source organism: Periplaneta americana (assembly GCF_040183065.1). Lineage (NCBI taxonomy): Eukaryota > Metazoa > Arthropoda > Insecta > Blattodea > Blattidae > Periplaneta > Periplaneta americana. Next base: position 83,554,292 of record NC_091129.1, on the reverse strand, counting down.
ACCCGTCCGTAGTATCGCGGGGCAATCTGCATTAGCCGCCTCTTGATGCGAGCGCAATATTTCAGATACGGCGCGATACGCGCGCCTGTGGAAGTGTCCGCCACGCACGCGACACAAGGTGAGAACCAAGCAATCACTGGATCTGATACGGCTGTACTGTGAACATTGTCCACGGTGTGGCACTGCAACGGGTTGTGAGTTATATACGTAGCTACTACTAAGAGCACTTCACATTACTGATCCTCAAATACCAGCAGAAGGTAAACAAAGACTAGAGTGTCCACTAAACTTTAGAGAGGAAAAATAACAAAGTGGATATAGAAACAGGAACAGAATTTAGTAGAGAAAGAATGAAGATCTGGAGAAAGAAAGAAAGAAAGAAAGAAAGAAAGAAAGAAAGAAAGAAAGAAAGAAAGAAAGAAAGAAAGAAAGAAAGTAGGAAGCGAAAATAAGAAACAAAATAAGAGACAGACAAGAAAACAGAAGGAAAAAGGAGTAAGACAGAAGGAAAGAAACTAAATCAAGAACCACAAAGACGAAATTTATAAAAGAGAAAAATAAAAATATAATGCAGAAATGGAGATACACAAGCTGAGAAGAAGTATCCAAAGAAAGAACGGACTATAGGAATGGAAAAGAGATAAGAAAGATTACAGAAAACAAACAAAAGGAAATAATGCAGAATAGAAAATAAAATACTTGAAAAAGAAACAAAAGAACAGAGAAAAAAGAAAGAGAGAGAGTAAGAAAGAAAGCGAGAAAGAAAGAAAGAAAGAAAGAAAGAAAAAATGCTAAAATATAAAACGGCAAAAGATTACAGGAAACAAGGAAAGAAAAGAAATGTGAAAACGACACAAATAATACAGGAAAGAAAGAAATAAAGGAACAAAGAAAAGAAGGAAATAAATATTAAAGACTATAGGAAGCAAAAAGTTAACAGAGAAAAGAAGTAAATAAAATAATACAGAGAAATATGGAACAAAATAGTAAACAAATTAACCAAATAGAAAAGAAAGAAACCAAAGACTATAGAGAAATGAAATCACAGACTATAGAAAAGAAAGGAGCCGTAGAGAGAAACAAAACACTGAAGAAGAGAAAGAAACGTAGATTATAGAAATAGGAAGAAATAAACCAAAGACTATAGAGAAATGAAATCACAGACTATAGAAAAGAAAGGAGCCGTAGGCTACAGAGAAGAAACAAAACACTTTAGAAGAGAAAGAAACAGTAGATTATACAAACGATAGAAGAAAAGGACTTTGGAAAGAAACGAGATACAGTGGACTCTCTTAAGTTCGACTGAACAGAATTGAAAGTTCAGTCGAAAAAGGGTAGTGGGTGTGGCAGGTGAAATGAATACAAATTCTTATTGGTTATCTATCAACGAATACAGTACTGTACTTGCATTTCCTGCCCGCCCCGAGGCTTGTGTATGCGCGTCTAGTACCACAGTGGATGGGCTCTTATTTTTTACTCTCAATATCGACGTTTAGCTTTCGATTACAGACAGATACTTTATTTTCCTGTATTTTGCTACAGCAGACCAACATACAATTCGTTATTGCAAAATATACACCATACTTATTATAATGGTAAAAATGTCCTCTTTTGTTACTTCGATTATAAACTTCTATTTTGAAACTCAGTTGAATTTGAGAGAAATTTATACTATAAATTTATAATCAAATTCAAATAAATATCTCATTCATTCATTCATTCATTCATTCATTCATTCATTCATTCATTCATTCATTCATTCATTCATTCATTCACAGTTTTCTGCCCAACAGCAGGTATTTCACTGGAAACCCATCATTATCTTATCTTTCCAGTTTTCTGCCTTCCTCTTTCTCTCCGCATATGATCCTTAAATCTTAATGTCGTCCATCTTTTGATATCTTATTCTGCCCCGAACTCTTCTCCCGTTGACCACTCCTTTCAGTGTACCTTTCAGCAAACACTTTCTCTCTCTGATCAGTTTCAGCATCATTCTTCCTTCTTCCACTCTTTCGAACACAGCTTCGTTTCTTAATGTCTGTCCACTTCACACGCTCCATTCTTCTCAATACCTCTGAAAATTGACTTTGCTGGTTGGTCTTTTTGTTGCATAAGTGAGTCCATATGAAGAAGAACAAAAATTCTAACGAAACAGGATGGAAGGCAAAGAAATATAAGCAAAAGAAATATTATAATAAAATAAATATCAAGAAGAGAGCGGAAGGAATGTATAAGGAAAAGTATAAAGGGATTCGGTAACAGAAAACATGAGGAATAAAAATAAATTACATAAAATATTCATTAAATGAGGTCTCGCCATCTTCATTGAATATTAACACGACTACTATGAAGTAGTCAATGTGTATTATCACCATTAAATCGAGAAAAATTCGTTCCGGCACCGGGAATCGAACCCGGGACCTCTCAGCTCTGCGCGCTGAGGGCTCTTTCCAACTGAGCTATGCCGGGACACGATCCACTCATTGTACTGTTTTACGGCCTACTACCAGCATTTAAACCTATGTAAGTCAATTTGCAGGAGCGCATATTTAAATGACTTTTATGGCCATATTCAACAACAGTTTGTGATAACTGTTAACATTTTAATACATCAAATATTCATTATATGAGGTCCTGCCATCCTCATTGAATATTAACACGACTACTATGAAGTATTCAATGTGTATTATCACCATTAAATCGAGAAAAATTCGTTCCGGCATAGCTGAGTTGGAAAGAGCCCTCAGCGCGCAGAGCTGAGAGGTCCCGGGTTCGATTCCCGGTGCCGGAACGAATTTTTCTCGATTTAATGGCGATAAAAATAAATTACCTCAGAATTAAGATGACTTAAGAACAACAAAACAGAAAGAAAGTATAGGGAAACAAACTGAAAATTGATTAGAGAGAAAGACCGAAGGGAATAACAACATTTTAAACATGATATATGTTAGTTTATAAACGGATAGAAACTTGTATAATGGAAGATATGATACATGTCCTAGCGTTCCAAGTTCATGGTAAGCGAGAATCGTTACCGTAACACCTTCCCAACTCACGCAACCGTGCCCGGAGCCACGTGGCAGCCAGGTTCCGATGAAGCAGTTCGATTTATTGATCACCCTGCACGCGGCGATGACTGTTCGGCACCTGCGACTCAATCACTCGATCTCACTTACATATAACAGTCAAGGCGATGGCTATACAAATAATTCCTCATACCATTTTAAGTGAGTATAGGCTATAGATATTTTTTCTTACCAAGCGCATTTCTTTGTAAACTTTGATGCCTATAAATGTCATAAGAACTTGAACTGTCGAGACAAATTTAACACATTTTATTATGTAAATAAAGAATAGAATAAAAACCCAACGAGAAAATAAATGAATGCCTCACCTCAGTGTGGTAGGATAAAAGTATTTCAAAGGACAGTAGAAAATATTTGGAAAAGCTATGGCAGAGTCTACTTCATGATACGCATCTCAAGTTTGGAAATTAAACATACGAAAATAAATTACGATCAGCTGAAATGAATTACCTTTGCAGAAATACAAAGTCATCACGATCAGGACATGAAACAAAGTAATAAAATAAAATTTGCTGATTGTTTAAACCAAAAAATAAAAAAAAAGCATTTTCATATAATTTTGATGGAAAGTGATAGTTGGCCTAGTAAAATGTATTAATAGATATCCTGATTAAGAAGAAAATGGCACAGACCAGGAAAAAATATATTACGATGCTATCAAACAAGCTATTTCGTGGTGGATTCTTACATACATTACATTGCATTACATTACATTCATTACATACATAACATACATAAATACATACATACATATATACATACATACATATATACACACATACATACATACATACATGCACACATATGTCTACATAGTGTTCTGACAAATGGCACGTCTTTCATTGCAAACCCAGCATTCTCCAATATTTCCAATTTTCTGCCTTCCTCTTAGTCTCCGCATATGATCCATATAGGCTACCTTAATGTCGGCTATCATCTCATATCTTCTTCTGTTCCGAATTCTTCTCCCGTTCACTATTCCTTCCAGTGCACCTTTGAGTAGGCAGTTTCTTCTCAGCCAGTGATCCAACCAATTCCTTCTTCTCTTCTGATCAGTTTCAGCATCATCATTTCTTCACCGACTCTCGCCATATCCACATTTCAAATGCTTCTAGTCGCTTCTCTTCACTTTGTCTTAATGTTTGTCCCATACAATGCCTACTCCACACAAAGCACTTCACTAGTCTTTTCCCTAGTCCTTTCTCCAGAGTTTCCCAGAAGGTACTCCTTTTTCTATTATAAGCTTCTTTTGCCTTTGTTATCCCCTTATAGAATAATATACTCATATCAGGGAAGTACTGAGTCTAGAAAGAAAAAATGCATTTCAAAGGGCGATTAATTTATTATCATGACTTTTTCCGGAAGGTAGGTAAATCACGGTACATAAGAGAACCCTGTGAAAGATAGAAAGCTTCGGGCAACAATTATCTAACATTCCTCATCCATGTTCAATGTGGACTCTGAATAACTAGTGTAATTTAATGTGTCGTTAAATTAACTACCACTATCACTATTACTACAAAAACTACAACTACATTTACTATCATCTGTCACTACCATTACCACTATCAAAATCACAACTACCAAAGCCATAACCACAACAAACACTACCACTACCAATACGAGACCAAGACCGATATAATGTGCACGAAAGTGAGGCTCAGATAATCAAGGGGACTCAAATATACTATCTTGCGTTATTACGGATTTAATTACTTCGATATGACAGATTTTCGGAAAAGTAAAAAAATTAGTGAAGCAGGAAAGTAATTTGAACATTTCTTGTGACACAGTTAAGATACACTTGTTTTCATTTTTAAGTTGATCATAAGCATTTTCCCTCTTAAGAGGTTTTATAAACTAAAGTTACCACCGTTGAAAGGGTGATCGAATTCACGGTAACTGCGAGACGTATAAAAGAAAATTTTGCAATTTGCAGTGTCGAGGAAGCGTCATAATATGGAGAATCTTGTTGTTGGATACATCCTCCAGTTCTCCTTCCTTCCTAAACATATTACATACAAAACTAGTACCATCAAGGTTTGGAAGTTACACGTAAAAAAATAATTTCTATACGACACGTACAATGTGCGTAAATATACGAATTGATGTAACATGTAGAAAATGTAATAAATTCAAAACTTCTTGTTGTAATACATTAAATAAACAGAGTAGTAAATTGCTATTCACGTTCCAAAACTACTAGCATTCATTATTTGCGACAATTCATTCGCGCTCTTCATATTAAGTCTTCATTTCTTCTAGCCTTTGAAACGATAAGCAGTCACCACATAGTGCATCCGAATGTTGCTTATTTACTGGCAACATCGATACAGACCCCAGAGTTTACTTGTCGCCAAAGGTTAACAACAGTTTGATCATTTTGTCATTATGTTTTATGGTTCTCATCGGCAACTTTTGTGTTTTATACATTTTTTTGCCGAACTCCTTATGTCATTTTAGTAATGGATGGTGTTAGTCCATCGCTGTGGTCTCGTGGTAGCGTGTTCGCTCCCGAACTCAGCGGGCCGAGGTTCGATTTCCCGCTTGGAACGAGTTGCCTGGGTGAAGTTTTTTCGGGAATTTTCCCTCACTCTTATGGATTAATATCAGGTAACTTTATCAGGCGTATGAAATCCCACTCTCGCCACTTCCTTCCCCCCCTCATCATCCTTTCCTTATTATTACGGTTGTCTTCTTAGTTTTCAGATCGCGCATGCGGCGGCATTCCGAAGCTCCTGACGCTCTCGGCCGGCCTCCAATGGATATGACGAAGCATGGTAGTTGGTGACCCAGCAGCGGGCACACGCCCTCAAGACGGGAGAGGTGGCCTACACATCAGACAGTTGGCCAGACGCGAGGGGTGGCGTACACCTCAGACCATTTGAGCGGGAATGTGGGGGGGGGCTGTTGAGGGTAAAATGGTGCACGGGATAAGAGGGATGGCGGGACTGGTCGTTAGGATGTTGGGGTTAGGTCGGTCCATAGGGATGTTCCCTTCCCGGGCTCATAGAGAGAAAAAAATGGATGATGTCTTTGTGGATAATGCTGACTTCGTTTTTATTTTCCCTTATCCGCTGACGGAAGAAGTCACAGACGCCAGTATTTAGAAAGAAATATAGATCTATATTTGTTGCCCTTTTTAGAACTCTGTGTGGACACTTTCCAGAAGCAACACCTTTGACTTTTACCACACAGTTCTAGATTGTTCGTGATCATATTGTGATCTGAGTATCCTTTAAATGTTAAAAGGATGCAATGACATAATTAATTTCAATTGACAGCAAAGTTCCGACGATTTAAGTAAGAGATTATAATCAGTGATTTTTAAGTTAGTGATAGTGTATCAGAAATAAAAGTTGAAGCCGACATGCCGTACGCAGGAATACTTTAGCATAGCAAGCATGATGAACTTGGTTTTAATCCCACAATAATTGAGAATACTGCGCAAACTGTATACTTTGTGGCTCAATAATAATTAAAGAAAAAAGCAACACAGCATCTTCAAGCAGGCAGTAAGGTATGTAACTTGTGAACTTAATTCAATGAAAATAATTTATTACGCGTCGTATAAAATCGAGTAAAATACTCTTCTCATAATAACTTTATGAAGTGTGACTGCTACCTGTTAGTGCAAATAACGTACCATTTCCTTTATATTTTGATTGAGATGACAAGTAACTCAATATAAAACAAGTACTAGGATTTATTTATGTTTCTGTTTTCGTTCCGTTATTATGACCGTCTCATTGAGTTATCTCTGAACTTCCTCTATATTTAGAGAGAGAGATTTCAAATAGACGTCACATTCCAAGTATAGATGCTATTGACTGACAATTACATGGTATGGTTGACACAGAAACAATACTGAAATGAGAATTATAATGACATGATATGATTGCTGAATCGTAGTCACTTTTACTACAAAAAATGTAACAAATATGTGATGTTTTTGACATTACTCGTAAAGCATATCATCATTTTATTTTACTATAACAATGATTATGACAACAGAGAAATCAGACTATCAGTCGAGGCCTGGAGTGGTTTTCAATCATCGTCATTGTTATCATCAACTAGGTTAAACTGTTTCCTGCGTCTGTGAAAATTAGCATACGAAGCTTTACATACACAAATCTTGTGTTCAAATCACTCTCTACCCTGAATTCGGGGTTATTTTTAAGACTGTTTGAACCAAAATGAAACACTGCTACAGTATTTAATCATAGTAGTAATTTAGGCCCAAGAATATATAACAAATTTATATTTAAATATCCTAATCTTGTCAATTCTAATAGTTCTAGCATTAAATTAAAAAAGTTATGTATGAATTTTATAAAAATTGAAAAATTGTAAGTTTAAATTGATATATTCTTATTCCGTAGTAGACATAAGACAAATTGTATTATATACTTCTTAATTTCAATCGAGGAATCTGCCCCTGAGCATGACTTCCACTCTTTCAGGGGCGAGCTAAAGTCTTTCTGTGTATTTATATTTTATGTTACAATTATTAGCAAAATAAATAAATAAATAAATAAATAAATAAATAAATAAATAAACAAATAAACAAACCAAAACAAAACAAAGAAACAAATAAATAAATCCCGCTGCATCCTGAATTTATAATCTGTGTTGGGTAACCCCTTGGTCAAGGCAACACAAAGGTTTACTCCGAATACTTCGATTCCTCTTTTTTTTTTTTTTTTTTTACTTGGTTAAATCTAACGACGTTGTAACCAACTACTTGATTATTTAGCGTCGATGAAATTGGTGGTAGCGAGATGATACTTGACGAAATAAGACCGAGGATTGGCCATGGAAAGCCCGAAATTTGCCTTACGGTTGGGAAAATCCTTGGACAAAACTCAACCACGTAAACAGCCCAAACGGAAATCGAATCCCCACCAGAGCGCAACTCCTGCTCCGCAGACAAACGAGCTACCGCCTCAGCTACACCGATGGCTCGTTTCTCTGTTAAATTCTCCAACACCATTGTCAACATTATCCATTCATTCATTACGAGTGTAACGTAGATCCACTACCTGTGGTGCACTCTGGATAATTTCTCACGAACTAAGAGTTCTACACTTATCGATATTAGCGACATCTAAGAGCACGCTATTGAACTAATTGAATATATAAAGTTCAAAGTCAGATTGTCAGGTGCACTAAAGTTATTGCTTGAATAACAAAGTAGAAACAAGTAGATAATATCAAAATTATACATATAATCTCATTATACAGTTTGTTCATTCCGAAATCATTTTATTTCTCAAGTCATCAGTTACAATTCTCCACGTTATACATACCTGACACACTCGAATTTCGTTACTTCTTTCTACATGCACACTCATGCCTCACGCCGACATAAGATGAGAAGAACAAACATAAGTCGAGGAACGAAGATAGTGTCTCCACAAAGAAAGACGATAGAGAAAAATATTGCCATAAATTCCTTGCAAAAGAATTTCCTATAGAAATTGGTAGTAAGATGCTTCCCTTTTATTCACAGGAGACAATAAATAGGTAAATACGTAAATAAATGAATGAATAAAAGAATGATTGAATTAATTCATAATAAATAAGTAATTAAATAATAAATATACACATAAACAAATGATTAAGTAAATAAATAAATTGTTATGAATGAACAAATAAACAAACAAAGAAACAAATTAATTAATAAGTAAATAAATATCTGAACAATTAACAAATAAAGAATAAAACGACATAACATCATTCGTTCTCTTCTTGCTGCTGCTCTCCGAAACAAAGATTTGGAAGTATACGAAGTTCATTGTTTGGTTGATTAAGATAGCGTACGGAAGATTGACATCGTTGCCATTAATAGGAAAAAATCTGTAGCAGAGGTCATCGATCCTACAATTCGCTTTGAACAGTCCAAAGCACAACCTATGGATGTTAATAAAGAGAAAAAAGAAATACACGAGTCAACAATACTTTGCTTCCATTTTGAATCTTGCGTGCACTACTTTTAACACTTGAATATAATTAATTGATTAACTAGTGGACTTACTCGTGTTAATTATGTAAGATTTGTGCGGCTTACAGCTGTTTCAGTGCTTCACGCACCATCCTCAGAGCCTACTAGATCATGACGTCATCTCGAACCTCTCTGCCTGTTATGTGGGTGTGTTTGATTGTTGAAAGGTGTTGAAGAGTGGAGTCAAATATTGTGTGTGTACTGAAATTGATCTGTGTGTTGAGAATTTGGTCGCGGTATGTTTTAGTGTGTTTGTATATTTCAACACACTAGAACAATACGAAATATACAAACACACTAAAACACACCCCGATCAAATTCTCAACACACAGTTCAATTTAAGTACACACACACACACACACACACACACACACTGTTTGACTCCACTTTTCAACACCTTTCAACAATAAAACACACCCACATAAGAGGCAGAGAAGTTCGAGATGACGCCATGGTCTAGTAGGCTCTGAGGATGGTGCGTGAAGCACTGAAACAGCTGTAAGCCGCACAAATATTACGTAATTAACACGAGTAAGTCCACTAGTTAATCAATTAACTTTACTTCCGTAACAAATGCAACGTCCAGAGTATCACAGTGACAGGTCAGCTGTTGGGGTCCCGAGGAACAGTTCCTAAATTTTTTGTGACGTGAAAAGGGAAATATAAACTAGGCAAAGGTATTCAAGACGAAATTGTCCAAAACATAATTAAATACTCAGTTGCCATTTTAAAAAATCGCCTATATGGTAAACACTCCATATAATTGTTTAATTACATATTTGTCATTGCAAACCTGTATTTTCATCTTAAATTTTATGTGTATATATATTTTTTTTTTCATGTGCCCTTTCATGTACAACCATTATTGTGAATTGTGTGTTATTCTGTGTCTATAGGCAAGCCTTGGAAGGTCGGATAGTAAAAATAAAAAATAAATAAGCAACCAAATAAATACGTAAATAAAAAACTAATTAGATAAATAAAATTCAATATACAGAAAAAGAAATAATTAAACAAATAAATACATAAAGAAACAACTAAATAAATAAATCATAAATAAACAAAGAAACAAATAAGTAAATAAATAATTTAATTAAAATTAATTAAAGAAACAAAAGTTTAAGCAAATCTATAAACTATCAAGGAAATAAATAAATATGCTCATCGTACAATTCCGGAGGATATCATTAAAACTTTAGGCAGTGCATGATGTTTTGAATCTAAAATTGCAAGCGCAAAAATGTACAGAATAAACATCTGTATTATGATTACAGAAGCAAAAAAGAAAAGAGATGCGTAAGTGGATATAATTTCCTGGTAAAATTCTTTAACAAGCAACAAAGTTTGTTTTTCACCCACCCCCACTTCCTAGTGCTCGGAGGGAAATAAAAAGATGGGAAACTTTGTTTTTGGGATTCGCAATCCGCAGTGTTTGATCTTAGATCATTAAGAACCTACACCCGAAGGACCTCGACCTGAAGGAAACCAGTTTATGATGGTAAGTTCCACCCTGATGCGTAATGCGATCCAAACGAGGGGATGGTGGGAAACGAGGGTGGCGGTGGAGCGAATGTAACAGCGAAGACTCCAGAACCATTCTATTCCAGCAGGGCTGAACAAAATCGATCCCCGTGTTAAACGTACGCGAAGTTCACAGATACGGTTCAACATTTCAAAGAGATGTGTAAGGTGAACCCAGTGTTTCGTTGTTTTCTATGCAGTCCGTCTCGTTCCCTTCTCCATTTATTGTGTCTCAATGTTTTCAACACAAAAGTCACGGAGATAATACAGAGGGATTTATATAGAACTAACACATTTCATTCTTTATTTATTTCAAAACGAATGATGCTAGCCACAATTTGTTATACCTCAAATGTAGAGCATCTTTGGGAGATAGCAAATGTTCAAAATTCCTTGTTTATTGGGCTGGAAATTCACTTGACCAGTTTTTAACGCCAAATTAAGCAGGAGTTTTGATTCCCTGTCACGAGATGCTCAGATGTTTATTCTTTATTCTGTATAAATATTGTCATCAAAATTATTATTCTTTTAGAGATCCAGTTGTTTCCAATTTGTTTACCAGTCCCAGTATTGTGTTTCTTTCGGGGGATTACGAACCCCAAATTCTCTCTGGTATGTCCTTTGTGTAGCTGTAATTGAATTCATAATCCAGTATTGCTTCACAAGGAAGAGCCGTTGATTTAATGTGTACTGCATTTTCAGTGACTAAAACAAAATGTCGAAAGCAACAATAAGGTATAAAGAATAAACATCTGCGCATCTCGTGACAGGGAATCAAAACTCCTGCTTAATTTGACGTTTAAAAACTGGTCATTAAGTGAATTTCCAGCCGAATAAATAAAGAATTTTCAACATTTGCTATAGAGGTTAGTAATCTCCCAAAGATACTCTAAATTTGAGGTATAACAAATTGTAGCTAGCATCATTCGGTTTGAAGTAAAGAAAGAAAGAAATGTGTTAGTTCTATATAAATCCTGTATATAGGTGATAAAAAAGTTACATAATCCGTATGATCATTTCAAAACTTACCACCTTGAATAATTTTAAACGTACAGGCGACACGATTTTGAGGAAACACACGTCGATTTAGGTTTGGAGGAGGAAATTCAAAACACTGCTGATTGAATTTTCTGTTACTCCCCTTCATCCCAACTCCCCACTTTTCAATTTCAAATTTACTTCTTTCTATCTTGATGCACATAATTTTAAAGGGGTTGATAAACCTTAACTCTCTACTAAAGAAAATAATTCTGCCAATCCCTTTCGGGGGCCCTATCATTCTATTATTAAAAATAATAGGATTAAAGGGGTTAAAATGAATGCAAGCTGGACAATTCCACGACAACTGGACCTCCAGCCAAACCAGAAAAATAACAGATTTGTTTTAATACACATAGTAATAGCAATACGGTCTGATATAAACTAAACTTTAAATTTTTTGTATTATACGTTTCTGGCTGTATCTCAGAAACAAAGGGGCCGAATTATTATTATTATTATTATTATTATTATTATTATTATTATTATTATTATTATTATTATTATTATCATATTATTATGACGTATTATTATTATTATTATTATTTCATTTACAGAACTTCCTCAAATTAGAGGCTGCCATTAGATAAAGCATACAAAAAAAAAGAACAAATAGATGATGAAAGATAATAGAGTAAGAAAAATGACAAACAAGTAAACAAACAGACAAACAAACAATGGCAGTTCACAGGATAAGAAAAGTTACAAACAAGTAAAGAAGTAATGAAAGCTAATAAGAAAAAGAAAAATGATAATGGTGCGTCAGTTTTTTCAGTACACTGAATTAGAGTCCATATAGGTCGTTCCGTAAGAGTTTGACTGACTCTCTAATTATGAGGAGGGCCACTTCATTTAGAAAATATTTGTGCAGTCCTAGGATCTTACAGAATTGAGAAGAGAAGTTAGGTATCGTTCCTCTTGCTCCAAACATCAATCTCTTGACACTGATATCGTGAAGTTGGTATTTATCTTTATAATATGGGATGGTTGGAACTAGATTGCTCGTTTCTCCTCGTGTACGTCTTCAGGCTGACCTTTATATGTTTCAAACCTGATGGTGGGGTCGATGATCATATCCTGAGATAGGGATTCGCCAATGGCGATTATTATTATTATTATTATTATTATTATTATTATTATTATTGTTAATATCGAACAGGATTGCCATGGATCACAAGATGTAACATATAAAATACTGAAATATTTAAATTCAACTGAAAGAGATACTGCCAAATAAATAATATAGCAAAACAAGAATGGCTTAAATATTATGAAACCCTGGAGATACAATAAATATTAATCCCAAGCTATATGAAATGTTTGATGTAGATCTAATCGAAATGGAAGTATTAGAAAATGCTCTCAACACATCTAAAATAAGAAAACTCCAGAATATGACTCTCGATAAATATATACAGCTTCTGAAGTATGCACCAAAAGGAATAAAAGAAAGACTTTTAGATGGAATAAACCTATTATGGAAGACATATGAAATTCCTGATGAGTGGATGAGTGGAATTATATGTCTTATATTCAAGAAAGGAAATAGGCATGAGTGTATGAATTATAGAGGAATTTATTTACTAAATACAGCCTACAAAGTATATGCTAAGATCGTCACCAAAAGACTGAATGTAATCGGTGAGCATGTATTAATGGAAGAACAATGTGGATTTTGAAAGGGCCGATCAAGCTCAGATGCCATATTTATAATAGTGCAGGTAATACAAAAAAGTCGAGCATTTAATATGCCAACATGCTTACTTTTCATTGATAAAGAGAAAGCATTTGACAGACTGTCAAGAAATAAGTTGTGGAAGATCATGTATCACAGAGAATTTCCGGATCATATGACAAAAATTATACAAAGTTTATATTGTAATTCAATCATAACTATTGAAAAAGGACGGCTTAAGAGTGACAAGGTATTATACATCAATCAAGGAGTTAAACAAGGTCGTTTCTTATCTCCTGTTCTTTTTAACATATTTAGCCTGGCGAAGTCATTCGACAACGGCTAGATAATTAAACCACTAATTTTAAAGTTAATGATAACATTCTAAACATAATTCTACAGGGACATCACTTTATTTTTACTAACATTTTTAATATTAACCTGGCTATGCCTTTGGATCAACGCCGTTTGCTACCCCTTTCCACGACTGGAGTTCGATGATACTGGCGTAATGTACAAACAAATCACTTTACTAGGTATAGGAGGGAAGAAAAGTAGTCCATCCATTTACGTAAACTGGGAAATATCGCGATTTTGAGTTTGATAATTTTCATTAGGTTTTTGTTTAATCAAAATAGAGTACAGTATTAACAAAGAGTGTTTTTATTAACGAACTGAGCTGTCCATGTGGAAGTATTCATTATGTAGTGTATATTATACCGTCTACAGCACATTAGCGTACAATATAGAGAATGAAGTTAGATTGAAACATAATCATAATATGGATATTTAAACATATTATTGAAAATGGTGGCCTTCATTTCGATACAGGCTTCAGTTCTAATGTGCATATTATCGCACTATAGACTATTGTACCTAATCCCAATTACCAGTTTCGTCCTTCGTACTAGTAACTCATGTTGAAATATTTCTGTATCTACTCTATAAACGAGTACCTTACGCACTGTAAATTCAATCTTCACTTCTTCCCGATCCGAAAAGATAAAATTACTCAGATATACTATTTACTGTCCGTCCAAGTGGTTATGTCGTAGGGTCGTAGAAAGGGGGGAAATCACGTGACAGTTAATTACTTAACGAGGCCCTTTTATTTAAGTTATTTTAAACAGTTGTGTAATATTACGTAGACGTCCAATTCCTAACAGAAATTAATGTTCTCACAAAAGAGCCAAGACAGCCCAGCCACTAGCTGGCGAATAAAAGCTGATGGGGGAAACCGGGATACGACGTAGGCAAATGGACGACAGTACCTGTGCGAAAATGATTCAATATTGAAAGCTCTTTCGTCACTGGAAAACGCGAACATATTTTTGGAACGTACTGTTTACTATGACCGTAAGGCTACTATGACTGTATATGCGGTCTTGGATCTGTGTGGAGGACGAGTGAGCTTCATTAGTAGAAGGGTTGGGAGTGAAGTACATTAAAAAACTCAGGTACAATAAAAATTGAAGTAAAAATAAAATGATGTCCCTGTATTTGCAGACGATCAGACAGTTTTTGGCAATTCAGAAAAAGACCTTCAAATGGCCGCTCATAAATTAAACGAAATAGCAAACAAATTCAATATGAAAAATTCTTAAACAAAAACGAAAGTAATAGCATTCATAGGGTAAGAACATACGCGATGCAAAATAATGATCAACAAAAGAATTATTGAACAGGTCAATAATTGTAATTATTTGGGGTTCAATGTGCCAGAAAGTAGATATAAATACAAAAGTGAATAAGTTTTATAGAATGTGTGACACGATACGACGTAAGTTAAGAAGTAAAACCTTAAAAATCACACAACTAAACTTCTATAAAATAATGGCAGTACCACCTTTGACATACATACTTACTTATAAATGGCTTTTAAGGGACCCGGAGGTTCATTGCGGCCCATATAAGCCCGCCATCGGTCTCTATCATGAGCAAGATTAATTAATCCAGTCTCTTTCATCATATCCATTATATCCCACCTCCCTCAAATCCATTTTAATATTATCCTCCCATCTACGTCTCGGCCTCCCCTTTCTGGATTCTCCCATATGTGCTACAATAAAAAAGTCACGAGACACTTTAGGGTAAGCATAAAGGATACAAGAAAAATAAATTTTAATGATGCTACATGCACAATGAACTTCAATTTATTTCATACACATCAAAACCCACCAACATCCAAACCCATACAATCAAAGAAACCCCAAGCATTTAAATGTTTCTGGCAATAACACTTTTATATCCTAAAATTAACCATGTAATGCGTGGAGAATATATTACTGCAACGGTCTGACAGGAATTTTTCTCATTTCTGCAAGTTTGTAAGGTTGTCCATAGATAAAATGACAGAAAATAATTTAAGTATAAAAAGCAGCAATTTCTAGCAACTGCTACCCGTATCATTGGCTTGTATAGATTTCAGAATACCAATAATAAAAAAGTTGATTAAAAATTAGATATGATAAAAGGCCAGGCTGTATGCTAATACTTCTGTATACGCGACACCCGGGTCTTCGTAATTTAATGCGCCAATTTCCGCTGTACTCGGAGCATTTAGCTTCTGTTCAATATAAGCACAGATGTTGGAAGATGAAAGACAAACGAGGCATATTAAAGCTGTAAGAAGGACCCAGACATCTGAGTATATTAGATTCCCGCTGCTTCAGTTGCAGTGAGCTCAGCCTGCCTCTTCAGTCAAAGACGAGCAAGGCTGATGTTACGTCAAAATGGATTTCGTAATAGACTAAGATTTTAGAATATCAAATTTATATTATAATAATAATAATAATAATAATAATAATAATAATAATAATAATAATAATAATAATAATAATAATATACAAATGGATTTTAAGGAACCCGGAGGTTCATTGCCGCCCACACATAAGCCCGCCATCTGTCCCTATCCTGTGCAAGATTAATCCAGTCTCTATCATCATATCCCACCTCCCTCAAATCCATTTTAATATTATCCTCCCATCTACGTCTCGGCCTCCCCAAAGTCGTTTTCCCTCCGGTCTCTCAACTAACACTCTACTGTGTGTTCAGTTGAGCCTAGAGAATTCAATCTTCCTACACTTCCACAGAGGCTTATTGCGTATGTGCCAGAGAAGTTGCCTAGCAAGTACAGCGTTCGTTCTGAAGAGTACTTATCAATACGTACGGTAACACCTGTGGTGGCAGGAATGTGGATTGTTTGGAAACACGTACTGAGGTGAGTTTTTTCTTACTGTCGGGATATGTGGAGAGGGTTAAGATGATTACTTACGTATTTGTTGACATTAACTTCGACGGTCAACATGGACACGGAGCATTTGATTTGTTTTGTGGAATGTTTACGTACGCAACCAATGATAGCAAATCCCCTCGTACGACTTGCCCGCGCAAAACACAGTTCGAAAAAGGTTATGGTAGCACACAGACCGTACAGGCCGCTGTCTGTTGCTACGACGTTAAAGTTATACAGTACGCTTTCTCAAGTTCAGATTGAACGCCTTGATTAATAGGCAACTTCTCGACATAAAAACTGAAACTCGCTTCAAATCGCTGACTCACAACAGTGACGTCATGACACAATTTGAAATGAACACCCAGTATATGCATTTCTGGATTTACCTGTACGTGCTGTATGCTGTATGTCTGGATTTAATGTTCCTAAGGTCAGGTGAAGAAAACAATATATGCAGTTCTGCGTTGTGTAGCTTTCTCCATTCTCCTGTAACTTCATCCCTCTTATCCCCGAATATTTTCCTAAGAACCTTTTTGTCAAAGTGAGAGTCCAAGTTTCACAACCATACAGAACAACCGGTAATATAACCGTTTTATAAATTCTAACTTTCAGATTTTTTGACAGCCGACTAGATGACAAAAGCTTCTCAACCGAATAATAACAGGCATTTCCCATATTTATTCTGCGTTTAATTTCCTTCCGAGTGTCATTTATATTTGTTACTGTTGCTCCAAGATATTTGAAATTTTCCACCTGTTCGAAGGATGAATCTCCAAGTAATAATAATAATAATAATAATAATAATAATAATAATAATAATAATAAAAATAAAAAAATAATAATAAATATAATAATAACCGCAAAATTAATAAAGGAGGAAAATAATGTCTTTCTAAGGAAAGTAACATGTTAGGACTAAAATAATGATCAAAGAAAAAATAACATAGTATAACAAATAACACACTTAAAACACGTAGCAGTAAAGGCATCTTAAACTCAAGACCAGGACTAACTGATTGAACTGTTTATGCATTTAAATTGAATTAACCTAATTGCTATATATTATAATTCATAGCTCAACTGATGAAGAATCGTTTGAGTTTGTAAATTTAATAATCTGATTGCTATGTATTGTATATTTTTAGTAGAGCCATCGACATAGCTCAGTCGGCAGACTCACTGGCCTGCTGATCCGGAGCTGCGCTCGGACTTGTGTTGGTTCTCCCGTTTGATCTCATTGATTGGTTTCTTCCGAGGTTTTCTCCAGCCTTGGGACTGTTACCGGGTGATTTATGGCGAGACCTCGGCCTCACTATACTTCACCCCCGTTTGGTCTGAACATATGGTTGGCTTTTTTTTCGAGGTTTTCCTCAACTATAAGGCAAATCCCAGGTAATCTGTTGGAGAATCCTCGGCCTCACTTCATCTCATTACATCTCGCCAAATAATTGAAGGGTTCAGAGCCATAGTGGGCCAAGCGCCATTTATTAAAAACGGAGAAAGCAGGGTTAAAGTTAAGTGAATACCAGTATCTTAGTTTAATGCAGATTGATATATCAATTTAATGTGTATACGTTATATTACTTGCTATATATTTCCATTGAATTATGGTAATAACTTAATTTTAACCCTTGTTTTCTACGGTTTTAGTAAATGGCGCTTGGCCCACTATGGTTCTTAACCCTTCAATTGTAAAAAATTGAAATTGAAATTTTAAAAATATTGTAAAAATTGTAATTGTAATCTTGTAAAATTTTGGCTTGTTCCACATCTTAAAGCTTCATTGTTAATGTAAGATCTATGAAATACAATAAATGAAATTAAATTGAATAAACAGAAAAATAATTTTAATAGGATAAAGTGGATTATAGTAGAAAAATTCTTTAAACACAAGGCAGAAAAACTAACACAATTAAAATTACACACGGTTCTTCGAAGTAACTAATAATTATAATTGAAGTTGATTGAAGCGATTTTGGACAAAAATCTCAGCTTCGTCAGACTTCCTATTTAGAAAGGAATCTTTCAATGGAAACTAAATATTTTTGCGACTATTGTTGTGCGAGTTGTGACGTCATCGAAAATATTTTTAAATAGCACCTATAGTTATTTCAAAATCATCTGAAAGAGCAAATTGTTATGTAATATTTAATTCGTTTTGAATAGAAGCACTATGATTATGTTTACTAAAGTAACAATTTTTAATGTATTTTCAAACTCTAATGTCCCTCGAATTGAGAACTGATGTATACAGGATGATTCACGAGGATTTACTGTCACTTACGGAACTTATTTCCGAATATATTCTGAACAAAAATGTAAAATAAACATGTGTCCTAATCACAATATTTTCTGAGTTACACTAATTTCAAGTTGATAGTAAAATACCATATTTCTTTAGTTTTAAGTATAGATAGTAAAATACCATTTTTCCTTAGTTTTAAGTATAGATAGTAAAATACCATTTTTCTTTAGTTTTAAGTATAGATAGTAAAATACCATTTTTCTTTAGTTTCAAGTATAGATAGTAAAATACCATTTTTCCTTAGTTTTAAGTATAGACAGTAAAATACCATTTTTCTTTAGTTTTAAGTATAGATAGTAAAATACCATTTTTCTTTAGTTTTAAGTATAGATAGTAAAATACCATTTTTCTTTAGTTTTAAGTATAGATAGTAAAATACCATTTTTCCTTAGTTTTAAGTATAAAGAAATATTACAAATGGAGAATAAACTATCCAGAAATATCATTTCTTTAATTGTCTAGTGTTCTGAACCTAAAAATATGCTGTTAATTGCTTTGTACAGATCATGTTTTTCAATTTTTAACTAAAAATTACATCGTTCTTACGCACTTACCACAAAAATTGTTACAGTACAAATCATACGACTTTAGGAAGTTGATTTTTTACAGTTTAATTTTGCATCCTATTGTACAGTCTTGAAGAATTTACAAGAGCGGCGTGATAAATGTGTAACAAAATGTAATGTTGTAGTTAAAAACCAGAAAAAAAATTATGTACGAAGCAACTATGGAATTCACAACATATTTTTAGCATTAGAGTACTAGCTAATTAAAGAAATGATACTCCTGAATAGTTCATTCTTTATCTGTAATATTCTTTTACCCTTAAAACTCAAGAATAATGGTATTTTACAAACAAATTCAAATTAGTGTAGCTCTGAAAATATTGAGATTAGGACAAGTGTTTATATGACATTTTTTGCTCAGAATGTCTTCTGAAATAAGCTCCATAAGTGGCAGTAAATCGCCTTCAATCACTCTGTAGAGTAATTCAAAAGTCATAAGAAATGTGAAAGTCTTCTAACCTTGTTAAAAAGTAAGTTTTATGTAAAATAATTCAGTTTTATTCATAAAAAACGCGATTTACTGCGGTAAAAAGAAATTCAAGACATTAAGATATGATCATTATTCTTCTTCTCTATCACTTGCAAAGTTTGTTTTAGTGAATTGACAGTATTCAGAAGATAATCGTACAATATCTCCAAACATATTTACAAGCTTCCACAATGAATACAAATTGCAGGGTCCATACCTCAATCCATACAGAGTCACTGCGCTGGAAAAATCAGCCCCTATTGTATTCGTAGCAACACTCAATAAAGCCAATTCGCTTTTGTAGGGTCAAAACCATTATTTTCTGGTATGAGTTTGTAAAAAAAAAACGGTATTATGCTGTATCGAATATAGCCGCAAGTGTTTTAGGTGTGAACATATCTATGTGGTCTGGCGAATTAAAATTCTACGCTTAATTTTGAGCTTCGCATTACTTTTAGGCACATAAATTCTGTCATCAGGTTGCTCCTATATTTGACGACGCATTTTAATGTCGATATCAGGCACAACAGACGCAGAAAACTGCACTCGCTCGCGCCGTTCTCGTTCGTTCTGACACTTTTTTAAGACGTGCCATGTAATCTCTACAACGTTGAGCATTACTTTTAGGCACACCAATCGATTCGTCTTGATACAATATATCACCACAGTCTAGTATATACAGTCACGAAGCTTGAGTTGTGCGGGTGCTAGGAACAATAGACTGTGCCGGTACTATTTCGCATTATTTATTTATTTATTTATTTATTTGTTTATTTATTCTGGTGTAGTTAAGGCCATCAGGCCTTCTCTTCCACTACACCAGGAATACAAATACAATAATAGAAATAAACAAAAAAAATACACTATATACAAAGTAAAGTTACACAAGAAATAAAGAGAGAGAGAGAAAAAAAACACTATAAGCAAAGTAAAGCCACACAAAAATATAAACAAGTTGCAGTCACACAAACTTTAAATGAGTAATAAAGTATCATAATTAATTCTACCCTAACTAATTAACTAACTTAAACAAGAAACTTGCAATTTTAATCTAGATTAAACAAGAAAAAGAAAAAAAACACAAATCAATACTTCTAGCAATACCTAAAAAACATTAACTAAGACAAAATTTTCCAATTTAATTTTGAATTGTGATAAAGTCCGGCAGTCCCTGACATCATTAGGTAACGAATTCCAGAGGCGAGGTATTTCTACAGAAAGATGTGTTTAAGAGGCTTGGAATACCTACATCTGTTATTCCGATTGTAACCTTAGCTGCATTGAAAGGATCAATTGCTCTCCTGAAGAATCACCTATATTCGAAATCAAACTATGTTTAGTAGCATTCTTTATTTTTTTGTAACACTTACCTTTCTAAAAATAGGTATATTGCCACTAATCTAAAAAAAAAATATTTCCAGCTCTGTACTTGTAAGAATTTCATTGTTAAAACAAAATCAATGGTTTTTCATGAACTTGTAAAAATTTCTATGGTTAAGTACTCTTTGTCCCTTGTGGCAGCTCACGAATGGTGAGAAGATATATAAATCTAAGATGAATATAAAGACGTTCTATGATGAGGGATACAAAGAAGTGCTTGATGTCGGTTTCGAAGAGTTGCAAGAAATTGAAAGCGCGATAACAGTAATTCGGAGTAGAAGTATGCATGATTCTAAACAGAAGAGACAGTGAATGTATTGTTCTTCGTTCCTTCAGAAGCGCCCATGAAAGTAACTGGAGGGAAGGTGTTATATGGTCAAATTTACGAGTATTGCAGAGAATCGTATTCACACATTATGAACACGTTGTAGTCTCTCAGCTAAGAGTGAACTTACATTATTTAGCAAGGAATCGCAATAATCAAATGGGGTATTACAAGCGTCTCAATAAGATTCTTGTTTAGACTAAGTGGTAGAAATTCTTTCATATGAAACAAGGAGTGAAGTTGAGAAAATATATTTTTTCAAATGTGTGTTACTTGAGTGTTCCAATTTAGATCGCTATCCATAAAAATGCCAAGATTTTTAACGGTTTCACTGTATTTAACAATAATCCCATTCAATATTATATGTGGTATAGTACTACTATCAAGAGTGCTTCGTAGACGATTATGTCCCATTACGATTGCTTGCGATTTCTCTGGATTTAACCTTAGGCCAAATTTGTGTGCCCACAGTGAAATCGAATTCAAGTCTTCGTTTATTTTGTTTACTGCGTCACTAGTCTCGTCAGGGTGGAAATGCAAATAAATTTGCAAGTCGTCAGCATACATATGGTATCTGCAGTGTTTTATCATATTAGTCACGTCATTAATATAGATCATGAAGAGTAAAGGTCCGAGAACTGATCCTTGTTGAATTCCAGATTCCACGACACACCATTTTGAAGAATAATCGCATGCAATGACACACTGTTCACGTTCGCGAAGGTAGGATTCAAACCAAGTAACAGAACTTTCAGAAAGATTCAGAAGTCTTAATTTACATAATAGAAGGCCCGTGTCAACTGTATCAAATGCCTTACTGAAGTCAAGTAATGTCAGTAATGTTAATTTACGTTCATCCGTGGCTTCACGTATATCCTCATTCACTTTTAGTAGTGCTGTAGTCGTATTATGTCCATTTCTGAACCCGGATTGGTATTCGTCCAGTAAGGCATGCTCGGTTAGATAGTTCATTAGTTGTCTGTAATGAGGCGATATTAGCGACCCTAGTGGTTAGCAACTAACTATGGATGCATATTTACTATGTACTGAGCTTCGTGACTGTATATACTAGACTGTGCTATCACTCTGATGCTCTTTCATCAATTTCGTCTTGGCGTTTTCAGCGAAAATCTTCAACATTTTGAAATTCTGTCGCCGAATTTCATTTTATACGCGTACAATTCACAAATTTCACAGTACAGCAGTCTATTATACCTTAAACAACTCTTCATTCCCTTTCAAATGATTGGAAGATATCTACTCATCTACTCAGTACACAGCCGATACAAAAAAAGAGTGATGCTATCTGTAAATGTGATTATGTTATCTCGTGTATAATTATGACCTCTAGACTATAGTATATGTCACTTAGCTCTAGATTTCATAGTTTCTGAGATATAAGCATTGACCACGGTGTGTCGAAACAGTCGCGTGTCGTTTTCACGTTGACATCCATAGCTCGGACAGAAAAAATGGACGTATGCACGTCAGAAAAGACACATTAACTCACTCAAGAATATCTTGAATTGTTGTTTATTTCAATTGACATCGTAATAAAAGTGAAACATAGAAGAAGACGTTTAAATGTAAATCAAATAATATATACTGACTTCTTCATAAGCCCATGTAGGCCTACAGTATTTCTCAATGTTGCGACATTTATGTTAAAATACACGTACCTCATAACACAACTACTGTATTTCCTATTTTAAACGTAACTTCAATGCTGAAACCACTAGTTTAGCTGTGGAGTAATGTACACAGTGCATACACACTAATTTGACAGTTACAGCTTACACATCGTTTGTCAAATAGCTATTGACAAACTGCTGTTAGGAGTCTGGTATTCCAGGTAAACCGGAATAGGTGGAGCAGATACAGAAAACGAACGGGGTTTCCTTTCACTACTGCGCAGGAAATTGCATCTTATTTACTTCGCCCTACTGCCCTTGAAGATATAAGGTTAGAATGTTCCCTTTAGAAGCTGTAAGAGCGAAACGGAGTACAGTTTCATGTTGTCATGACCTCGGCACTGGAATGAAGCGGAATGATAGATCTACTCAACTCCTGAACTAAGGGCCAAATGTCAAGGAATCGGGCTTTAGGTAGAGTAGAGGCAGATGCGTCCTCCGCTGTGGAGTAACGGTTAGCGCGTCTGACCGTGAAACGAGCAAACCCGAGTTCAAATCCTGATTGGGAAAAGTTACCAGCTTGGAGTTATTTCCTGCGTTTTCCCTCAACCAATTGAAGCAGGATTGCTGGGTAATTTTAGGCGTTGAACCTTGGACTCATTTCGTCATCATTAATCCACAAATCAACATCATCATCACAATAATCATCATCATCCATACCATAGCCTGGGTTAAGTTAACGGTGGGACGTGCTGTACTTGTACCAGAGCGCGACCGTTCGACTACCCAATCATTCACAGAATAGGAGTGGTAAGCACAATAAGTCTCAGCCTTCAGTGCAAGCCTTCGGGTCCCTACATCGTATCAGAGAAAAAAGGCCTGAGGTACCAGGTTTCAATATGATGTCAGTGACAAAATGGGAATATTCGCAGAATTGCTCTTCTGAGAAGAGTAGAACAGACGTAGAATATGGCCAAGCCATCCTAGACCTCGTGCCACTATGCAATTGCATTTACTTACTTACTTACAAATGGCATTTAAGGAACCCGAAGGTTCATTGCCGCCCTCACATAAGCCCGCCAGCGGTCCCTATCCTGTGCAAGATTAATCCAGTCTCTATCATCATACCCCACCTCCCTCAAATTCATTTTAATATTATCCTCCCATCTACGTCTCGGCCTCCCTAAAGGTCTTTTTCCCTCCGGTCTCCCAACTAACACTCTATATGCATTTCTGGATTCGCCCATACGTGCTACATGCCCTGCCCATCTCAAACGTCTGGATTTAATGTTCCTAATTATCTCAGGTGAAGAATACAATGCGTGCAGTTCTGTGTTGTGTAACTTTCTCCATTCTCCTGTAACTTCATCCTGCTTAGCCCCAAATATTTTCCTAAGCACCTTATTCTCAAACACCCTTACCCTATGTTCCTCTCTCAGAGTGAGAGTCCAAGTTGTACAACCATACAGAACAACCGGTAATATAACTGTTTTATAAATTCTAACTTTCAGATTTTTGGACAGCAGACTGGATGATAAGAGCTTCTCAACCGAATAATAACACGCATTTCCCATATTTATTCTGCGTTTATTTTCCTCCCGAGAGGCATTTATATTTGTTACTGTTGCTCCAAGATATTTGAATTTTTCACCTCTTCGAAGGATAAATCTCCAATTTTTATATTTCCATTTCGTACAATATTCTGGTCACGAGACATAATCATATACTTTGTCTTTTCGGGATTTACTTCCAAACAAATCGCTTACCTTGCTTCAAGTAAAATTTCTGTCTTTTCCCTAATTGTTTGTGTATTTTCTCCTAACATATTCACGTCATCCGCATAGACAAGAAGCTGATGTAACCCGTTCAATTCCAAACCCTGCCTGTTATCCTGAACTTTCCTAATGGCATATTCTAGAGCGAAGTTAAAAAGTAAAGGTGATAGTGCATCTCCCTGCTTTAGCCCGCAGTGAATTGGAAAAGCATCAAATAGAAACTGACCTATACGGACTCTGCTGTATGTTTCACTGAGACACATTTTAAATATGTAATTGCACAACAAGTTTTAATTTTTATCACTATTTAAACGAAATAATAACCTCACGTGTTATATAATAAGCCTACTTCGTGGATAGGATAAGAAATAATTAATAAAGTAAAAGGAATAAGGAATACTATTATTGGATATGTTTTATGATTACTTACATCGTGTAATATTTCGTTCGCTTTCATGGCTTACTGCATTCATAAAAAAAGAATGAAGATATTAATTTAGAAATATGTTCAGGGCCATCTATATAATAACAATATTTAATCTTCCTCAACTTGATGAGGTTGCCAAAGACAAAGAATGTTAAACAGTAACATTTAAAATGACATTAAAAATGTCTTACAAGAAATTTGTTTACAAGGAACTAAAATTTGCAGTAGATAATTTTTCACGTAATGAAAATTTATTTAAAAAAATACAGATAAAAATAGACTGAGAAAATTCAGTTGTAATTTGAATTGCAATACAAATGTCGCGGTAAAATCTGCAGAGAATCCTTCAAAGTTATAATAGAAATTTCCTTAATTGTTGTTGTTGGGACTTCAAATTTATGACAGAATGACACAAATTGTTTTGTTATGGTCCCTCTAGCGCCCACCATTAATCTGATCACTTCTATATCCCTGAGTCTATATGATGTTTTGTAATAAGGGATAGTTGGTTCGTAAATTCTCCTTTTCTCTAGATTAACCTCCTCAGGTTGATTCTGATGCGTCTCGAATCTGATGGTCGGATCCAGAATATAACCTTTTGTATCTACAGGTTTAAATCTTATAATATCAATACGCCGATGACTACCAGTATCCGCTATTCAACCTCACTGTGGTATCTCCTACAGTGGTTATTGTCTTGAGTTCTGCCTGGAACAGCGCGTACAGGAGCAACATTACCGGTCATCTTTAGCGCATCTCTCCACTCGGAGCTAGAAAGGCCTGTATGATGTCTGACCCAGCTGTTCGCGGGAGTGAAGTCTTGATATAAGCCGACTCCTTTACCTTTCTGTGGCAGTTGAAACCATTTATTAAATTCTTCAAAGAGCAAAATTTTCCTGAGTTTCCTTGAGTCAATTAGACCTCTTTCGTTCTTAATGGTGTCTGGGGAGATCAAATTGTTATCCAAAGGTAACTTGCCGAGATTAGTTTTCAGTTCACTCTCTAAATCTCTTACAGAGAGAGTAAAGGATGAAAATTATTTGTTAACATTTTTTTATATATATAAAACTAAACAAAAATATTTACACACAGAATAAAAAATTTTACAGTAGAAAGAGTTCGCCCAAAGGTCTGGAATCGGGAAGAGTATCCAAAAGCTCACTGCTTTTCCACGTTGAATTGCAATACTTAAACGTTGACGCAAATAAGTAATGCAACGACGATCACCAGTAATGGAGATTAAAATTTGGCCATTTGAGAAACCAAAACTTTAGCGTCATGACTCCAAGGTCTCCACAGCAAAGGAGACAAAGATATCATTGTCTAAAAGATGAGCATATTTATTGACCTTCTTCTTCACGGCTAATTCAGCAGCAGATGCTGCGCGTCTGGAGGTATTCGGCAAATGAGATGGAGCTAGAGTGTCAACGCAAGTGGAGTCCCAAATTAAAGATTTTCCTCTACACCTTGGAATTAAGGTGAGACCATAGGGTCGTTTACCATCCGCGTGACTAATACCTGGTGGTTTCAAAAGAGACGGGATGCCACAAGAAGTCAGAGATCTTTTAATGATATCATTGAGTGATATATGTCTGGGGGGAATGCGACCCTTGCTCCTAGCACAGCTGAGTGCATGATGGCCGTAAATATAAGCAATTCCTCCGCAAACCAAATTTTATAAAAAAAAAAAAAGCAGCCCTAAATAAGGGTTCGAATAGATCGGCCTACTAATCATTTCATAAAGAATAATCATGAAAACCAATTGTGTGACAATTTGAAAGGAAAAAGAAAACATTAGGATAAATGATATGAAAACATAGGAAATCATTTACAATAAAAGTTTGTTGGGTACAAATGACTACTAATTATAGCTATGGATGATTTTAATACATGAGATCCTATGGCATCAATCGTTGCATCAGAAATTTTAAATTGTTTAAGTTGATTTAAAGTTTCTCGTGGGATCGTGCCACGGGCAAAGAACATCAAATTCTTAACCCTTAAATTGGCAAAACTTCATTTCTCACACTAGTTTATTAAACCGTGTCGGACTGTAAAGAAAACAACTTTCGCAATGTCCATATTTTATATGTAGGCCTAGTATTGTGAAATTTTAATTTTCCTACCAATTTTTTTTCTACAGTTCTGTTAAAATTATAGCGTAGCCTATAAACCTGTTGTATCCTCTCGGATACATTGCCAATTTAAGGGTTAACTTTCAGACTTGATTTTCTGTAGACATCTTCCTGCTATTATAGATAATACCTAATGCTTATAAGTTTTATCATCATGAATTTGGAGAGATTTTTAGTTATTCAAATTAATATATTCCACATATTCACAACATATCTTATTCCGAAAAAAAACTTGAACATCGTGCCTGATTTTTATTGCAGTATATATGATTCATGTATAAATATATGATTCGAAATTTTCAAAATTTATTTTTTTTTGTCACCTTAGTGCATTTTATTTTTAAAATATATTTAGGCCTACTCCACAACAAAAATACAACTTGTTTTTGTTAAGTACAGTTTTTGGAACATATAATACAAATTTTATGATCCTAGCAGCTGAATTGGGAGGAAATGTGCTAAATGGAGAAGCGTGAGAAAACAATTTTTAAATGTTGCATGTCATTCAGATTTTATTCAAGAGTGCAGCCATTTAAATGTTATGTAATTTTTATCCTTTCAAGATCCGCAAATCACTGAAACTTGGTCAACATAAAATTACGAGATTTATGATTGATTTCTCACACAAAAGAATAAAGGAATAAAATAGAATTTTTGATCGAAAATGACGAAACTAACACTCGTGTTCTTCCTCAAGAAATTGATGTTGATTTTTTTTTCTAAATATTTATGTAGCTTACCAGACACAAAATAAAACGAACCATCAGTAAAAAAACTAATCGACCATACAAAATCGACAACATTGGAAGTAGAGATGATTCTCATCGGTTGAAAATCTATACTCTATTGGTGCATTGGTATATGAGCGAAATATTGATTGAAATTGTTACATATTTTCATATCATTCAAAATTATTAATAAAGAACTAATTATTATTAAAATTTTTATATGGTGAGATCTCCGACACAACTATACACTAGGGAATGAAAATTTGATATGTTTCTTTTAATAAGTTACGATTTCTCATGCTTCTAAATGAAAAACTTTAAGCTGCTTCTATTTTAGTAGACACTTTCCTGTTGGTTTCCGCACACCACTCTCTCTTTCGCATTTTTTTAAGAACTAGCTATTCACTCTCCGGAGGTAAGACAATTTTTTTTCTTCCCTAGTAAAAATTAGAACACTGAACCTTAATTTACAATACGTATATTACGAAAACTCGTATGAAAAGTGTCGTACTGTATTTATAAATAAATATCATGGTGTTCAGCATGTGAAAATAAAATAATCGGCTCATTAAAAAAACAAAAAGCGCATATTAGCTTTATCACTGAAGAAAATATACTCTAGGACAAATTCCCACTAAATAGTTAAAATTAGCAGAGTTAGTTACACTGGCTGATGTATCCAAGGCACCAGTTTTGAAAACAACGAAATTGTTAAACCTAAACTAAATCTGAATATTTTATATAGATAACCGTACTGAATATCATTGGAAACATAAATAGCTAACCAGGCAGACCGAAACAGTTTCAAAATAAACTTACTTGACTACAGTACAACAACCCTGTTGTTATTATTATCAATATTATTATTATTATAATTATTATATTATTATTATATTATTATTATTATTATTATTATTATTATTATTTATGTATCTACAAAATTAAAACTGCAGCGTACATAGTATAGTAATTTGTGAGTAAGTTGTCAGTAAACGAAAATGTAGTTATCGAACACTTCATCCTGTCTTGCAAGACTTCAACAATAAATTGATTGAAGTGGCATAGATGCACAAAGCTATTTATTTTATATTCTTGTCATTAGTACAATTTTGTTGCATAGAAATTCCACTTTCAAGAATATTTTCATATTAAACGTTTGTACGTATTTCTACTGAAGCTCTACTCTGGCATCTCGAGAGAATTACAGTATAACAACACAATTACATAGGTTATAGTAGTATATATTTATTTAACCTGATAGAGATAAGGCCATGAGGCCTTCTCTTCTCCTCTACTGGGGGATTACAACTACAATATGAAGAATACAATTGCAATTATAATTACAATTAATATTAAATTTACAATTACAATTACAATAAAAATCAAAGTACGAAAGGATTACCTGATTAATAAAGTGCAGACATTTATTGTTGAAGTTAAGAACAGAGAAAGATTATTTTATTGAAATATAACTTAGGCCTAGAATAAAAAATAATATAATGATGAAATTACCGGATAATGAAATACTCTGTGATGGAATATGAGAACTAACTATTTACAAGAAGCCATGTCTGAATGAGTCTCAACTACTGACCAAGTGCTTAGTAAGTTTGCGTTTGAATTCAATTTTATTTCGACAGTCCCTGATGCTAGCAGGTAGCGAATTCTAGAGTCTTGGCAGGACTATTGTGAAAGAGGATGAGTACGAGGAAGTGCGATGGGATGGTACTGTTAGCATTGTTTCATGGTAAGAGCGTGTGTTCAGATTATGGTGGGAAGAAAGGTAAGTGAAACGAAACGACATGTACGAAGGAATAGAAGAGGTCAAGATTTAGAGGAGAAGAAGAAGTGAATGTAAATTGATTTTCTTATCTAATTCAAGCCAACCTATTGCTACCAGGGATGAGGTAATATGATCACATTTGCGAACATTGCTTAAAAACGTACACACAAATTATGAGCACGTTGAAGTTTCGTTCTGTTGTCGCTGGAAAGGTCAATATCGGCAGAGTCAAAATAGGGCAATACAAGGGTCTGCACAAGGGACTTTTTTTAAACAAGAGGGGAGATGAACATTTATTCTTTTTATCACATGGATAATAGAATATACTTTTCTGCATGTTTCTGTGATTTGTATGTCCCAGTTGATATTATTACCTAATGTGAATGCCAAGATGTTTTAGAGAACAACTGAAAGGAATCTGCACTGTACTTACTTTAATGAGGGAGATGTCAGGTTGTTTTACAGCGTCGTTTTGCCGTTTGTATCCTAATATAATTTCTTGCGTCTTTCCAGGATTTATTTTAAAATATGTTGAACGCTAAGGAATATGTAAAAATATCACGTTATAAGGAAAGAAATCAGATAAATTTTAGATGTAAATTGCACTTTTATGTCGAGATTTTTATCCTTCAAGATCGATTCATAATGTTTCTGGAAGTTAAACCTGCCTCTAACTCCAATTGCAGGACAGTTCAGAAGCTGTAGTTAACATTTTAAAGTAAAGTGTCTTTTCTGAGTGTGCTGTATGTTAATAAATGCAATTCTAGGAGTCTTTCAATTTTCATGCGAGGAGAATTGTGTGTGTGGAAACAAGGCCCACTTGTGTAACCTGTTTCGGTTTTAAACAAGCCTTCACAGCGTGTGGACACAGGCCTGTATTTGCTTTCCTCGCCCATTGTGGGAACCCGCCAAACACTACTCGCTGTAAAACCAGAAAGGTTATTACAGCTTGTTTGTTTTTATTTAAAGCTAATATTTTTGCTGCCTTTGCCGATATTCGTAATGACAGAATTCCACTTCTGTCCAATTTTTGTGTATTTGCTTTATTCCATATTTGAAACTGTCTGAGTACTTCGGATAAAATACACTTCTATATATTTTTACATTCATTAAAAAATAAAGATGATTTTGTAAAGATAATAATTATGATGTCATATTAGTGATGCAGTAATGTTGGAATTGCAATGTTAGAAGAAACGCGACATTGCAACGAACCAGTTTAAAATTATATTATATGGCACATGAGCAATACGTACTCTTTTATATTAAATATAATTTTAAAATTAAATTTTAGAGGAAACACAACATTACAACAAGCTGGATTAAAATTTACCTGACACATTAGCAATACCATATCGTCGTTGTTCCTGTAATAATTCCTATGTGACATATTTAATGGAGCAAAAATCTGAAAATCGATAAATTACTTAAATTGTGATACGTCAAATAATAAAATCTCTTATATGTAATTATATTTCTTTGTTTCGAAAATGTAAGAATTCACAGTCTCCTATGTACACGGCTGCCATAGGATGAATGAATGGTGTTTTTTATTCCTACTGAAAACTTTTATATTTTGCATATAGGAGTTATTGCAGGAACGACGACAATATACATTGATGCGAAATCTGAACTTTAAAACAAAATATATCCAGACTCTCAGCAGTAGAAATGAAATGTTTAAAATAACAGGTAAATACGTGCGACAGGATGACAAACACAGTGAACACATCTGCAAGAAATTAAAAATTAATTCCATAAGAAAAAATAAATTAATATAGAAATAACTAAATCCAAATGTATGGAGGGCCTACAGGAAAGAATTAGGCCACAGGTATGATAAAATAACTTTGAAATTCCCTGCAACATTACAACATACAAGATTAAAATTATTAAAATATATAACACAATAGCAATAACTACTCTTCTATATGGATGCAAAATTTGCACTTCGAAAAACGTGACAAATGAAGAATCACAGCAACACAAATCCTAATTTTAAGGAACGCAACTAAATACACATTAGAGGTTTACAAACGAAACGAATATATTCCTAAGGATTTAAATACTGAACCCATAGGGAAAGAAATTGATAACTTGCTGTATGCAACATCTAGACGTAAAAGCACAGAATTCTGTCATACAGATCATAGGGCAGAATAAATCAAGGACGTCCTCTGAAGAGAATTCTGGATGACTGAGGACAGAATGATCTCATGACCTAACTTCATGACAGTTTGATGATGATGATGATGATGATGATGATGATCAAGAGGAGGAGAAGAAGGAGGAGGAGTATGACGACGACGACCAAGACCTTTCTTCAGTTCGTCCACATAATTTTCAGCACTTTCAACAAACACTAAAATATGCCTGTAAAGTACATGACTGTTTACGAGTACAGGTTGGTTATAGTACGATATTTTATTTATTTATTTATTTATTTATTTATTTATTTTATTGCAAGTAAGTTTGAAATGAATACAAGTTAATACAATGTAAGATAAACTAGCCCACTCCTGAATGAGTAAGACTCGTGCTCAGGAGGGGATTCCAATACAGACAAAATAAAATTAAAATTGAGAGTGAATACAGATTAAAAATTATTTAATATGTTTAAACCCAAACTATAAATCCAATACAATATTTTTTATTCTTTTTATTAATTTGGAAAGGATTCGTGGTTAAAATAATATTAGAATAAAATTTGTTTAATAATCTGTGACTTTGACTCATGCTATGATAAAAAGCTGCATTGGTTTTACATTTAGGTTCAGACAAACGCAGAGAATCCGTATGTTTAGTTCTATATTTATGTGTATACCTTTCAAAGTTATTCAGATTTCTGTGAAAATATTTTAATAAAATAAAATAATATATTTTTTTTAATGTTGAAAAGTTTGAAATGTTTAAACAACAATTCAGTTGAGCAATCTTTCTGCTTTTTCAAACAAATTTTTAATACTTTTTTCTATAGTAATGATAGTGCTATTTCAATAGTCGTACAGTTATTGAACAAAAACATTGAAGGTGATCTTGTCAATTTGCAGTTCATACTGCAGCATCGCCTGAACACAATAGGCCTAATATTTTATTACTCTCAAATTATTTCTAATATTTTCTGCAATATTTTAGGTATTTCTTATTAGGCGTATTCAGCAATAAATCTTGATTTTTCCAGTTTTATCCTCTGGAAACCCCTGAGCTGTAAGATTCCTCTTCAAAAACGCAGGAGCGATTTCTGACGTCACGGGAGTCTCTAGCGGCCAGTTAACTGACCCTTACAGCGCTTCGCGTGGTGGGCTCGAAGATTATAGGCGCCGAGGCTCGAGGAGGCATCTTTCACTGCCAATCCCGCGTATTTATCTCCGCAAAGTGAGAATTTATCGCCGCTTTGCAACGATTTTAAAATTCATGACTCAACATCACTCCACAGCTCTCCGGACGAGGAGTGAGTGTGGGAGGGGAGGGGATTTCCCTGATCCACTGCCTCCAAGTAGAACGCAACGCGACCACGTGGAGGGTGTTATGGGGGACAGCGTGGTAATGCTGCACTGCCGGCATAGAAAAAGAAGAAAGAAGACGCACAACATTTATAACGGTTGCCTAGTGTTCCAAATTCGTTTGAGATGTGGTTGACCATCCACTGTCGAAGAAACAACCTGTGTTATTTTTCATGAATCCGACGTCCCACCAAACACACTTCACGAAATTATGTTCTATACACGACATATCTAATTTAAAAAAAAACTTACGTAAAAATTGACGACAAATCTATGTGCGATAAAGAAACATATGTGATAAACAGACAGCGGAAAATAATTCATTCGGATGTGAAGGTAACTACAAGGCCAGTAGTTTATCTCTTCAGAGGGTGGTTGTTTACGTGAGCACAGCAGGCATACTAGAGGCGCGTGGAGGTAAGAACTGTTTTCGAATCGATGATTCACAAGGTGGCTGATATTTTGTGTACTTTTCTATGAACCCTTTAAAGTGAGGATTGTCCAGCGTTTTGAATGGAATATTGCAACTTATCATCATTCGACACAAATCCTGGCAAAAGTCATATTTCATCTTTTAGGCGAAATTTGAAATTGAATCTTTATTTTCTTCTGAAATAGAGCAACATTTTTCGTGTGTTTCTGTGTATTACATTGATGTTCTATCGATTGTTTTGTTATCTTTCGTAATGCACACATACATAACAGACATTTAATTGTTTCACCAATATCACTACTAAAAATGTGGACATCCTATGTTTTTTAACATCTGTCTTCGGCATTATGATCACTTCATCGAACACAAATGCATAATATGTTTACGTATCTCAATGTTCTCTGTTCACGTACGGACGAGGACTGACTGAGAACGCAGAGTGGCAGTTGTTTTCGGTGTTCGCGTGGTGCTCTTTGCGGACGGTACCGTGTTGTAGCTACCTACTTGGGAAGCGTGCACACCTCATGCCAACACTATGCGTACAGTACTTGCAAACCGTAAACATGACTTTTATTTGACTTTTTCCGCTGTCTAATGATAAACAAGTAATCAATAAATAGGTAAAGATACTTGAAGAGAAATAAAGAAAAATTTGAGGGAAAACAGACAGGAAATAACAAATTCTGCAGGTGCCTACAGTCCATACCAGATGTCTTTGGAGCAGATATAAACAACGGACCGAAATGCAAGAGAGCGCGGTTCACACAATACTAAATGCCTGTGTATGAATTAAATGACCGAATATGTTCATATAACGAAAAGTGAAAATTAAAGTAATGTGTCTTTGAACATACCTTCTTGCATCGGTCACTAGTTGTACTGCTGTCGTCTGCTCATACACCGCACAGATGCTAGACGCAATAGAACTGTAGTAGTGGACGCGTCTCTGAATACCGTCTCGTAACCAGGATATGCACGCGCTAGTGTCTACAACGCTCTCAGCTAAGTAATGACTCACCAACCAATGGGAGCGCAGCAATAACATGAGATGTATCGAGACTCTTGTTACGGTCTGCTCCAAAGATATCTGGTATAGGCCCGGTTTCTTCAACCTTTGTTATAATGCACCTAACATAGCGTTAATTAACTGTAAGTTAAAAGTATGAATTGCTGTTAAAATATTGCGTTTCTTCAACTTTACATTTCACATCCTGTTTGTTAATTCTCTGTTAGGACCAGAGATTCTAGAGTTTAACCATGACCTATAGCCAAATATAGGCTCACTTCTGTTTTCTGAACTCTGACAATTGCGATCCTCGCTTGTTTCCGTTGTTTGATTGAGAGAGGATAGAAGTCTTT